>NC_143437.1:98566875-98876250 GCF_987193195.1 Phasianus colchicus | reverse complement strand
TGATTTACAAAAGTGGATTTAAAAATAGGTTTATTCCCTATGCAGTGTTGACACAAATGAGATGCTGAACTTAGCTACATACTGCAGGAGTAAGTACTACTACATACAGGAATAACGGAACTATACTAAGATTATTTACCCAAGTTTTTGAATTGGTTGAATTGCTGAGAAATTATTCACTTCTTATTCATTTTATAGTTTGGAATTTTTTGCCAAATAACACAGTTCACAGTAGTATTTATCTCTGTAACAGTTTCAAGACATTTCACTATACAAGCTGATCCCAGGAATCTATAGCAAATTCTTAACAGCACCTCTAGAAAACCACTGACAGAGAACCTTCAAAGAAATTTTGGACTAGAGTATCTGTGAATCTTCTTGTAATTACTCTGCTTTATTGACACAGAATGCCACTTCACTGCTTTTATCTTTATTTCTGTCCTACTCAAAGAAATTACACTTTTCAGTGCCCTTCAGTAGATTAAATTAATGTCACAATGGTTTTTAAGTCCTTATAATTACTATTTAATTATCTAGACATTGCTGTCTTATTTCGCAGATTCTTTGCTTTGTCAGGGGAATATTTCCACTCGTTTTATACTTTATCCTGTTTATTGAATCTTCAAACTGACTGTTGACCACCAGACTGCAGTTTCACCAAGTATCAGTATTTCTTTTTTTTTGTCAGTACTCTAATGATCCAGCACACTCCTGTTCAACATGAGGATTTTTTGTTATTACTTGTCCAATGGTATAATATCTGCTGCCCATCTCCAAGAGTGTTCCCTCTCTGTTTCAAACACAGTAGAGGCAGTAGAGATAAATTTCTATTTAGAATTCAGTGCAGCTTAGATTGGGCTTGCTCCAGGGGAGAAGAGTGTTTGGAGGAGAAAGAAAGTACTGGAACAGCCCTGGGAGATAGAGTGGAATGGACAAAATGGCCAGTGATGCTAAGTGTGTGTGAGGAGTGTGCCACCGAAAGAGAAACAGATTGACTGTAAGGAAAAAAAAAACAGGACTGAGATAAAGTGTTATGGAGAATTGGACAGAAACTGTAAAAAGGAGAGAAGACAAGTAGCTTGTCGTTGGTGTAAAGAGAGAGTTGGGTGGATAAGAAGAAATAAGAGCAATGAGACCTATATAAAAATCTTGGATTTCTGAACTTCTACATTCCTATTCCCTGAGCAAATATCTTCCAAACTTTCTGAAGAGTGCTCTATACTGGCTGGCCCACACACAAAACACAATCTGACAGCTGATGCAAGGTCCAGTTTAATTCTCTTGATAGAATATATCTTCTTGTTATTATAATGTCGGGAAGTTAAGAATTTGAGAAGTTTTATACTATAATTCATGACCTCAACAAAAATATTGTGACAAACATTTTTCAAGGAAAGATCTACCATCTCTAGATACAACCCATGCATGTTGTTAAAGCTTTAAATCATTCAGTTGTTTACCATGTTTCTTAGGACTGGATGATTGCCACTATTACATCTAGTTCCTGCGCAGACTTAAAATTAGCAGCTTTTCTCTCATTTGCATTTTCTCTCTCAAACATACACACATAAAAACGTGCACATATACAATTACTTTCTGCTGCTGGGTGCTATTCCAACACAATTGCTTGATAAATAAAGCAAATATTTTTGCTTCAAAGGAAAAAATGCATTCATCACTTTGCAATGTTCACTATAATATTGACCATAACTAGTCTGTATCTCTCCAATGGTGACACAAGTATGCACTTCCACTGACTTTTAGCAGAAACTGATGTACACTGAGGGCAGCATATTCTTTTTCTTGCATAACTTACTTTCAAAATTACTGATTTTTACTGAACAATTGTGATGGCAATTCCTATGACTAGTTGCAACAAATCTATTCATGACATTAAATAAAGGTCTGTCATCTCTACAGGTCTACTTAACTCTGCCAATTGAGAATGCCAGAAAATCCATCACATTAAACACATTGACACTGTCAGACACACAAGGTATAGAATCAGAACAGACTTTATGCAGAGGAAACTGACTGTCATTTTGTTTCAAAATCATTCCCTTCTGTATCACAGACCTGAGATAAGAGTATGTGTAATATTAAAATTCCAGCTTTTAAAAGTTTCCCTAATGTTTAATTTTTTATTATTATTATTATTTTTTAAATTCACCTGACCTCATAATAACTGTCTAAAAACAAGTTGAGAAGCCTAAGCTAGTTATCTTGGCTCCTAATTTTGGAAGAGAGAGCTGTAAACATTTCTAGAAAGTATTAATTCCTGCAAAGGCATATGTCAAATATGACAGGGTTGAAACTTTCTGGAGGTGTTGGCTTCTGCCTTCTAAGTGTAGAGGGAGGTCAAATGATCAAGATTAGATCACATTCCTCTTTTAGAGAGAAAAATAATTCAACAGTTTCTCCCTTTGTGTTTTCACACATTCATTAAAAATTGAAAGTTTTGTGTCATAAGTTACATTTCAACACTGTAATCCACAGTGACCTATCACAGTATACAGATCGAAATCATGTGTATGATAGCATTATAAACACCTCACATTTCAGATAAAGATAATTGCACCGGAATCAGAGAGTTAAAAAGAATAAAACATTTTGCTAGTGATAAATCCAGATCTTTTGCTTTCATGAGGAAACTCTTATGTGATAGCCATTGTGTTCTCCATAAAACACAACACACATGTATATTTCTTTCATTTTGATTCATCAGAAACTTACAGTACTGAACAGCTTATCCAAACAGTGATGACTGGTGCAGAATGCATGCTACAGGAACTGTGTTTTCATGCTACAGAAAATTTTGGAAAAAAAAACATTTTATACAGGTGATTATAGCCTCTATGTTTTTAACAGTTTACTGTTGCATTTCTTCAAACAAATAAGATTTTTCTTATATAATTTTTTGTTCTTTCATGTCCTTCTTGCTTTTTATGCCTTGAGTCTTCATCTGCTGCTTTCTAATTGCTAGGGAAGGCAGACAAGATGCCCCATTGGGAACAGATGGCTTTTTGGAAATCTACCAACAAGAGCTACTCCTGGAATAGATTTCATCTGTAGGCCCCACACAGAGGTAATATATGATACCTACAAATAGATAGTGCTCCAAAGGCTTAGGCAGGAAAACAATATATCCTACTGAAGTTCTTAAGCCTTTTATGACCAGAACTTGCCAACAGAAAGGCATACAAATGAATCCTATATTTAGCATTCAATTTTTGAAGTTAATTTTCTATAGTTCTGTATTAGTCCCTATTCAACAACTATGATAAAGTACATTGTTTCTAAAGAGCTACATTTTATTTTCCAAAGGTGAATTTAATACAAAATTTGAAATCAGTTAAAATTTTATCCTACTTTGCAAGAATGGTGTGAGATGTAAATCACTATATGAAAATAATATTAAGATCTTCTCAAGAGTGAAAATAAGTAACATAGGAACAAATATATTGGTTTATAGTAAGTGTGAAGGATTGTCATTATCAATGTTGTTTTCCACTTTTGTGTTCAACACCTTTACTTTCTTTCATCATAGGCAGAAGAGATAGTATTTGTAAGTTTTACAAAATACGTATTAGTTTTGGTTTAGATTGGTTCCTCAATCTAAAATAAAATTGATGATAACCATATTGTATACAACTGTTCTGTGTGTCTGGAAAATATTATTGTGAGGTTATGGATGGTGCTGTAAAATGGAGAGATCAGAGATATACTGTTTATAGTAAAAAAATACAAACTACAAATAGTGATGTGACAATGGCACTCTATATCCTCAGGATTCTAACTTCAGATTTGAAATAACGTGTGGTTTTCTTGCTGTTTCTGTTCGCTAAGCAAAATGAGTATTAGATAACTTTATTTTTGCTTATTTATGAATGATATCTTGTAATTTCATTTTTGAGTAGAGTTAGTGAAAAGATCCTAAAAACGCAAGTATCAGAATGCAAACTCCAGAAAAAAAATATCAGTATTTACTAATTTTATCACAGCTTTTAAGAATTCAGACATTTTGGTGTTTTGAGGAGAAACAATGGTTTGCCTGCTTTTATGTCCAAGTGGATTCACAACACCGTTAACAATGTTATGAGCACTTTTGGAAACTTGAAGAGGTTCCAAAGGCTATTTATTATAAAGAGAAACTGCATAAAGCACTTGGAAGCAGAATCACAAATTAGCTACGTTAGCCATACAAGGAAGGGAAAAAAAAAAAAAGACAGGAAGATCCATCCTTTTAATAGAGGAAGAAGAAGTGGGGGTTTACTTTCTTTAAGAGAATTCAGGAGAAATGGCAAACATGGAAGAGTTCAAAGTGTTTATTTTATATAAGCTAGAATCACAGAATCACAGAATTGCCAGGGTTGGAAGGGACCTCAAGGATCATGAATCTCCAACCCCCCTGCCACATGCAGGGCCACCACCATTCCACCTAATGCTAGACCAGACTGCCCAGGGCCCCATCCAATCTGGCTTTGAACACCTCCAGGGACGGGGCATCCACAACCTCCCTGGGCAGCCTGTTCCAGTACCTCACCACTCTCTCCGTAAAGAATTTCCCCCTGACATCCAACCTATATCTCCCTTCCCTCAGCTTAAAACCATTTCCCCTTGTCCTGCTGTCACTCACCCTTTCAAAGAGTTGATTCCCCTCCTCTTTGTAGGCTCCCTTTAGGTACTGAAAGGCTGCAATGAGGTCACCCCGCAGCCTTCTTTTCTCCAGGCTGAACAAGCCCAGCTCCCTCAGCCTGTCCTCATAGGAGAATGTAGCTACTTAAGTTATAAAGGGAAGTAATTATAGTTGTATTTTGCCACATGTGAATCAAAAGATACTTCTCAATTTTTGAGGCAATCTTCAGCCATTTTTACCTAGTCACTATTTGATTAAAGCTGATTTTTTATATAAGAAGTTCTGAATTGAGAGAGAAGCTGCCAAGCACTGCAAACAAACCACGCATGCAAAGCCATTAAGTTACTGGTGTAACGGACGCAGAAATTTGGATGCAAACAAGGAGCATTTGGCACAGCTAACACCAGTTCCTTTAGCTTGTTGAGGCTGCTAATAGTTCAAAGGAGCTGGTAATATGGCCAAGACAAGGCAAGGTTTCCCTGTCTGCATCTTTTTCTTTCTGGCTGGATGTTATGACCAGTGGCTGATACAAAGACTGCACAATGATCTCTTAACTTGTAATAATTCTCCTGAGCCAATTGAGAGAATCAGATCGGCATTTTTTCTGAGTGTTGTGATGCAAAATCCAGAGAAACAGTGGATTCACAGTGACTGAATTAATGAATGACTGAATACATTGCAGTCTAACCAAGTCCCAATTACTGAATATGAAACTTGTTTTCTTAGCTCCAGATAATTGTTTTTTCCACCTTGCAGAAGCTGTACAGTGCACTAATACTGCCTCTCTTATGGCCCAGGACTTGATGAGATTGCTGCAGCTGGTCAGATGGGCTGCTAGAGCAGGAGGAAAGCAGCAGCAGAGCAGCCAGAAGAATGTGACAGCTAAAGAGCTTATTTCCCATTAGCAGCCTTACATCAAGTACCTTTCTCCATCACATCACCAGGATATCTAATCCTGGAGCATACCCTGTGAAATACCTGTGTATGTCTATCTCATAAAACAATTCATAGTATGGCTGGAGATCCATCATTTTGATGAGGTCTGATGCATGAATCTTGTACACCGAAACTTCAGAAATTTGAAAGGATTTATAATATTTCATCTCCATTAAAATTGCTAACACGTACAGAAAAGCACTTCAGCAAGGATTCATATAACCAAATGTAGTTGTCTGGAGTACATCTTTATTCTTAAACACATGACTAGGAGAGATGAGATGAATTGCACCCTAAGACGAAAATGATACATATAACATTCATTAATTTTGATCCAATTTTGAACTATGCCATGATTTATCATCATTATTTACATTCTTGTTTCCAGAAGGAATTAGCTGGATGGGCACAGCCAGGGTTGTGGTCAAGAGCTGTATAGCCAGGTGGAGGCTTGGTGATGTATAGTGTTCCCTAGGGGTCCCTCCTGGGGCAGGGATCTTTATCAATGACCTAGACTTAGTGTGATAGAGTGCACTCAGCATGATTGCAGATGACACCAAGATGAGTGCTGCAGTTGATATAACATAAGGAAGGAATGCCACCTGAAAGGATTTGGACAAGATTGAAAAGTGGGCTCCCATGAACTAAATGAAGCTTAACAATGTCAAGTGCAAAGTGTTGTACCTAAGTTAGGACAATCCCAAACATGTAAACAGGCTGGATAGTGAGTGGATTGAGAGCATCCCTGTAAAGAAGGACTAGGAGGTACTGGTGGATAAAAAGATGGACATGAGCCAGCAGTGTGTTCTCGCAACTTGAGATGCCAACAGAGGGGTAACCAGCAGGGAGAGGGAGGTGATTGTCCCCCCCTACGCTGCCCTTGTGGGATCCCATCTGGAGTACTGTGTCCAGAAAGATGTAGAGCTGTTGGAGTGAGTACAGAGGAGGGTCACAAAGATGCTCAGAGGCTGGAGCATCTCTCTTATGAAGAAAGGATAAGGAAATTGGGGTTGTTCAGCTTGGAGAAGAGAAGGTTCCAGGGAGACACCATTGTAGCCATTCAGTACTTACAGGGGATTTATAAAAGAGATTGAGAACAACTTTTATGCAGGTAGATAATAATAATGTTAGGAGGAAATGTTTTACTCAAATGGTGGTGAGTTTGCCTAGAGAAGCTGTGGATGCTCATTCCCAGAGGCATTCAAGGCCACGTTTGGATGGGGCCCTGGTCTACTGATTAGCAACCCTGCCCATAGCAGGAGAGTTGGAATTAGATGATCTTTAGAGTTTCTTCCAACTCAAGCCATTCTATTATTCTGTGATTTTTCTTCAAACATTCCAAGGGGAAAAATGACTTTTCCACAGTTGCCAGTGTGTGAAAACAATTCACTGAGTACACTTCCTTTTCCATGCATGTCTGAGGAATGTTCAGATTGAGCTAATAATTTGAATATGAGACCTGAAATAATGTTGTAAATGATTCATTGAATAATAAAAAAAAAGGGTTCTAGACAGGAGCAGAAAGAACTATACAATAGGAAACAGCAATAATTTCCTGTGGATTGTCATATTAATTTGTCTCAAAAAAAAACACCAAAGAAATTAAAGAACACGCATTGGAAGAATGTGCCCTCAAGTTTTGTGCAACTTTCTGCTAAGATCTGGGGTGGAAAATGCATTTTTTTTTTCTCCACAAAAGTTGTATTAACTCAGGCTTTTTGTTACTGAAACATTCACTTGATCAGTGATAAGCTTCAGCTTGGTTGACCTTGACTACATTTGAGTCACCAGTCTAGAGGTGAAAAGCTCTAGCAATTCATTCCTCCAACAAGATTGTAATCTTAAAAGTGAAGCAAGACTTTTGCTGCATTTCCTACTCTCTTTACTATCTCTGTCAGGAAGGAGGATTGATGTTGTTCCATTTCCTTTTATTATAGTTTTTGTCACAGGAGGAAGTGGAATCTTTGCTCTTAACTCTTGGCCAGCAACCATAGCTTTGGGAGGGACACGGTATTAAATGCGGTAATTAAAATTCAATGTAACTAATACAGATAATTTGTGTGAGCTTGGGCACATTAAACTAGGTATATGAGTGATATATTCTTATAATTAGCAAGGACATCATTTTTAGCAGTGTCACAGATACTGTTAAGCAGAAACTGTGATCTAAATAACAAGCAAATAAATAGATTTATGTAGTAATTTATCCAGTGGCAGAGAATTTGTCTTGACAATGAAAGGTAGCCAATCTTCTCCAAATTTTACACTTCCAATCTAGGTTGTGAATTCTGATTTCTAATAAACAGTTGTTAACTGGATCCAAGCACTTGATCTTTCAGGAAGAGACAAAAGTGGTCTGGAAAAGATCTCAAAGGTCATAACATTTAAGTTCCAGCCACATAATAAAACTTCTATAGCTTTTACATCTCAGCTCACATTTTCACAAAATATGAATTGCAGTTTCATGTTGGATTCAAGATCCTTTAATTTTAAATAAGACATTGTTCAGGCTTAGACATCACTTAAAAAAGATTTGCTGGATACACACTTGACGTGTATGCATTTAACCTTCATCATTATTTTATATTCATCTGAATCCACTGTGGAAAATTTCTGTAATATTTTAATTGCTGGGGTAATATTATAAAGTCATTTAGAGCCTTTGAAAGTTTTTAATGACCAGTATTATGCACTACAACAGAAGAACAAATACAGTGTCTCATTAATCACTCATTGAAGGAATAATTAACAGGTAAGTCAATGGAAAAATCAAACATCCTGAGGCAAGAAGTTATCTTATAGGAGACAATTAATTAAAGTCACTGCCTGGAACTTTAAATGGGTACAGTCATTTGAAATAACTTTTTTGAATGATACTGCTTAAAACCCACAGGTGAGTATGGCATAAAGTCTATTGAACATATCTCCTGTAGTTAAAATGGTGAAACAGTTTAGCATCTCATAGGAGAGAAACAAGAAATGCATATTGTTTTTGTTTTTCATGGACTCATTCAAATTATGGTAAGTGCGATCTATAAAGTTAATCAGATTTTCGTCCACATACTCTATGGAAGCCCAACATGCTTCTTACAATTTTTCACTTTTTTCTACAATTGCTGTCTTGATGCAGCAATGTGAATCACCTGTTATGAGTACAAAAGTTAGGTGAAAGGAGGGAATTTACTTTGATTTTGCCAGATGAACTTGTCAGTTTTCACAGAGAAGTAGTCCATCTGAACCCATATTTACTAAGGTAGAAGCCACCTCTGTTCTGCATTACCTGGAGACAGGCTAATCAGTCAGTGTTAATTTGTGCATTCTTATTCATTAAAACAATTAATTAAACTTTCCCTGATAATGATTTCTCTCTTCCTTGCCCTGAGGAGACATTTTGAGGTAATATAGCAAACACAGAAGCTACTTAAGTGTGTAAAACATATGCTATCAAACTTGTTCTCAAGGGCATGATTTTTGAAAAGTAAATGAAAGAAGAATGAAGAGGAAAGAAAGCCTAAATCTTGGTTGCCCGCTGGATAAGTAATCATTATTTCTGTTTCATGTTTTGTGGTAGAAAAATTTATCAAAATGAGCATACTTTGAGAACAACTTTGTTATTATGAAAAGTAGGGATTGCATTTCCAGCTGTAAATTACTTACCCAATGCTGAAGCAAAACTGCTAAGGAAAAAGCCTTTTTAGTATTAGGGGACTCAGATATTCTCTAGGAAGCCCTTCAAAGATAAACTAATAGATAAAAGTAATTTTGAAGAATCCTTTGGATGTGTGTATAATGCTAGCTGACTATCCTCATAATCACAGAATCATAGGGGTTGGGTGGAACCTCTGGAGATCATGTAGTACAACCTTCCTGCTAAAGCAGGTTCCCTACAATAGGTTGCATCTTGAAGTATCTTAGCTTTCAGATACACAGTGATGAATCTGCAGCACCTAAACCATGCACAGTATGCAGTTTCTCATTCTCTGTATCTCATTAGAACTAGAGACATCCAGCTGACTCATCCAAATCTGAAATGTTATCAATTAGTATTTGCAAAATAATTTGAGGACACCAGCAGATAAATTCCACAGACAATGAAATATATTACAATTGTCAAATATTTCATTTGTCAGGAAGTCTTTTTAGAGGTTAGTTAACTAAGTTAAGTTAAGAATTTATATGGTAAAACTGCATAATCACAATAAACACTCTTTTTATAAAGCATTATATAATTTTGGTTTATAGACAGATTCTGTTGCATGATAATAAACCATGCAGCGTGAATATGAATGTAAATGAAGTGCTAAATGATGAATTACACCACTATGATTATACATCAGAAACAACATCCTTTATCTAGGCTGTTAGTGCCAAGAATGTTACTTAATACTACAGGAAGGATTGAAGGGAAATGGGGAAAAATGCAATGTAAGTACAGCACTATTCAATAGCAAATACAACATGTAGAAAGGGAAGTCTTTTGTATCAGTGTGTTCAGAGTACGCATTTGCATTATTCTTTTGGTTCTTTTAAGATATTTTTAGAGAAAATGTTTGATGAAAGACTGATTCATTCCATATTTTTCATTGGTTCATCAATAACCCTTTTCCTTTAAACCATATGGGAAGAAGAGGCAACCAGTACTCTAACCTCAAACTTTGTACTCAGATCCTGATCTAGCTAAGCACTTAAGCATGTGTTTAGCTTTAAATGTATGTATGTCCCATTTTGAGACTATTCATGTGCTTAAAGTTAAGCATATATCTACATGTTTTGTTTGTCCAAGCTGAACTCAGCCGTATTTAGACTGAATACACATGTAGCATTCAGACCTCTAGAACACTTAGCATATTCCAACCACTTTTAATATAATTACCAGCAAAAGATACATTCTTTTTTCACTGACTTTCTATGTCTTCACTGTTTCTAGCATGTTCCACATTATCAATCTCTCTGCATTCATTATAAACTTATATAACTTTGCATGAAACATAAATGAACTGTTCTGGTTTCCTCTCCTAAATCAGAGGATCCAAGCCCAGATGTTATTCACAAATGATATTCCTCTCTTAGTCTCTAGTATCTCTAGGCAGTGTCACATCAACACATTACTTTCAAGTCTGGATTCTCTTCCTCTAATACTGTCATAGTCTGATCACCTCTGATAGCAGTCATGCATAGAAGTAGCAGATCCAATTCTATCTCTACTCTTTAATTTTCACTGAAAGAAGGCACCTAGTGTCATTTATTTAATCATTTCTGCTGTTTCAAGGAAAATATTCTACTTCCTGGAGCATTTTGAATCTTCCTTAAACGAAAAAGAAAATGTTGTCATTGCTTATTCTTTTTTGAGCTAGATAACCTGTCCTAGATAAAAAGCACCACTGTTGTTACATGAGAGACCCAATGCACTGAAGTCTCACTTCTTCCTTCTCAAATCCTGATAGTCCTCTGCACTGAGATAATACTACAGGAAACCTGCATTTGCTACCCTGACTTGTTCTTTGTCACTACTACTGGGGAGCAGCCATAGCCTCTGCAATGATGTGACACTGGAATAAAAACATTTGAAAAGGTTGTGACAGCTGAACTACGAGTGTCTTTGCAGCTCTTTCAAAGGGTTTGCCTTGGTAGTATCACTTAACCATTTTGAAAATAGAGCTCTAAACAGAATATGAGGAAAGACATTACCAAGCTCTGCTATTGGCATGGGCTCTATCAAACTATCCTGCCCACACGAGTCATAACTCGGGTATCTTTGAGGTCTCTTCTGACCTAAGCTGTCCTATGATTCTATAAGCTAACAAGAGGATCATAGCATAGAAACTTGTTCAGTCACTTAAGCCATTAGGTCCTAACCTGAACACATGCAGGGAGAAGATTTGGAGAAAAATGTGGCTTTGTTACACTGCCACATTTGAGAGTAGACCATTTTTTAAACATTCTTGTTGCTTTTGCTTTCCTTTCATCTGCGGCCCATAGCCAAGGCTTTTGAGGAACTCAAACCGGGAATGTGGCCAACTGCTACAAAGGTTGTTACATGGTTTCCGAATTATGTTCTTGGGTAAGGCAGATGTTGTTTAAAATACTGTATGCAAAAATACTGAAATAAAAATGACCAATAAAGCAATTAACTACAACAACACATTCCCCAGAATAAATTTTATCCATCGTGCATGTTTGGCAGCTGCTCTCTGAGTGTTATACTAAGTGAGAAAAAGAGAAGAGGAAGAGAAGAGAAAGAAGAGGAGAAGGAAACAGTTTAAAATGAGCTTAAATCTCCTGAAGGCCAAGATGAAAAAGTGCATTTCCTCAAGAAAACGCCAGGAGCTATTCTTACTGCCCCATACTTTTCCAGTTGCTCATTATTTAATTATAGCAATTTTATAGCATCTATTGTTACATTTCATTGTAGGCAGAAAGAGAACAAAAAGTCTCTAACTGAAATTGCATTCATTTTAAATTAAGATAATCACAAAATAGGGAAGAACAAAACAAGAAGCTTGAAGTATTTAATGTACCGTATGTTTGGTGAAAGCATAAAATAATTACAGTCTTACTAAAAACAATAAAATAAAATAAAAAAAAAAAAAAAAGGAAAAAAGAAAAAAGAAAAAAAGCGCTGTTCCTGCTTCAGCATTCATAAAGTGTCAATGCTGCTGCCTTACACAGACTGCTTAAACATTTTCTCTCTGGCAGCTAATGCTCCTTTCTCTAAGTTTTACAAAGATTATCATAACTGTAGGAAGCGTTGTGATGATTATGTCCTCTGAGTTTCAAAAATCTTAGAATCAAGAGCTTGCCCCACTTTTCACAGGCAGAAATTTAATTCTTGATGTTATATTATGTTAAATTTGCTGAGGTAATTAGAGCCACAATACTTGTATATAATGTTCATAATTCATATGCAATCCTATGCATCCTTTCCTTTGTATCCTATGAAGCAAAGGAAAAGGCTGAGAATACTTATTTTCATTAGAATTGTGCATGGCAAAAAAATTTGCCTACCACCCAAACAACCTGCTTCCATTTTCAATTGTGCCTTGGAGGCAAGTCCCTTTTTCCTCAGATGGAATAGGCAAAATCAGGGCACAGGTATTGGGGAAGCAGAGAGGATGTACTGAGACTGAATGAATTTCTGGTCAGCAGGTCTGTGGGCTACTAAGAAAAATAAATTCACTTCCTGTAGACTACATCCAGATCAGTAGCTCCATCCGTATCAGAAGAGGGAGACTACCTATAGAAGTGGACAGATTTTTGCAGTAAAATTCCCCTCATGATACTCTTCCTTGTAAATAACTTGCCTTGCTGATAAACTGCAGAACTTTTTACAGATGACCTGCAGCTTATGAGCAGGGAAACAGTACTACTGAGTCATACTCCCAAATCCCACCTATTCTTAAATCTCTAACAGCTAATAAAAAAAGAAGGAAATTGCTAAAATTAAAAACAAAAACTTTTTTTCTTCAAGGAGAATCTTGTTCCCAGAGAAAGAAAAATACCAAAGACTCTCTAGTGACATCTAGGCAGTGCTACAGGTAAATGCTCTGATACCTCCCCAGACACATCGAGTATCCCTTTCTGCAAAATTGTTTCCGATTCAACAGAGCCAAGAGGTGGACAAGACAGGCATCCAGTCCTGGCTGCTGGGCAATATTGCTGTGTTCCACAGTTCAGACATAGCATTGGGCATCTACTAAATATTCTTCTATTGTTTTAAATTATATATCTCCTAATTCTCTGAGATGATAGCACTAAGTATATGCAATGTTGTCAGAGACAAATATGCAGTATTAGGTTTTGATTTATTGACACAGAAAAAAAAAACCCACCTTCTCATCTGTACACTTGCTAACATTTGATATGCTGCTAACAACAAACAGTGTAGAAAGATAGCCTTGAAATGGACATTATTATTTACAGAATCTGAAGATGATTGAAGATAAGGATTTGTCTCCTGATACCTGTGACATCTTACATTTTTTTCTTTTTCTCTTCATTCTTCAGAATTTTTTGGAAAATTACATATTCCCTGCTGAATCATCACCAATCATCTTTTTTTCCCCCTTGAACTTGCATGACAAAGAGGATATTGTAATTCTGATGTAGTATTTAATTCCAGTGCACTATGAGATAGAGGAGCCAAGAAGGAGAGGTGTTATGTTAGACCCCATTCACAAAACAAGCTAGAGTTGATGAGTAATGCGAAGGTCAGTGGCAATCTTGGCTGTAGCGACCATGAAATAGTGGTGTTCCTTAGATCTCCTAGAGAGATCCTTTAAGCAGCAAAGAGGGTACACAGCAAGCTCACAGTCCTGGACTTCAGGAGAACAGGTTTTGGCCTCTTCAGAGATCTGCTTTGCAGTGTGCCACAGGAAGGACCAAGTGCCCAAGGAAGCTGATTAATAGCTAGATCACTTCCTCCAAGCTCAGGAAAGATGCATCACAAAAAAGAGAAAATCAGGCAAAAATGCCCAGATGCCTGCATGGCTGAACAAGTAGCTCCTGAACAAAGTCAAACACAGAAAGAAAGACTACAGAGAGTGAAAACAGGGACAGGTAGTCTGGAGGAATTTAAAGAGACATTGTCCAAACAGCGAGAGAGCAAGTTAGGAAAGCAAAGGCCCTGATAGAGTTTCATCTGCCAGGGATGTTAAGAGCAACAAGAAAGGCTTCTCTAAGTACATCAATGATAGAACAAAGACTAGTGGAAATGAGGGCCTTTTGCTGAAGGAAACGAGAAACTTATTTACCCAGAACATGGGGAAGGGTTTTTGCCTCAATCTTTACCAGCAACAGCTCTAGCCACACCACCAAATTCACAGAATCCAAAGGCAGGGACATGGAGAATGAAGAATTGTCCATGGTAGGAAAAGATAAGGACTGAGATCATCTAAGAATGTGCAAAACTTCACTGAATATGGCTTCATTATTAGCCCATGGCGTACCTTACATAGACTATTTTTGTAAAAAGGATATGGACAGAACTAGAGAAATCTTCCTCTCTGTCCAGGTCAGGTGAGCTAGGCAGGAACCGGTTTCCATGCTCCAACTGCCAATGGGTTGATTTCCATAGAGTCACAGTTATGATGCAGCAAAAATATGGACATGATTCTGTGTACTGACACAGAGCAAAATGACCTTGAAACAACAAAAAAAAATCTTTTCACATCTTCAGAGAAGCACAGCTGAATTTATAGTGCAGGATTTCTCCTGGAGACTGAGAAAACAGTCCTTGCATGATTTCTTCTCTGAGAGGGAAACCTCACATCCTCCATCTGCAGAGAGCATGATCGCTCCTGTGCGGATGGTTTAATCTTGTTATTTGTAGGTAGAATTAAATGGAATCACAGGATGATTAGGGTTTGATGGACCTCTGGAAGCCATCTGGTCCAACAACCTGCTCAAACAGGGACACCTAGAACAGGTTGCACAGGCCCATGTCCAGATGGCTTTTGAATACCTCCAAGATGAGACTCCATAGTCTCTCTGGATAAACTGATCCAGTGCTGAGAGATTCTCCCAGTAAATAATTTTTTCCTCATGTTCATTCAGAACTTCCTGTGTTTCAGTTTGTGCACATTGCCTCTCCTCCCATCACTGGGCACCCCGGGAAAGAGTATAATTCTATCCTCTTTGCAGCATTCATTCAGATATTTATAGATATTGGTAAGATCCTCCCTGAGCCTTCAATTCTCCAGGCTGAACTGGGCCAGCTTTCTCAGCCTTTACTCTTAAGAGGGATGCTCCAGTCCATTCATCATCTTTCTGGCCTTTCATTGGTCTCTCTGCAGCAGCTCAATGTTCTTCTTGGACTGGAAAGCCCAGAACTGGACATGGTACTTTAGGTGCAATCTCACCTCCTGAAGGGAGGTTGTGATGAGGAGGGTTTTGGCCTCTTTACCCAGGCAACAAACAGGACCCGAGGAAATGGCCATAAGTTGTACCAGAGGAGGTTTGGGTTAGACATAAGGAAGAACTTTTTCTCTCAGAGAGTGGTCAGGCACTGGAATGGCCTGCCAAGGGAGGTGGTGGAGTCGCCGTCCCTGGCAGTGTTCAAGAGGCGTCTGGATGAGGAGCTACGAGATACGGTTTAGTCCTTGTGGTAGCAGTGGTAGCGGGAGGACGGTTGGACTAGATGATCTTGTAGATTGTTTCCAACCTTGCGATTCTGTGATTCTAATTCAGATCCCTCTGTTCTCAAGGTAGTGGTTTGTGGACATAAGGTAATTTACAAAAGCAGAAGAGAATTTTTCTGACAAAATTAGTGTCAAAATAATCAAGGTAATGAGAGAGAGAAAGGCTTTAGATTACTTAGCAGCCTTCCAACTGAGTCAGTTAGTCACAGCCTTAGAGCACGACATAAATATGCTCATCCATAGTTCCAAATAGCTTTATTTTTAGTACAACAGAATAATTTCTGGAAATCTTTCTGGCACATCCATAATTTAAACCATATCTATTGATATTGTATGCATTGTATAAAAGTAGAAGAAAAGGAAAGAGTTAAATGGAGAGTGTTCTGTGCCACAAGCAAATACAGAATAAAGGGGGGAAGTGTGGAAGGAGGTGAAGAAAGACAAGTCAGTGTCTGTCAAAACATGAGAATCAGAAATGATTAGAGTCCAAATTACAAGTCTGTCTGTCATGAGGCATGATAGATTTAAAATACAGGAGAAGGCAAATGACAGTTAAAGAACAAGATGGAAAAATTTTTGCCAAAACAAAAAATATCACAGAAAAGTAGCCTGGCACAACCAATCAAATTAAGAGAGTTCATTTTGATAGAAAATTGCTTATTACAAGTGAAGGCAAATAACTATCTAGAAGAGAAATAGAGAATACTATTTCATGAACACTCTGTTTTCTGTATGTGTCCTTATTACCAAACCTACAGCTGACTGGATTGGGAAGAAATTCAGAAATTACCTGAAATATTCTCTTCACCTGGACAAAATCATTTTTGACAAAGCCTAGTTCACATTCACATCTGTGAGGACAGAATCTTCTAATCCTCCTGAATATATCATAATTGGCTAGCATTCTTTAAATAAAGTGATACATAGAATATTTTAAAAGATGGGATAACCTATAAGTTAATTTTCAGTACATTCAGAATGGACTCCCTCCTCATATCTGTATTTTATGTGTGGGTTGCCTTATAAGGCTTATGAAAGCTTGTCTTTCATCCAGATTTCAGACTATCATGTAGAATAATATTGGCTTGGCTTTGCAAATAAGTTTGTGGAACAAATACAAACAGAAGAAATAAGGCTGAATGTCAAAATTCTATTTCCAATTTAGACCTGCCAACTCTCTGAATATTTGTTATTTTTCTTGAAACCACAGCTGCTAAAATCAAGAGAAAGTTTCAACTTTTGTTTAAAAAGATGTTTTTGACACCCTAAAGGCTGAAGTGACTGAAATTGTGAAATAAGCAATGCAAATTACTCAGAAACCAGGAAGGAAATAAAAGAAATGCAACATTCATTAAAGAAATAAACCCAAACCAAAACACATGAATAAAAGCCCACTATACCTTGAGTGATTTTGAGGGCAAATCCATTATTCCTGGAGTCTTTCTTATCAGCAGCATTTCCCAGGTGCAGGCCTTCAGTAATGTGGGGGAGATCAGATGGAAGTTATTGTTGTGAATTTCAAAGAAATGTGATCAATCTCATAAATTTAAATTTGTCTCCTAGTTCAGATTCTAAATTTGGGCACTTCCAGACATTGCTCTGCATTCACCATTGTTTTCTGATGATGTATAAGTAAGACTGAGTGGGAGAGTGGAGGGACAAGGAACCAAAATGATTGCTATCTGTGCACAAAGTTTTATATCAGCCATTTTACACTGTGGCCAATTACAGTCTTTTGTACATACAAATTGCTGAGAAGAGGTATCCAAGTTTATCCTCTGGGAACATGAGGAACTAGCCTTTAGGCAATGCATCTGAGGATACTTTTTTTTGCCCCCTTTGACAGTGAGTGTATGTGTAACTTTAATCCCAAAGAATGTGCTTCTATTTTACCTGGGCCATCAAAAGTGCTGAACATCTCTCAGAGACAGAGCTTCCAACCTCATCTATTCTTGAAGTTGAGAAATCAATAATCATATGGTTTGAAGATATATCATCCAGTAAGCAGTAAGTTTATGTTGATTAGTAATGCCCCTCCAATGCACATGAAGTTCTTGCTTCTTTAAAGCAGTGGAAAAATTCGTTTCTGTAGCAGATGTCTTTTAAAGTTATACTGATAGTTATATTCACACACAGTATGAAATGAAACAATTGTGCCTAGAATGGCTTCAGCATGCCAATCTCTAACACCTTGCGCATAAGGAAATCCTTTAACAATGGAATGAAGTCCAAACTAAACAGAAAAGAATTGTTTTGAAGGATGGCTCATTTCCTACTTCTGGCTCTTTACTGTTGATTATTTAAGCACTCATTTCACTTTATAAATGGAAACTGAATCATAGTTTACCATGCTGGAAAATTATTGGAAATTAGAGACCATTTGAGGCACAGACATGGCTATTTCCTCTCTGAACAGGAAGATTATGCTCAAATGGTCCTTTCGGGAGCTCTGAATGATAAAACGCCTGTTTCTAGCCTCTTTCAAAAAGCTCTGTGCAGTGTTTTCATATTTCACGCAGAAAAAATGTCAGGATGTCCCTCTCCAAACATGGATGTTAAAGCAGGAAAAAGGAAAGGTGAATATACATTTTTTACTTGTCTAGACAGCATAACGTCTGTTTGCAAGCCTGGAATGAGACAGACCCTCTAGGTCTTCACTTCCCCCTTTACAACTTATTCAACTTTATTTATTTTCATTTATATACAAAAGAACACTGGAGAAGGTAAATCCATGTCTATAGGCAGATGTGACAGTATTTTTGTAAACAGCTTTTATAAGACACAGTTTCTTTCAGCACAACTAAAAATGTTAGCAATTTCCAGATAAAAGTTAAACAAATAAACCCCCCCCAAAAAGCCCTTTCCCTCTTGCACTAGCCTCTGTTTTCCTTTAAGAGCTGGAGAAAGTATTTGGGTTTCACTGTTTGTCTTAAAAGCAGGTGCAGGGTATTTGTAATGAGTCCAGAGACTGTAGAGAGAGATGTTAAGAGTTATTAATATCTGGTTGTCTTAGTAAGTGTGGGAGCATAGGCAGAGATGTGGACTTAGATTGTCTGGGCCAAGGTCAGACAAAGCAGAGCTGTGGGGATCTGAAAATCCGCTCTGATGCAGTCTCACCTGAGTGGGGGCTGATGGCCCTGGAAGCTGAAGTAGGCAGGATGGGGAAGATTCAGAAGCTGGTGAGGGCCATTAAAGTTTGGTGGTACCTTTGGAGTCGTGGCACAAGGAAGGATGGGTGGTGTCCACCCATGCTCCAATATTTGGAGGCAAAATAAAGCATAAGAGAGGAAATCCTGGAAGAAAGGGAAATAAAGAAAATAATCCATTTGAATGCTGTTCATCAAAGAAGAATGGATGCACTTTTCAGATCAAAGTGATTTCTGTGCGTGGACAAGGTTTAGAAAAAGAGGACAAGATTCTCTTCTTCCCATGATGCATATTTGTACCTGCTAAGCCACGCTATTGTGGAGGAGTTAGATGTTCATCTCTTCCTGCTGCAACTGATCCCTCATGGCCTGGAAGGACAAGCATGAGAGTGGTAAAGAGAGCTGTAGTAGCTGGCCATCAGTGTTTCTTACCTGCTCCCATAGTAGTCATCCATGTTACCATCTTGCTCTTTGGAAGAAAAGCAGAGAAGATGGCTATTCTAGTTGCTAAATATTTATTTTTTTCTCCTATTCCTCACTTGAAATTCAATTGTTTAGAAGATGGAGAAGTAGAGATGTAAAGAAACCTCTGTTAACAGTCCTCCACCACATTATTTAGGCAAGCACCTTGCACTAGGCACACTAGGCAGATGTTTGCTTAATTTGTCATTGAGATTATTTTCCTGATCTTTGTGCTTTCCAAGAGCAATGCTTCCAAGAAACAGTGAATATTTTTGTATGGCTCATGCAATTCATTCCTTGATAGAAGAATAATATTTTTGATGTAGGAGATATGATAAAAATGCAGGAATAAGTAAGCAAATGCGTATGCCTCATGTGCCCTCAGAATTAGACAAGAAAAATACTTAGAAACAGAATATTTAAATAGAATGATAAACTCCTTAAAGGAATCATTGTGCCCATCCATAAACATAGAATCAGACAAGGAAATCTGCTATTGTCAACATGTATGATTCTTGGCATTACTAATACTCTGTATTTCCATACCTTCAGCACAGTGTTCAGATACATCCCAAATGACATGGGATGCTTGTTATAACATGTGCAGAAGCACTTTTATCATCTCCTCCCTCCACACCTCTAGTTTAGGAATCTGCTGTCAAATATCAAGGGGATTAGTTTCAAATGTCAAAAGCAGATGTGGGGCTATGAGCAACAATTTTCTTTTTTTTTTTAAAGAAATACATAAACCTGCCTTTCAGACACCTTAGATAAAGAATTGTGAATAGCTTCAAACAATTCCTGTTTTGCAAAGCTATTTAATATTCTAGACTGTTGGTCTGCAGGCGTCCAAATGGAATGCTAATTATCCACTTTTTTCCCCAGCTAAAAGCTTCAAAGAGGCTGACAGAAGGAAAGGCACTAGACTGTTGAACAACAATACCATGCTTTCAGTAGGAAAGACAACTATAAAATGTTTCCTGCAGCCTAATTCTTGTAGCATCAGCTGATTCTTTACTAGTCTCTACTTGACACCAATTAATCTCTCCTCTATGGTTTACTATTCCTCAGGGCTTTAGGTGATATTCCTTTACTTTATGCTGTGTTTAAAATGAAAGTTGGAAAGAACACAATGAGCATTGAACACAACAGAGTAATACACTTAAGTTCTTCCTAATTCAATGAAACGCCTTTCATTGCAGACTTTCACTGCCCAGCAAAGGTATTTCCAAGATTTAGGGAAAGGACTAGAGGAAATGGCCTAAGCTGGAGCAGGGGGTGTTCTGGTTGGACATTAGGAAAAATTTCTTCTCCAAAAGAGCAGTCAGGCACTGAAATGGGCTGCCCAGGGAGGTAGTTGAGTCACTGTGCCTGGAGGTGTTCAAGAAGCATTTAGATGTTTTACTAAGGACATGATTTAGTGGGAAAATATTGGTGGTAGGTGAATGAATAATTTTGGAGGTCTTTTCCAAACCTGGTGATTCTATGATACTGTGATTGGTACTTCACTAGAAGATCTTCATATTCTTTATCTTAAAGCAAGTAATGCCCACTAAAAAGAAAAGAGAAACTCATTTCTTACTGTCTATTGAGTCAGAGGTAATTAACATTAGTTTTAGTGTGTATCCCCCTCTTATTCCATTTTAACTACTTCCTGATGCACAGAGCACAGTTCTGTTCTTCATAACGTTACTGAGAATGTCCTAAAAATGAAGAAGAAAGGCCAGAATACTTTGGCAAGGTTTATCAGGAGAGGTAATATCCCAGATACATACGAAAAATACATTCAACGTTTGTACTTTTCAAATTAGTAACATACATGCATGGAAGGTTTCCTAATTCTCTGTCAAAACATATTAAATCTATTGACAATCTCACATCAATTCATTTTGACCATCACATTGAAAATAACTCCATTGTTACTGAATACTTACCAATGTCAATATCCTGCAAGATTTTATTTTGTATTCTAATGACCTTTAATAATATACAGGTTAACATATATAACATCACTTAATAGTAGTTTTACTACTTATATTTTTCTATGAAATGCAGGCTCCTTGCTTATACTTATGATAGATTAGACTTCAAATTCACATTCCAACTATTGTTATTAAACATTGTATTATAAGCATTTGGAGACCAGTCCATAATTAAAACAAGCAGAAGCAAATAGCTTAAAGCTATCTCTACTCACCAAAAAGGTAAATTGTCTAGCATGGCCATTAAGTGATATGTATTCAAAAGTGGAACCCAAGACAATGCCCAACCTACTGTCAGTCTTTCCTCTGTTTGAAAATGTAAGGGTTTATTTGAATCAAATCCTATTTTGTCAGTGTACTAAGACTTCAAGAGTCATGACAGTCTGTTCCCTGAAAGGAGGAATTTGGGCTTCTGTCCCTTCTGAAGATACTAAGCATAGGAGAAAGAGTATGAAACAACAGTGGCTGGAACCAGAGTGTATTCTCCTCCTTTTTTCATTCTTACAGTTTTCAGACTGAACACTTTTTCTGCAAGTGTCTTCACTTTTCTCTTTTGAATCATTTTGATCTCCTCAGTTCCATCAACAACATTAGTTCCTAATTACATCAGAAACATCTACCACTCAATATTAAAATAATCTTTCCAATACGCAGTCTATAATGGAGCAAGTTGCCAGTGGGATCACATGTTTCTTCAGAGCTGCTCCTAATAAGATGCCCACTTTCTTCCAGGTCTTAACACTTCTAAGTGTTTTTTCCTCTTTTACACTGATTCTGAAAAATAAAAGTATTATTTACACTTCATTGGTATGTGATCAGTATGGAGAACTGGAACAACAGCTGAGAAATTGTGTTTTGTTTTATGGCCAAATATGGCACGTGTAGAACTTGCAAAGCAGCAGCTGAAAGGCTGTGTTTTTAGTTTTGGGATCAATTTGACATCTTTAACAATTTTTTTGGGCAGCAATTCAGAAGACTTCCTCCCCTGCCCCACACATCAATCTGGTATGTTTCCATCTAAGCTTTTTGACACCTTTTGTCTGTCAATAAGTAAAGTCTGAAAATAATTTATTCTGCAAAAATAAAATATTGTGGAGATTTCTGGTATCGTTTTTGACTAATATATGACTTCAAAATTCAGGCTTTCCTTCTTCCCTTGCACATGTTAAAATACTTTATTTCAAAATTGGTATATACTTTATTTAAAATTTTAATTACTTTTTATTTTGAAATATGAATCTTAGAATGGATTTATTTCAGCCACATTTTTAACTGAATAATTAGCTAAATTTTATTAAAAAATTGGAACAGTGGTTGCTAAGGCTATAAGGAGTTTTTCTTATAAGTCTTCAGATACTGTTCACGTGTCTGATTCCTTTAATGTAGATTTTATAAATGTGTTATTCATGAGAGGTGCCAAAAAAACCACATCATAACAGAAGTTCTCTATGCATCTAAAGCCAGTGTCTCTCATGATAATCCTCTGCACTTTTTTTGTTTACCAGTCATATTTAGGAGATGATTAAATGTATTGCCTATCTAAAATCCTTTCTCCAGTGAAATATTTAATTTTAGGGTAAGACATACAACACAAACTCTGCTTATTAGGAAAAGAGTTGAGAATAATTTTTAATTGCAAGTGGGTATCAAACACTGCTTTAAATCAAGGTAATATCACTTGATTTTATTTGATGTAATCTAAACTAAAACGTAAATGAAAAGATGGCAATTTGGAGTTATTATTTGAAATTTTACATTTCTCTATATAAACTCACTGAAAACTATAGGATTTACAGAAGGAGGCAGGCTGTGATATTTTCCATGTCCCTTCTTGTTTTATACGCAAAGCAAGAGAATGGTATTAGCAGTTTTCTCTGACTGCACTGATCCTGTAGTACAAATTTGCAGAAAAAAAAGTTGTTAAATTCTCCCCAGCATTTTTCTTGCTTCACTTGAATTTAATCTCTGTAAAATGCTGATGTACTCTACATGAGTAGATATCCATGGCTTCTGCACACTGAGTCTACCTGAGGCCTCATGTACTGTTGCTGTGACTTCCATTCTAAATATATATTTTGCATGGGAAGATTTATTTTCAGTAATTTTGTGAATTTTCACTTGGATATCTGTGTAGATTTGTTCTTGGAGTAGGCAAAAATTCTTCACTGGCTCTGGGCAGCCTGGTCTGGTGGTTGGCAACCATGCACATAGCAGGAAACCACATGATCATTACGGTTCTTTTCAACCCAGGCCATTCTATGATTCTATGATTCTATGATAATGACTACTAGAGTATGTTTCTTTTATTCCTTTACAGTTTGATTTTAAAATCCTTTCCTCAATTTATAACTGTAGTGATAATCTAATGTGTGTTCCACTCATTTCAGAAAATTCTGCAACAGAATAGTTCATAATTATGAACTTCATTTCTTCCTTAGCTAATATTTTCTTCTTCATATTGCTTAACTTTACAAATTTCACATGCAGAAATTGCCCCTTTGCCCTGTGTCATCATTCCATTAATAAAAGAAAATGTAAAAGCTAAGTTAAAATGAATCCATAAAATAAATCACATTGATATAGGAATACAGTCATTTAACCTGAAAAATACTTTTGCAGTTGCTCAGATAACTTTCATATGCCTTGGCTCATGCTGCATGCATGTTTGCATGTGTAAAATAAGGGAGAGAGAGAAGAAAACGTATGTAGTTGCTTAAAAGGATAGCCAGTTAAAAGAATGTGCATGACTAATTGAAGAGTCTTCTCAGAAATAGAATTGGTCCCATGAAGCTTACAAATTATTTAACTTTGTTTTCAGCTCATTGCACTCTATTGTTTATTAGACAGACCGGTGCAGGCAGATCATTCTAAGCTGTAGCTATTGTCACACCCAGACACTTAGCTGAACCATGCATAAAATTGAATGCAGATATACTTTTATCACCTGTGAGATCTGTCTTTGCAAACAGTTATTTTCTTTCTTTGCTGTTGCTTACGTACCTGGGCTGATGCAGTTCATGTGACACTGCATATTTAATCCTGGCTTCCTATTAAGAACTGACCAAAAAAAAAAAAAAAAAAAAGAGTACTTAAGGATTCCCATATTATCTGATATCAAGAACCAAAATTTAAACACCCCCCAAATTAATCCAGATTCATCATCTTTTCTACTCCAATAGAAAATATGCAGCAAATAATGTCGTTTTTCTTCCACTGAGGCAGAAATAAAAACTATCTGATGTCATCAAAAATTTATTCTGGATATTCCCAAAAGATCTGTGTGCAGTTATTTCTTTATTCATGCAACCAGGTGAGATATATTTTTAAAGTGAGAGATACTTTTTGAAAGCAGAAATTAAATTGTTTCTCTGAACACTTTGTAGCTAAGAGATTTCATCCAAATATTTCTTTTTCTAGATTAATTACACAGCAAATTTCATCTTTTTCTCTTCATTATCAATTCAGTAGGACGAGAAAGAAATGTAACACAGAGAAAGTAAAAAGTCAGAGTACTATTCCAAGGGGGGAGAGAGATTAATATGGGTTATTTTAATGTTGCTATGGGAGATATTATATATAGACAGTTTTTTTTTTTTTCTTTCTAATTAGGTTTATTATTTGTATTTGGACAACTAATATAAAAAAATAGAAATTAATTTAAATGAAATCATGGATGGTAAAAAAAAATAGCCTGCTACTCATGGTTTGTTTTTGTCCCCGCATCAAATTAGGATTATTTACTGTGATATTTATCTTTATTATTTCTGTGTCCAAATACTAAAGTTTAGCACCTCTTGGATGCTGCTATTCTATGTTCCTCTCCTTTAAGTTGCACATTAGGTAATCAGACTTCTTTTGTTGCACATGTCAGAACAGGACAATTCCAACCAGTAAGTATTTAATTTTCTGTCAATCAATGAAGGAAAATGCGTGGGCCTCATTCCTTCTATTTCATTTGAATAAAAGTGGTAGAATTCATTTAAAGCAAAAGTAGAGGTAGATACAGATAAAGAAAGGAGTGAACAGAGAAAGGAGAATAGAGACTGCTCATCTGCAACGCCCACTGCCATTTCATTTGGACCTGAGGACAAATAAAAATCAAGGTTTGTCTAGAAGGGAGTGCTGAAGGCTTCACCTCATTCTTATCACTTCACTCTGTCATATCAATCTCATCAACTCTCTCTTAATTCATCTCCCATAATTTAAGAGTTGTGTTCTAGCTATTGGTAGTTATTGAATTTCCCCTATAGCTGGATGGTTGTAATCTTCCTCAGTTAACGCTGCTCTCGTAGACATTTATTAGAACAAATCAGGGAAACAAGGAAACTTTGTATACAGACTAGAGAAAACTTTTTTGTTTGTTTCATTGATTCTTTTTATTGATTTATTTATTTCTAATGTAAGTAGCTCTTGTCCTCGTGCAAAATTCTGGAATAAAGCCTATAAGATATTTAAGTCATGATTACATCCTGTTTGGAGTACATCATTTGGATGATCGCTTATTAAGAAATAGCTTCCTAGCAAAAAACATTTGAGATCTTACTCATCAAAAATTCCTAGGGGCAGCTGTAATATGTGCTGACATACCAACTACAATTTTAAAAATCTGCACACAATAGCAGATATTATTTTCTTCCAGACTGGCTGAAGTTACTTATCACGATTCACAGCTCTCACCATAGGGAAAGTCAATTTCTCATCTCTGTTGAAAGTCTGAAAATGTCTAAATGAAATCTTTGTTAGATTCAGAAGTTGTTATAAATTTCTATGTTTCCCTACTAAGCAGCGTGTCAAAGCACAGGCATTGGAGAGTAAGTCATCTCTTTTCTTCATTGCTAGAACAGTCTCTCACATAGTTTTGGACAGCTGAAACTTTCTCAAGTTTGAATCTCTTCAAGACTGATAATGATCAATCCTGCTAAGAATTTTGGATGAAGCTATTCTGCTCCAAACAGAGTTCAATAGCATGGGTAGATGATGCCAACTGGCTGCAGTACAGAATGTGAGCCCAAGAGCCGCTGACTTTTAGTAGATAAAAGTTTTGGATCTCATGTATGTTGCAATGTATGTCAAATATGTGGTAGACTTGTAAAGTGTCTGAGAAACAAGTTGAATACACTGTAAGGTTTCTACAAAGAAAGTATTAGATACTTAATTTAAGGATATAAATGCAGAACACCAAAATTATATTCTGAATTAGCTTTCAGTTATCTACAGGTCACATTCTGCATTGCTGTTTTGTCTCTTTAACCTAATAGTAAAAACTAAGAAAAGGGAAAGAAAATTTAATTCAGGATGGCCAGTTTGTTGGCAAACTCTATTTATTTCCATATGAAATCTTTGTTAGAGTTTATTTTCTATTTTTGGAAGTCAGAACTAAATAAAACTTCCTGGAAAAAAAGATGGTTCTACCATTTCTTATATAGAACACAGCAGGAAAAATTCAGGCTATTATTGTATTCATTAATTTTCTACATTCAAAGTTAACCGCCTGTGATTATACAAAATATTTTGTAGCATGTGACAGTATAGCTTCCTTGGTCCAAGAAGGCTGCACAGAAGGGTCTTTAGCAAGAACAAACACAACTTAAAAGGCTCTTAGTGTGACATTCTTTATAGGTTTTGATACTTCACTCTGGGAAATATAAAACATAACTTCATATGATATTGAATTTTCACTTTATGAAACAAGAATAATCCTTGAGAAATGTGATAATGCGTTAAGAAAGAAGAATAAGAAGAAACAGACCATATACAATCGCAGGTTCCTTTCTCAGTTAAACAGAGCCCGAATTTTCTATCAGAGTTCAACAAATTTTAGTCTTTCTGGTTTGTTTCCTGCATAAACTCTTGTGAAGCTTTAAACACTAAAGAAGCCCAGAGTTCATTATATCTCTGATCATGTCTAAGATTTCAATACTTATTCTGAAGTAGATATCAAGATATATTTTCAAGACAAATTATTTAATTTCCCTCCCTAAATCTGTTTTCCAGGCAAGATACACTAGCTGCTTTGAAAAGGGAGGGTTTTGTTTTGTTTTGTTTTGTTTTGTTTTGTTTTGTTTTGTTTTGTTTTGTTTTGTTTTGTTTTGTTTTGTTTTTCCAGAGGGCTTTCACTTCAACAGACTAGCCAAAAATCTCAGGGTAAGATATTTCAGCATAATCACTGATACTACAGGGTTTGCAGGAAGTGAAACCTTTGCAAAGGTTTCAGGTAAAATATTAATCTACCTGAGAGTAGCATTTCTTTATGGAAAATTTCTTTAGCATTTCAGTGATGCTTTTCCACCTACAGGAACAGCACATATTTACAAATTGTAGGATAATTTTAGAATTTGAAATTTGCATTAAAAATATGTTGAACAAGAGATTTTGTTCTCCCCTGTAACTCGGTCTGCTCTGTGCCTAGAAATAGACAACATTTGTTTAATCGTGTAAACGTTGCAGTTTTCTATGCTGGTATAAAAGAATGCATTAGTAATGATACTGTTCCAAAAAGTAGCTCATGTTTATAAAACAACAACAATAACAACAAACCAACAAAAAATCAACAAAAACAGAACAGTCATGATGAAGTATATTAACACTTTGTTGTATAATACATGCGCTGTTTCTCCCATGATTCTTGCCACACAAAGAATGCAGAACATAAGGGTTTTACTTTTTTTCTGGCAAATTCAAAGTAAGATAAATAGAAAGTAAAGAAAAAAAATATTCATCAGTTCTGCACAAAAAGATATATTACAGTCAACTCACAAAGTTGAAGCATGTTATGGGAAGTAGAGAAGGTCATTTTACAAAATATAGACACAGAACTAATCAAGCATTAATGAATAGGATATCAGCCATTCTGATGTCAGCTGAAAATAGTACCAGCTACCAATTAGTTTTCATGAGCACAATAAAATATATTTTATAAGACTCTCAAGCTTCATAGTCAAAGGTATATATGCAGGCCCCTGGGTACCTCTTTCAATCTGTTTGGTTTTGGTCTCTTATCAGAACATACCAAAATATATCTCCAAAATATCAGCATGATTAAGTTCTAAAATCAATGAAACGAATACTAAAGAAGGTCTTAGCTTAATTTTATATATTTCCAAAATTTGATTTACAACTGTTTATTATTGAATTCATTCTACAGCTTTGAAAAACTTAACATTTTACTGTATGCAAATCCAAAATTGTTCTTTATAGTTACCAAACTTCTCAATTACTTGTAACTACAAAGTAAAATCTAATGATGAATTGTTTGCTGATTGTCATATCAGGTTCTGTTATTGATAGAAGGGCTCATTGCTTATCTACTGCATCCATCTTATGTTAATGTAAATCTTTCAATTTCAACAGTTACAAAATTCATTTAAGAGTGAGGCTCTATCTTCATCTCTTTCATCTTCATTGATTTGATGACATCAGCTCATACTCTGGTTTTGTATACTTATGCATATATACCAATATGTTATTAATATGTGAGCTGAGTAGAAAAGCAGAGCTGTGTGTAAGGGCAATCCATTCTGCACTTAAATCAAGGACAGAATCAATTTTGGAAATAATTTTAGAATTATTTCCTGATGATGGTAGATTCTGTATGACTCAGCAGTGTGTCCTGGCAGCCAAGATAGCAAACTGCATTTTGGGGTATGTTAAACAAATGCTTCATCAGCTGGTCAAAAGAAATGGCTATTGCACTATATTTAGGGCTAGTATGTCCTCTCTTTGAATACTGCATACAGTGCTGGGCTCTGCAATATAAAAAGGAAATTAAAATACTTGAGTGTGTAGGAGGGCAACAAAACTGGTGAGAAACACAGAAGTCACGTCCTCTATGGAGAAGACACTGGCGTTGTCTAGTCTGGAGAAAAGGAAGCTGAGAGGAGAATTTATTCTCTCTGCAGCTTCCTGAGGAGGAGAAGCAGAGGAAGGCGCTGGTCTCTTATCCCTGGAAATCAGTGATAGGATGCATGGGAATTGCTCAAAGCTGCACTGGGAGACTTTCAGAGTAGATACTAAGAAAAAATTCTTTACTATGAGGGTGGCCAAACACTGGAACAAGCTTCCTAGTGAGGTGCAGATGCCCCATGCATGTCAGTGTTCAACAGATGTTTGAACAATGACCTCAATAATGTGTTTTAACTTTTGGTTAGCCCTGAAATGGTCAGGCACTTAGACAAGATGATCTTTGTTGTTCCCTTCCAGCTGAGCTATTCTATTCTATTCCAATGGTATCATTACCCAATTTATAAAATAGTCTTAAAGGAATTTGTTTGGAGGAATTTAGGAGACTATTCAGAAGAACACTGCAGGAAAACATGGCCTACACAGATAACTGAGAGATTCTAAATACGTGCCATAAGTCATCACCACAAGCTTTAAACAAATGGATACATCTATACCTCAGCTAGTCATTCTTTCTTTATAGTCAGTGGAGGAATGTAATGGTATGAGTCATGTGGTCTACTTTAAAATTTAGATTACATGTAGATTAAACATCATATGTATTCCAATTTCTCCTGGTGACAATAAAGGGAATGTTTAAATTCTAGCTAACTAAAATAAGCTGATATGTCTCCCATACCAGCAACTCCCACAAATAACAGCTACCCAAGGTACCTGAATGCAACTAAAAACCAAACACCTCAGGTTGCATTGGTTGAATATGCCTGTCCCTCCTCAGCTCATTTAAAAGACGTGGACAGCATGCAAACTTGTAATTAAAGCACAAAATGAACCCAATTTTCAGAGTATGTCTAAGAACAGGAAACAAACTTTCTATATAGCACAGATGTTATCGTGGAAAAATATGAACAATGTTAAAAAAATTGAAGATGGATGAAACTGGTATGACTGAAAGAAGTACTATATAAAAGAACTACTGGGATGGAACGAGATTAATAACATATTTTCTCTAAAAGTCCCATTCTATGGCTAATTTTATTTATTCTACATAAAAATAGGTTGCACATATGATTAGTAAACTAGCTTGGCCTGCCTTATGGGTTGTAATTTTATCATCAAAAGTTAGGATCTATAAAGAATTCTTCTATAAAGTGAGTTTTCAACAACTTAAAATAGCAAAAGGCAAAAAAAAATCTGACTGTCTTTACTGAATCAAGTAATGTCACATTACTCTAAGCAGGCAAAAATAATTCTAGTTCAGGCAAAGTGATAGAAATAGAGTTGATGCCATTATATAAGGTGCAAGAAATTTCTCCCCTGTATTATTGGTTCCAATTCAAGACTTGTGCATTCAAACAAGAGCCAATCTGGAAAGTAACCTTTATGCAGGTCTGTCGGACAAAGGCGAAGATAAAATATATGAAAAAAAATCAGAAATATCTCTAAGCACATATGGTGAAAACCATCAGGGAGAAAATAAAAGAGTTACGGAGCTAAAGGATACTGTTGACACAGTAATAAAAGAGTATAAAACGGTCATTAAGAAGAACACTGGCATTATGTTTAGTTTCATTATATTAAATACATGCATTCATTGATCATCGTTATTTGAAAAAGCTGTTAATATACTTCAGTATATTCAATATACTTTTCGCCTCAACAGAAGAAGGATTGTTTTTTCAATTATAATTAAAATTTTACTGAGTTTGGGTGTTGGATGTAACTTACTCGTACATACATTTCATCATAATGCAAAACAGAAGGAATGTCTGCTTGGGTTGTTTTTGTTTGTTTGTTTTCGGACTTGTCCCATTTGTCTTGTCCTATTTATTGAATAAGAGTTTATTCACCGTTCTAGTTGAACATATCATCTCCTGCAAGTATTAAAGATCCACAGTATATTATGTAAGTGATTCTGTGTTTTGTTTAAGATAATTTTTGTCAACATTGTTTTGCTCATTTATATTTAAAGAGAATTAAAGTTATTTCTTATAAAAATGAATAAACTAAGGAAATTAAAGTCGTTTATTACTGTAGAAACCATTCTAAGACAATCTTTTAACAGTCAAATCAATAAAACATAAGTAAAAGTTCTTACATTGCTAATGTTAGACAGCTTGTTTTCCAGATCTAGTTATAGGTGTTAATATTAATGAAGTGTTAATAATAATTTCAATAGCAACGTTGATCACATAATAATACCAGTAGCAATAGTAAGTAAGTAGACAAATGTATTATTGTGGTCTCATTTTTATCAGTGCTTTCAGTTCTGGTATTCTTTCTTTTTCTGTTCAATTATCCTTTATTTATGCAAGTATTTTCCAAATTCACCCTGTACGGACAGATACTTTGAGGTCACAGAAATAAAATGTGAATAAGATAAATCAGTTCAATTTCATTCATGTTCATCTAATTGAGGAGAAGGTCCTAAACAAATAACAGAATTGCTTTAGTGGTGATCTAGGGGATTGGGATAGTAGTGGATTTGGAGATGGTGCATGGCAGCAGTAGACTGAAATTAAGATTTCAGTAAGACATGGTTCTTACTTCTGTGACCCAAGTGCCAGATTGGGTCAATCACTGCCTCTAGAATGGAATCCTGAATTCCCAGTTCTCAAAATACTAGATGCTAGATACTGGGAAACATAATTTCTTCAGCAAAGTTTAAATAATTTAAGCAAGAAAATGAAGCCCAAGATTCTAAATTCTGGACGTAAATGCTTCAGTTTGTCTTGTAAACCCAAAGAAGTGTATTTTGAATTTTTTGTTTATCTCAGTTCTAATTCTAGTTCTTACATACTGAATGTTATAATACTTTATTGCTGTTAGATTTTTAATAAAGCAAAATGTAATTAACATCAGAAAACGATTTTTCTTTATTGAACACCAAAGCACTTCATACTAGTGTGCTAAAGTGTACATAGTAGTTGCAAGCAATCCTTATATATATATATGGATGTGCACTACTCAAGCAGATAGGCCTATAAAAATTTGCATGTATTAGCCCACATCCAGCAGGTCATTAGAGCCCCTTTCTCAGACGTTATTGACTCCACCTTAACATGCTTGCAGAGATGCTCATGTGAACACTTTATATCCATCCAAGGGTTCTGAAAGAGATGGCTGATGTGGTTGCCGAGCCACTCTCCATCATATTTGAAAAATTATGGCTGTCTGGTGAAGTCCCCAGTGACTGGAAAAAGGGAAACATTACTCCCATTTTTAAGAAAGGGAGAAAAGAAGACTCGAGGAACTACAGGCTGGTGAGCCTCACTTCTGTGCCTGGGACGATAATGGGGCAGAAGCTGTGTTAAGGCACATACGAGACAAGGAGTTGATTTGAGACAGCCAGCATGGCTTCACAAGGGCAGATCGTGCCTGACAAATCTGGTGGCCTTCCAAGATGAAGGGACGTTTTCAGTGGACGGGGGATGAGTGGTCGGTGTCATCTACCTGGACCTCTGAAAAGCTTTTGACATGGACCCTCACCACATCCTTCTCTCTAAATTGAAGAGGCATGGTTTGAAGGATGGACTGTTCAATGGATTAGGAATTGGCTGGCTGGATGCAGCCTAAAGGTTGTGATCAATGGTTCTGTGTCAGGGTGGAGGCCGGTAACAAGTGGTGTCCCCCAGGGTCGGTCTTGGGACCGGTACTCTTCAATATCTTTATCAATGACACAGTTGATGGCACTGAGTGCATCCTCAGCAAGTTTGCGGATGACACCAAGCTGAGTGGTGCAATCGATACACTGGAAGGAAGGGAAGCCATCCAGAAGGACCTGGGCAGTCTGGAGAAATGGGCCCATGAAAACCTAATGAGGTTCAACAAGGCCAAGTGCAAGGTATTGCACTTGGGCCAGGGCAATCGCAGGCATTTATATGGACTGGGAGAAGAACCCCTTGAGAGCAGCACTGTGGAGAAGAACTTGGAGGTCCTGACAAGAAGCTGGACATGAGCCAGGAGTGTGTGCCTGCAGCCCAGCTGTGTTCTGGGCTGCCTTAAAAAAAGGGGTGGCCAGCAGGGAGAGGGAGGTGATTATTCACCTCTACTTGGCTCTTGTGAGGCCCCATTTGGAGTACTGAATCCAGACCTGGGGCCCCCCAGTAGAGGAAGGACATGGAGCTCTTGGAGCGGGCCCAGATGAGGGCCACTGAGATGATCAGAGGGCTGGAGCACCTCTCCTATGAAGAAAGGTTGAGGGAACTGGAATTGTTCAGCTTAGAGAAGAGAAGGCTCTGGGGAGACCTTACTGTGGCCATCCAATACTTGAACGGAGCATCTAAACAGGAGGAGGAACAGCTGTTTACAAGGGTGGATAGTGATAGGAAAAGGGTGAATGGTTTTAAACTGAGACAGGGGAGGTTTAGATTAGATATTAGGAGGAAGTTTTTCACTCAGAGGGCGGTGACACACTGGAACAGGTTGCCCAAGGAAGTTGTGGATGCCCCATCCCTGGAGACATTCAAGGCCAGGCTGGATGTGGCTCTGGGCAGCCTGGTCTGGTGGTTGGTGACCCCGCACATAGCAGGGGGGCTTAAACTAGATGATCACTGTGGTCCTTTTCACTCCAGGACATTTTATGATTCTATGATTCTATGATTCCATGATCTAAATAAAGAGGGAGATGGATCAAGCTTTAATAGTTTGGCAAAACCAGCTCATTAAGTCTTAAGCGGAACAGGCAGCATCCACATATGAGCAATAACTGTATCCAGATTAGAAATAATCTGGGTGCTGTTCCTGAGGTATACATCTAGGAAATGCAGTGTCACAGACTTTGATTCGTGAATAAATTTGGATGATAAGTTTAGATATTACATATAGGAGACATGGAGGAGATCAGATATTTCAGTGTCAATCACGACATGTTCTTGTCCAACTTGTTTTTCAGTAACATTCAGTGAAGGAAAACAGCTTGCCCAGGCAGTGCATTCCACTGCTTCACTGTTAGGTTTTTCCTGTCATGTGATGTAATCTCCCTTGTGCTAATTAGAAACCTTTGTTCCAATCACAATACATTATTCAGTTGGTCCACATCCCTCTTGAACTGTACACAAAATCAGACACTGGTACTCGAGCTGACACCTTACTAGTGCCAAATACAGCAAATATTTCAGCTGAATTAGAAATAACACTCCTATTTATTTTTTTCAGAAAAGCATAACATTCTTGAGTCTTGTCCAGATTGTGAGCCACAGTAACTCTCAGATCTTTTTGTTTAGCCAGACATTTTTCGCTTTGTACTTGCAGAAAAGAATTCTGTGTGTCCTTGTGAACTGCATCTTTTTTCTCTGTGTAGCAGTTTTGCAAAGCCGTGGTCAGCTTTATCTAGTGGCATAGTTAGCCCTGCAATGAGACAGAGATTGGACAGGTGTTCCATTTAAATCATTTTACGATTCTCTGATTTTATCAGGTAATTTGAGTTTGAATTCTATTCTCTGGTGTACTTAAAGCTTTCTCAGCTTGTTTCATCTGCAACTTTGTACTTTTCTTCTGATTATTACAAAACCTTTGCCTGTCTTCTAACTCAGGACAGACCCCTTAGTCTAATACTGAATATATTCTTCTATATTGACTATGAACCACCGCTAAAATACATATCAAGTGTGGTAATTGCCATGTAATAGTACTTTCACTAGCTGACCTATTCATCACAAGTTAGACATAACTGTATGAAATCTGAAACCCTTCCAGTGACACCATATGTTCAGCATTGGCTTCAACATCAGGATATGTCTCTGCTTTCCCCACATTTCTTCCCTGGACCAAAACACTGCCTGAGTCCAGTTCTCTCACCCTCATTACCACAGATAGACAATGACTTCACATCTCTTTGGTGTTATCCCTGACACTGTTAGTTCTCACGTAGATGAGAAGCTACTAGGCCAGATAAGACTTAGCAACCTTACCACACCAGCCTGGATATATATCATGCACATCATCTCCAGTAACTTCATGGATCACTTCAATTGTCTCAGGAACCAGCAGCTAGATAATTCTGTCTTTCTTTTACTTCCTCTTGGGAGTTCTGCACTGCATCTCATGATCTCTTGCTCCTTAACCACTGGGATTATTCTTCACTCACTTACAGGGCAACATGTTGGTACCAGATTGCTACAGGACACTGCATAAAGGTAAACATTCTGCCTCATATAGAGACCATCAGACTCTAAAGAGTATTAATCATCTTTTGGTTGCTAAAGCTACTATAGTTTTCTCTATCTGATCACCTTGTTCTTACTGATCTCTGCACACAGATTAAAGTCCTGGCATTTTCTCAACCAGCTTCTCTTTATAGCACTTTTATTTGTCTCTTAGAGATTCCAGGACCTAGATTCTGCCATGCCAGGTGACTTTTTATTTCCGAATGTTTGTGGCAGACAACTGCAAACAAAAGCCCCTGAAAAGCCATCTGAAGATCTTCATAGAGATTTTTAAAGATCAACCTGAATACAGTTGCTATTAATCAGAAAATGAAGGAATAAATCAGCTGTAGTCAACTTCCAAAATTCCTTTCCTTTTTTCTTTTCCACTCCCCTTTGCTTTCCTATGTAACCATGTTTCTTCTAGTGAGGTCTGACAGTCAGTTATTGTATTATATACATCCAGACCTCATGGTCTCTAAATCTCATTGTAGAAACAGTGAATGGAATCTTGCAGCTTGAAATAGTAGTCTATTTGCTTTGTTGTTGTTTGTTTGTTTGTTTGTTTGTTTTTTCCTCATGATTCAACTGCCTTGACCTCCCCAGTTCCTACATTTCATGCCAAATGACTACTTGGTCCTCAAAGTGGATCACTTCTCCACCCTGTCTACCACAGCATCTGTATTGTTACTGAATTCTAGGAAGAAAGAAGTGATTTCTGGGAATAAGGACACTCCTGGTTTCACTAGGAGATGAGTAGCTTAGGAAAAGTCTCAAAACTTTACCTCTTAACAACATTTAATTGGCACTCATTAGTCAGAAAAATTTCACATTCCTCGTTCAAACAATCATTTTCTCAATTTGAACATGGGCTCTAAAAACTCCAATAATTATTTTGCTGCTGATATTTGTTTAAATGCCAAAGTAATGGAAAGCAACTCAGCCCTATGAATGCCAAGATATACAGTTGATTATTTAGACAAAGACAGAAATAAAGAGCCTCATGGGAGGCAAAAGCATGGAGAGGGAAAAGCTTTCTTATTGCAAGTAAGTCCAGTTCAAAGCTCTCAAAAACAAAATGAGAAAAGAAACAGTAGTCATTAATTGAGTCAATGTGGCCTTGTTGCCACTGTTCAAGTGTTGTTCTAAATGAATACAGTACTGGACTAAGAGAAAATGTCCTTAGGATATGTCTCACAGAATAAAATTGTCAGAATGGTCACATACTTGTACATCAAATTTCTTCTTTAGACAGACCAATATATGTTGAGGTAGCATCTGACATTCAGGAAATGCTATTAAGTTGTGTTTCTTCCATCAAAAAGGCTTAAAAACCTTTTAAAAGATCAATGACTAACTGAGAAGGAAAAGCCATTTCCATCTTCATTCTCATTAGCTATCTCAGTGTGAACAAAGGTATGTGACGATACACCTAGTGCTATCTTATCTCCAACAGCTGAAATGGCTTTATAAATCATATGAGACTATCTTCATTGAGGTTGCTCAAGAAATCAAATGTAGGAAGTAAGATTCAAAGATCCTTCAAAATTTGAAGACTGAAATCTTTGTGGAATTACACAAGAACCTGGTATTCCTTCACAATATAATTGGAGACATTTGCAGACAAGTGCTCTCGAGAAGATTTGCAAATGCTGCTCTGAAGTTGGTGATATTCAATTATGAGTCCATGAGGAAGAACAATGTGTTTACTTGCTATGGGGGAAAAAGATTTTTAAAAAGTGAACAAAGGCATCAGAAGGTCTTTAATGCACGCTTTTCCTCCCTCCCTTCCTAAATCCCAGGATCAGCCAAACCTGTGTGTACTTTTATCTAAGCTGAGTGACCGCATTGTAAACTTAACCTTGTCAACATGCTGTAAATGGTTTGAATTAATTAATTTCCTCTGGAAATCTGTTGTATCCTGTATCCTGCTTTAACCCCCTATGAAGAAGGCCCAATGTGGAAGTATCAGTTAGCACCATAGGCAGAGCTCAGTGACAACTTACTTTGTTGTTAATGAAAAATGGTTAATGTTCCATGCACAAGCCTACTGATGTTAATACATCCAATGCTTTTGTGGGCTAACATCTGGTCTGTGTTAGATGTTAATTCTAATTCTCAGTCAATATTTTTGGACACTGCTACTGTTGGCAATTTACTGATATTACCTGTGTGTTCTGCAAAGCTTTATTTTGATGTATATAAAGTACATTTATTTTGTAATAATTTATTAGTGTTACGTCCACTTATTTCATCATGTTGGTAGGGCTTGCATGCATCATAAATGCCTGCTTTCTTGTTTAAGCTCTGCTTGATTCTCTTAAAAGTTTCTATCTGAATTATACCACTGCTGTCAAATGTGTTTGGTGCTCAAATCTGGCAAGATGTTACAACAAAAGTACATAACATGTAGACTTCCTTAACTTCCCCCAAAAGAACTTAATGATCCAAATCACAGAAGTAAAGGGATTGGATAAATAAAAAGTTTTTAAAGGTTCATAATTTGCCACTACTGCCTATACTTAGGAGACAGTTCCTCCAATGCTTCCTTCTTGATAATTCTTCTAGACTGTTGCTAGAGTTTGAGTATAAAGTAATTATTTTCTATTTATTAGATAGTAAGGAAGAAGCTGTAATGTACCTATTTGTACCTAAAACTCTATTGGAATTCATGCAGATGATACTAAAAGTTAGTAATAATGATACTAATGTTAGTAATAATGGATATTTTAGGCAATAGTAAGCTTCACTGATAAAGCAAATGAATTGAACTTTTTAAGTAAAAACAGGCTAGAATGAAGAGCCTGATAGAGCAAATGAGACAGAGAGATGAAGGAAGATAGAAGAACTCAGGTTAGGAGCAACTAGTTGGGAACAATTTTCCAACTAGACAACTAGAATTGATGGGATGAAGAAAAAGAGACAGGAAGACCAAAAATTAAGAATGAGAATTGTTCATGAACAGAGATAGAAAGCAGTGAATGGGAACAAGTCAAGGACTGGTGGGAGAAACACAATTGGGGCTGAACAATTAAAAGGCTCAGAAAGGAGAAAGTCAATAGATTGGGAGTGGAGAAAGCAATAGAACTTTGTTTGAATCCCAGATGGGACTGAGAACCAGATGAGAGAAAACTAGATTGTGCTGAAGTTTAGTGGAGAGCTTGTGAGCAGGTGAGAAACAGCATATTCTGACCCTATGGGAATGGCTGGACAAAAGGGATCCAAAAGAAGCACAGTAGGTAGAAGAAATTCATACTGACAGTTCATCTGGGACTGGTACTAGGAACCTGGTACCAGTAAGGAGAGGGTAACAGTGGGGATAAAAATTGAATGGTTTTAGCAAAAAGTGTTAATTATTCATTTCTTAATTCTAGAGTTCATTACTTTGCCTCTTTAGCATTTCAGTGTGGGAGTGGCGGGGGTGAGGTGTGCACTGTAAATGTAATTCGTTAGAAAGGGTGCTGTGGTGTGCAACATACTGTTAAACAATGAAATCTTAAGTATCCTCTTTTATAAAAAATCCTTGGTTGCTATGGAGGCAGTTTCAAAAGTCCTTTGTTAGAATATGTGTTGTCTGCTAATAAAAAAAAGAGGTCACACATTTTTGGCTCAAAGAATGATAACCAAGAAAAAAAATCACTGAAGGAGTGGAGAATTAGAAAGTCAAACAAAAGCAGTCTGCCTATAGGGAAAGGCTAGTCTGTAACTAAGGAAAGAAGGGACAGGTAGGTCTACGTTTTTTGAATAGTTTGCACTTTTTTCTGGATATTTATTTACAGACTTAAAGCCACATAGGGAGGGGAAGGCCACTCCTATTCAAAAGGTCTTGCTTGCTGTTAGAGGATTAGGCCTGTGCAAATTAAACACAAACCGAAAACTGCAGTACTAACAATCTATCTATTCTAGCAGGCACATTTCTTACACAGCTCAGAAAGGTGTCTGAGTAGCTTTCAAGGAAAACAAACAGACGTTTCATCCCAAGGCCTTACTCTCCTCTTACTCATCAGTATCAAGAGACTGTGGTTAGAACTAATCTTCAGTTTGGAGTCCTAGGGTTTAAAGGAAAAAGGGAAGTGGATTGATTAGATTGATTCTTTGTATAAGCTATTAACTCCTGTGAGTTCCTAGTCATGGGATAACCAGTAACTTATCTTCTTTCAGATGTTTAATGCTGAATAAACCACACTGCTTCTGGGGAGTGCTGCTCTCACAGAAGGCCATAGTCAGGGTGAGCTGGAGAGCTCATGGTACAAGGTATGTAGCTTAGATGCTGGAACATGTGGAGTCTAGGCATGCTTGTAAGGCCAACCAAGGCTGATTTGAACCCTCTGTGCTTCTGTCAGTGTTACAGCCCCATTGTGTGTGAGTCTGAGGCTCAGGAGGAGGGGCACACGCTGCTGCGAATGGGGCCCATGTGGGTGGACTAGGGCTGGAGAGCATATGCGAAAAGCAGATGTGGTGTGTGTTCCCAAACAGAGCAGAGTGTGACAGCAGGGGCCTGGGAAAGAAGTCTCTGTAATGACCGTGTTAAGATATTTTAATAAAGAAGTTACCTAGTGTAAATGAATCCATATGTTTTGTAATCCATAGTCCCATTCTGCTTCAGCATCTGGTAACGTGGGGATTTAGCAGCGATAGAATTAATGGTATAGCTTCCTATTCTACTTAATGAGGAGTGGAAAGCCATTAACGACTTATTTTAAATGACAGCTTCTAGAATAGTCTTCATTAAGGAAGGCTCACAAGTAAAGGAGATTATGTTTGCTAAAAAACAGAAAGAATTACACTAACCAACAAGAGCAATTTCGAAGAGGGATCCATATGCACAAACAAGTTGTCACTGTGTATGTATTATAACTGGGGAGGTTCAAAACTTGTCAGAGAAGTGATTCTGGGGGTGGGAGGACATATTTTGAGAAAATCTCGTTTTCTGTGTGGAAAGTATTCGTTTTACTCTACTTACCTTTTGTTAGTCTTTTCTTATCCTCTTAATTTCTTCTCCCACAACCAATATGAGACATTGCCATAAAAAAAAGTAAGGTTTTTCTGGAAGGACGTGGAATGGGTATTGTTTTTTTTAATTGAAATGATTGAAACTCTTCTAATTTTCTTGATTCAACAATGAACATTTCCAGGAAAAATAAGTAACTGGCTGTATCTTCAGACTTCATGGGCCTACATCAAGTAGCTGTATATAGACTTCCTGTTTGTCCTTAGTTCTTCCCCATAAAATACCAAATTTTTCTTTCAAGAAAACAAGACATTGTCTTGTTTGGGATGCTCACTGACGTGAGCATCATCAAGCTAATGCTTAGTTTTGTAAGGCATATTATTCTTTAAAATACAGACTGAAGGTACCACTATCGAGAAAAAGGGAAATTACCTTTTTAATCGCTATGAATCTGACCACGAACATTTAAATATGCTGTTTTTCCCATTGACTTTTTTTTTTTTTGCCTTAAGATTGCATTCACCGCATCATTTCTGGAACATCATTTCCCCAGTGTTGAGTATGTATTTGAGTGAATAGGAAATACTTTAAATGCCACTAAGAATGTTTTGAAATTACACAAGTTCATAACAGTAATGATAGCTGCAATAGTACACTTTAAATAATGTTGTCTAGAATGCTATTTATCATTTATGTAGCTATCTGAATATCCTTGCCAATAAAATCTTTCTGCAGTTTTCAGTCAGTTTGTTCCCAATTTCACATATCTGTCACTTTCCTAGGGTAAAAAATATCCATAAATATAATAAAAAGTAAAGAAGTGAAACATGGACATTCACTGCTTGTTTGCCATTGCTGTGGTGGCCATGTGTGTTTTGTTGAACTGCAGTCACCAAAGGGGCACAGAATTGCACAGCTATTTCCTATGCCTGTTTTCATCTCTTCCGGAAAAGGAGTGTTAGGATTTTCCTCTCCCAACTGGCTGCTTTACAGGAGGGTGGGGTTAGGGAAATGATAAAAGGGAGTGAAATGTTACCTTGTTTTTACAGTTTTTATGCCAGTAGCTAGCCCTAGGGGAGACTAAAGTACTGGTAGTTAGAGCTTAGGCCATGTAAGAGATCCCTGATTTTAAAGAAAAGTTCTTTTGCCTCACTCAGTCTGGTACCCCAGAGGCTTTAGTGGATGCAAAACAAATGTGCTACATGCTGCTACAAATCCTTACATTCATGCTAGCTTCAGTTTCCCCAGCCAAAAGAATGCAGCCCTACAAGATTTCCATCAACAGAACAATTTTTGTTCAAGAGTCCATGCTTGTTCGTGTCTGGTATAAACTGGAGAACTGAGAGGCATGAGGAGCAGCTGCCAGACTGACCTGGGCAGCGTTGGCTCCTTAATGTCCACTGTCCTGTTGGGAGATTAGTGTAGGGAGGCTGCCATATGCCTCCCTGCCCTTGACAAATCCCCTTCATTCCCTTGACATAGATACAGAAACCCTTTACCCAAGCGGCCTGCAGGGCAGCAGAGAATTTACCTCCCATTAAAAAACTCAACTATTGAATGTTTTGCTGTATGCATAGGATTTTGAAAAGAGATTGTCTTGCTGTCACTTATTTATACAGTCTCAGTTCTTTATTTCTAGCTGTGCTGTTCCCCTAAATTGGCTTCAGAGACAGTGACAAAAGATGTGAGGACAGGTTCACTTTCTTCCAAGATGTAGAAGGTTGGCTAGAGCTATGCATAGCTAGCTCAGGTGCCTCTGGGATTCTCTCCAGTGGTTAAGTTGTTCAGCAAAATCTTGCAGCTTGTTTACACACATGCTCAAAAATCATCAGATTTGAGTGGGTATTTGATTCCCTAAGTAAAGGTAGCAGGGACTTGTAGCTGTTTTATGCCTTTGTGCAGCATGGATCACTATTTTCTATTCAGGATCAGCTTCTAGAGAATTCCCAGCACTTCCCAGGCAGTGGCAGTCTCCACTCAATCTCAACATTTCCATTTTTGTGGCACTTCACTATTGCAGTTTTGCTCTTCTACTGCAGATCTATACCACTAATAGTCTGAGTAAGATCTGCATAAGACATCTCATGTACACTTTCCTATGGTTGCTAAGGCCTGGGCTTGATTGCTTGATGGTTTTTTTTGTTGTTGTTTGTTTGTTTGTTTGTTTGTTTTATGGTTCCTTCTAGTCCTAGTGCAATAAATTTAGAAAAACAGGTCCAAAATTTGAAATATTAATGGTATCATTTGAGTGTTGCTGTACAGCAGCTGAATGCTATATAGAGGTTTGATATAAGGAAATGGTTCTTCACCAGGGGATGGTCAGGCACTGGAACAGGCTCCACCATGACCGTGGTAGTGGTCATGGCACTGAGCTTGTTGGAGTTCAAGAAGAATCTGTACAGTGCTCTCAGACATCTGGTCTGATTTTTTGGTGGTCCTCTGTGGAGCCACAGGTTGGACTCATTGATCCTTATGAGTCCCTTCTAACTCAGGATATTCTGTGATCCTAGATCCTATAAAGAAACAAAAAACCTGACATTTCTTAATAGCTTTTAAGATGTTTCTTCATCCAAATTTTGTCTTACCTGTGACCTCTGTTGCCCTGAAGTCATGATTATCTTGTCCATCACTGATGACAAATGAAGTAAAAAGTGGCCATACCGTTAATTTAGTTGTTTCAATAAAATACTTATATCCACAACTTTGTGCATAGGAGCTCTACCAGGCTTTTGATGAAGATCATTTCCTTCCTTCCCTTCTTGGAAGGATAAATAGACCACAGTCATGTTTATCACTGCTAGTCAGAACTCAGCCTTATTCCTCACACATAACTGATGAAGATATACCAATAGTTCTGTTTCTCTTTGTTTGAACGGATTTATCTGAACAGAATTCAGAGACTCAATTTATTGGTTACTTATCCCGCAGTGGCAGGAAAAAGGAGACGTCAGATTTGCTCATTCTGTGCTTCTGGTGCTTCTGCATAAATATATTTTCCTATAATATTTTTACTGTAGTGCCCAAGGGAGAAGTGTTAGCAGAATCCAAATATTTAGACGTTTATTATCCCTTGCACATGTATTTTCCATTAACATCAGTGGAATTAAACATGTACATAGAGAAAAGAAAATAAACAGTTAATGACCTAACAGAGAAAGGGAAATACAGGGCCCCCAGAAAACAAGTTAGCTGTAGAGGTGAGGAAAATTATTTTCCTGAACTAATTATACATAACAGCAATGGAAAAGACCTGGCAGACCTGTATCATCTGTCTTTGCACTCTGCAGGACAGAGGGATTATATCTATGTTAGTCTTTCTGGCTTCACATGTAAACTAACCTTAGAGAATTTGAGTGACACTAAATCAAATGCCTTCAGAGCCTTATGACTGGCAGCAACGTTGTGCAATTTCGCCAGGAGGAGAACTGCTTCCTCTGCTCAGAAAATCCATGGCAGTACTTGTCCCCTTGTTCCCTCTGTGTACTGTGACAGAAGGAAGTCAAGCACTACGTGATGCTCCATGAAGGAGGATTTCAGGTTGGTCTGTTTTAGAGGGAGGAACTTTAGGGCATTACAAAACCACAGCTTTAATTTATGTGCCTGTGAAAGCATGAATGTATGCTGTAAAGTGTGCTGCTTCCAAAAATCCCAAATCAGTAAAGAAATGCTGTGGATGAATAGAGTCACAGCAAGTGACTCAGTTTTGATGAAAGCAGTGGAACAGTCAAGTGTGACTTACCAAAACTTTAGAGAGGTGTTCTGACCATTTCCATAGGCAGAAAATTGAATGAAACAAACAAACAAACAAAAAACACAGCAGTGCTTTTCCTCCCATATGGTCCTTCTAACATTTCATGTGACGACTTCTAATGTCTCATTTAAAATGGCACCAGAAGCAGACACTTCAGATTTGCTAGAGTATTACAACTGCTGGTGTCCATCCTTCCCCCTAACATTGCATTATAACTATTATAAATGAAGCCAAGCAGCAAATGGGTATCAATATACAGTTCTGGGAAACTGGGTGCTCTGATGAAGACTACAACATCTCAATTAAAAAGACACCACATAACAAATCTCAAAGTATTTACGTTCATCTAACACATTGTGAACATCTTCCAGAGGAATAAACTATTTTGTCTATTGACAGACGTTTCCATATGGAACTGAAGGGGGAGTATATGTATATACATCCTTTCTTGGAATAGCACATTTCTTCTGGTCATGTTTCATTCCTTGCTTCAGAAGTAGGTAGTGAGGAACACAGCTGTGGTAAAATCTTAAGACAAGTTTTCCATATTGCAAGTGTATCTGAAGTCATAAGACCTTGGAATTTTGCTGTTGCCCAACCAGTGTATTTCTTTCTTTTCTTTAAACTAACATTAAAAAATTAGTGGAACTTAAATTAAAAAAAAAAAAGATGATGGACTTATTTTTGAAATAATCACTAACTTGTAAAAAGAGGAATAAGAAATCTTGAATATCAAGTTGGAAACAGAGCAGTGCATTTGACTATGTAAATTAGGACAGATAAAGCCAGAGGTCATCTTTGATTCATTAATACTGCTAAGGATATTCATGATCTGGTGCTGACACCACTTTTATAAAACTGTGAAAAATAATACTTCACTCTGGAAATATAATTTTCTGTGATATTTTAACAACTATATCTCTGGGATGATCATTATCCTTTATTCACTTCTTAAATTCATTATTATCTTTCCACAATGGAAGCCATTGAGGTTTCCATATTACATTTCTAAATTGTTCTAGAAGGAATGAAGCAGAATTCAGAACAATTGAGAACTGACAATTAAAAGTAAGTACTTAAATAATTGCAAGGTGGTTCAATTAAAGTAACAAAGAGAACAAATTGTGATTGATCCATTCAGAGTCATAGTTTATTATGACAGATTGGATTTGAATTCTGTGCAGTCGGGGTCAGGAATATTAGCTCAAGGTTACAAGTGCCAGATAAAGAATATGACTGATGAATTGCCCACACTCAACCTTCTCTTATTTTCAAGGGAGAGCTGATGCTGGTGCACCAACTCTGCACCAGTGATTTCACTGAGATTTCAATAACATTTTTCTGGAATTTGTTTTTTACTTTATTTCTTTCCAGGGGGTAATTGTATTGCCTGTCAGTCAGACTCTCTGCATAAATATACACATTGAAGCAAGGAAAATCTTACAAAGCACACGAAGGCAAAGTTAAAAACTGCTTGTTCTGTGCTTAAAGAACAGCTAGAAGGAAGACTGATGTATGTAGACAGACGGCTGTCAGAATTATGAAGTCTGGAGTATTACAGAACGCAGAGTACTGATTAATTCATTTATGATCCAACAGCTTCACAGGATTTTTTTTCACAGATGATTATTGTACCTTCTACAGCTAAGAGGTAACTCAAATAAAAGAAACTTAGAATAATACAGTACTGCCACATCTAATGTGTTGAATTAAGGACACAGGATTAGATACCTTCCATTCTGTGTGTGTGACCAAGAGGAGTCACACACCTCAGAATGACAGTGAGAAATCCCACATGCAGAGTCTGAAGATACTTAGAAATCCCTCTTCCTGAAACTCCAGCCCATTTTGAGATCAAGACCAACTCCAAGAGACCCCTCTATATATCTGGAACAAGACAAGGATTTTCTCTGGAGAAATACTAGTTACCACCAAAAGTAATTAATTACAGCTCTTTAACACACAAAGAGAAGAGGTATCACTATTCAGGCTTTTCTGTAAGATAAAGTTGATTATAGTACTCAGACAAGAGGATGTGCAAGCGACAGATCTTGTTCTCAGTTTGAGAAGTTTTAAATTTATAGTTTCCACCTCAGTAGGCAGTTTCCTCCTGGAAAGGGAAAGTTATTCTAAACTTCACTGAGTAGAAATGGCATTCTGCAATTGACTTGGTGAAGTTAGGCAATTGCACAGAAAAGAAAGGTAAGTTAAAAAGATTTCTTTCTGCCCCTTAGCAAGGAAGGAGTTTGGAAGTGAGCATATTTATGAATGACTTGATTCAACATCATTGCTATGACATAACATCAGAAAAAAGGAAAATACGTACAAAAAAAGTCTCAGTTGTGAGATACTGTTTCCTGTTCTGCAGGAATATTCATTGTCTTCTGCTTATTAGCAGTAAATAACCTCACAATATATTAATGCAGGAAGATAAAGTTCAGTATGTTTTCCTGCTTCCTCATTTTTATGAGACCATTACTGCTAAGCCTTTCAGAAATTTACTACTGAAAATCAATTGGCCATGACTGAACTAAGAGGCTGTATATATAAAGGCATTTTGGGAAATTTTCTGTGAGTTGTAACGTTTATGCTTGTCCAGTCAGTAACAGTTGTATTTTTTATACCACATCTTAACTTGCTAGTCTTTAAAGTCTATTTCTTCTTTTGTTGAGGGGAAAACATGAAATGAAGTGATCAAACAATTTTTGGAGGCAGTTCCTGCAGGCTGATTTGTCAGACACAGTGAATGGAATATTTCATTCCATTAAGTGAAAGGAATCTTGATTGATACTTGAGAGCAATTCCTTTGATAAGAAGAGCTTTTTACAAAGTTGTCCTTCAGTCCTGAATATTGTTTGTTTTAGTGATGCTAAATACCAGAATATAAACTAAAATGCATTTGCAGCTGGATCTGAGCAAGTAGTAATTTATGTATGAGTTAAGTAGATGACTTTCAAAACAGAAACACAAAGAAAGCAACAACTAATACTGGGATGTGTAGGAAACATCAAACAGACTTCTGGTCCTCTGCTGCCACTCTCCTAACATGCTTCGGAGCCCATTGGAACAATTTAAAATACACCTTTATCATGTCTTTGTTACTTACAAAATGATAATTTACATATTTAATATCATTTATTTTCAGATTTTTCCCCCTAATTGAGTTGTATTGTACAGTCATGCATATAGGAGGATGAATCATAGAATCATAGAATCACTCAGGTTAGAAATGACCTTAAAGATCATTGAGTACAACCATGACGTAACCATACCACCCTAACTAACAACCTTCCACTAAATCTTGTCCCTGAGCACCACATCCAAACGAATTTTAAACACATCCAGGAAGAAGAAGTCTATATTTTTTACATTTCTTTTCTGAAAAATATATAGCTGGCATTGACAAGTTTTTTTGAATCAGAGAAATTAAAAATGTAGGACTTCAGAAAGCACCAAGACACCTACTCCACCCTACTTTCTAAGCATAATAATATGTATACAGCAGGAGTGAAAATGATTGAAAAATCTTGCTTCCTCATAGCATAAGTCAACTTTATGGGCATGTCACACCTACTAATTTCTTAGTGTCAGGAATCACAGAATCACAGAATTGTAGGGGTTGGAAGGGACCTCCAGAGATCTTTGAGTCCAACCCCCCAAGGAACTGAATTATCTATCTGTCCCTGACAATCCAAGGATGGTCACTGACATCCTTGGCCAGATTTCAAAACTCAAGGTTTTTTCTATTTCTTCTCTTAACATTTCAGAGTGGAGGACGTGTGGCTGGAGGAGCTCTCTTTCTAGCTTTCATGCTTACCTGTCAGTCTCTTTCATCTGTCTTTGTCTGCCGTTGAGAGTGTTTCAGGTGTTTAGTGGGAATACATCTTTCTTATTGACAGTTTCTTTTGTTCCTTTTACTGAGTCATTGCAATAACGTGAGTGAGGGATGGGAGGTCATGGTAGAGATGCTCAGCCTGCTGAACATTGAATGTTTTCCTTATGCTTCAATGACTGTTATCTACTTTTTTTTTTTTTTTTTTTTTTTTTTTTTTACTGATGTAGAAAACAGGAAAACAAATGTTTTCAAAATTGTATACTTGTATGCTGAAATCCTGTTGCCTGTCATTTTTGACCATAGTATCTTTAGCTTCTTCTTTTAATACTGGATTAAAGTAGACAGAACTGTTTGTAATCATTTTCTTCCTTATGTAAAAGGCAAACTGTGGCTTTATTTTTTAAAAAATTAAAGCAGGTAAATGGACAGCTAAAGTGTATTTATATGATATATGAACTTTGTTCTACTGCTCTGCATCAGGAGATATTTTCATAGAATCAGATAATTATTTGAGTTGGAAGGAACCCTTAAGGTCATCTAGTCTAACTCTCCTTTCATGAGTAGGGGTACCTACAGCTACATCAGGGTTAAGACCCTGTGCAACCTGACCTTGACTGTGGAACCATTCAAAGACCTTACCGGAGCACAGATAGATGCTATCATTGGCTCTTCTCTTTTCTACTGATGCATCACAGAAAGCAACAAGTTTGGTCAGGCAGAACCTGCCCAGGTGAAGTCATGCTGGTTATCCCATATCACCTTCCTCTCTTCCACATACCTTAGCATAGCTTCCAGGAGGATCTGCTCCATGATCTTCCCTGGCACTGAAGTGATGCTTACAGGTCAGTAGATTTCTGGGTCATCCTTTCTATCTTCATCTTAAAAATGGATGTGATTTTGCCTTTTTCCAGTTACCAGGGTCTTCACCTGAGCGCCATGACTTTTCAAATATCATCAAGAGTGACTTGGTGACTATGTCAGCCAATTCACTCAGGACTTTTAAAGGTCATTAATATTAGGTCTTCAAACCTATAGGACTGTTTCCATTTCTCATCCACAACTGCAGTGTAGAAGAGTGTGGTAAATCAATGTGTAAATGCAGAATAACTTACTCTCCTATTTCTTTCACATTCAAGCATTCCTCACATACAAGAATCCTGCCAAAATGCAGTGGAACATGAAACATCAAAAGCCTTGAATCATCAGAATCTCTGACTCACCTGAGAACCCAGTTCGGTAGGAAGAAGTTCATCAGTCACTGAAACGTGGTCACCACCAGCAGCATGCTGAGCTGCAGCTATTTAGAGTCATATGTTATTATAGGTCAGAATGGGAAGAACAACATTTTAACTAGGGATTTTAGAGAGCTAGGATATATTTATTCTATTTGACACTTTACAAGGTTATTCTAGATAAAATTTAATTAATGAAGAAGTTCGGACTCTTCATCTTATTGCTGTACCAACAGCTGCCATTAGCCCTATATATGAGGGCTGCTCCAAAAGTAATTCCTACTATTTTATGATGTTGGGTCATGTTGGGCAGATGATGTGGACATGTATATGAAGTAAAAGATGTATCTTTGAATTCCTCCATGCAGAAATAAATGGCACCCACTGACATTCATTGATGCTTGCTTGAGTTTTATGGAAAAAGAATGATGAACTGAAGAACCACGGAATTTAAAACCACAAAATCACAAAATCTTGGGGATTGGAAGGGACCTCTAGAGATCACTGAGTACAACCCTCTGCTAAAGTAGGTTACCTATAGCACATTGCAGAGGAGAGCATCCAGGTGGTTTTGAATTATTAGCTGGAGTAAATAATACAATGGTTATGTTTGTTTTACGTTCAGTATATGAAAAGAGTTGATACCTGCTGTTACTGAAGTAAGAGGATTATGCAGGTTATATTTGATCTGGGATTAATTCTACCCAAAAAGTTTCCCATTCCAAAAGGGAAAAGAAAATTGTTTGGTTTGATACTTCAGAGATTCTTTTTCATTTTCAAAAGTATTTTCCATAGTTGCAGGATTCACATGTTGTACCTCCTCTTCTCTCCTGTTCTACAAATAGTCGGTGCCTAAAAGAAACTTTTAAGAGGTGCTTGGATGTATTCAATGTATTATCTTTTTATGTTTCATATCTCTACCTATTACCATTGTAATTGAACCTTGTTTACTTGAAATCTAATTTAGCAGATCCCAGGCATTCCCTGGCACTTTGTTTTTTGGAACTCATTCCATGCTTGGGGTGATCTGGGACAATTTCTTCCTTGATTTCAAGATTTCCTGGCAGCATACTCATATTTTGACTTCAGAAATGGGGACAAGGTGCTTTGGAAAAGAGGCAACAAGGCCTAACCAGAGAGCTGGGAAGAATGCAGGCAAGTTAGGTTTCTTACTCTCACTGCTTCTCTTGTGGCTGTAAAAGAATGATCCTTTGCTCTGTGTCAGCACCGAAAGAGCAGAAGACTGTGCAGATAGGAGGCAGAGACTGGTTATTCACGCAGTCCACTACATGTTCTCATCTGCCATTTCAGGAAGTCGGCCATTGTAGATTACTGCTTATTTTGCCTGTGACAAAATTAGCACCATTGGTTGGGCTCAGACTATTATTCATTTCCAGTGGAAGGGTTTTGTAAAGATGGAGGCACTCAAAGTTAGGCTGGACGGAGTTCTGAACAACCTGGTCTAGCTGTGGATGTCCCTATTCATTGAAGGAAGTTGGACTAGATGACCTTTAAATGTCCCTTGCAACTCAGATCTGTGATTACCAGCCCTCTCACAAAGCTCCATGTTTCACTACTTAATGTTTCCAATGTGTCCTATAAGTACTACCAAATCACTCAAATGTTTCAAGATCCATAGCACTGTATGAATATCTAGATACAGAGGATTCAGATTAACAGCTATGTAACTGAGAATTGCTGGAGAGGAGAGATTTTTAATGCAAATCATTTTCAAATTGTAGAAAATGCCTATGCAGCCTGGTTGTATTTGACTCTTGTATTGCCTTTTCTACACAAATACCCTGGCTTGGGGAGTTAGTTAATTGTAACTACTCTAGATCAGGAAAACTGCCACTTTCAGGATGAAAAAATGCATTTGAAGCTCCACACTGAATACAGCACTGTTCCACAGCATGCTAATACATGCACAAGAATTACACTGATGCTATAAGCGCTGTTGCCAGGATACTTTTGCAAGACATTTTTCTTTGACTGTCAGTTGAAAAGGGTGTAAAACAGCTGTTATTTGAAATATTTCAAACTACTGTTCAGCCATAATACATTAAGTAGCACATTTACATCTATATGAACAAAGCTTACTATTAATATTACACCTACAGGATGATTTCAAATCCCTCAGTGAGCTGTGAGAGAAGTACCCTTGTAAGCTTCAGATCCCCTGAAGCAAAACTGCTTTCAAAATATCCAGGCACTAATTCTGTCTTGCACCATCTGCTTTTTAGGACTGCATTTTCCTAAAAAAAATGGAACTTGAGCGTTGTAGATTCCAAAGAAGAGAGAGGACTCAGCTAGAAGACCTATTATGTGAAGCAGGAGTAGATCTTGCAAAATGATTTTCCCCAGAAAATCCATTTACGAATAAAATTTCAGAATTTCTCCAGTGTGCTCTGTAGTGAGCTTTTTAGTGAGCTGCCTGGAGCCATTCAAAGTCTAATCATTGTGAACTCAAAAGATCTGCTGCAATCTGATTTGTAAGATATAACACGAAGACAGAAATCACTCCACTATCACATAGAGCTCAAAGTGTTCTGTGCTGAGATGTGCTATGGGGGGTGGGAGGAAATCATCCTCATACTGAACACTGCTCTCCAGCGAATTGCAAAGTGATACACAATTCCCAAGGTAACTTTGCTGACAACAATACTGATGTCTGAGATTCAGACAACAAGCCCCAGGAGGATGTAATTTCTCTGTACAGCAATGTACAGAGAATGTAATTTATGTGCAGCATGTAAGAGATCAGCCCTTCTGCATCAGTCCCTAGCCCCAGCCTCTTAACTATACTCACACTATAACTGCAGGAACCTGAAGGTCTCGGATTATGGTGAGAGAAACCATGAGTTAAGGAGAGAATTTGGCTTTGTGTAGCAGTTCCATATCTCTTAAACATAGATATAAATGTGCTATGTGAGCTATTACTTCATTATCTGTGAAATCACCTGCGAGCACACAGTCTGGCTACCAGAGGTGTGTGAAGTTTTTCTCATCCTTCTTGGAGAGCCCAAAAGTAAAGAGATACAAAATCATCATACCTTTACCTTTTGTCTGATGAGTAAATTCTGATTCTTTGTGTGAGCCAAGAGAAGAGAACTCAACCTGCTGACATGGTGTAACAGAGAAGCAGAAAACTGCGTAAACAAGTTATCCTTGTCTATAATAGAAAATCTAAGAAGCTCGTGCATACAATGAAACTGTAAGAGCATTAATCCACAGAACGATGACAAAAGAGAAAAGCTAAAGCAAAAGATAAACATAGGACTAAATAGTTTTTTTTTTTTAATATGTATAATAGGATACAGAGTATAAAGACATGAATTATTGAAATAATACTGACACTGCAGAAGTTGCAGTGATACAGTTTTTAATATGGATTCTCATCCAGGCTGTCATCCCCAAAGGCTCCAAGGACTGGTGGATGTGTGCTAGCTCTCATCAGTTTGCTCTGAAAGTAGAAAGGCACACGATGAGAGGCAGGTCCTGCCTGCCCTTGTGCTCTGTTCCAACTTTGAGTGCAGAGGCTGAACAGGATTTTCCTCTGAGACCTGGCAGCTTTCTTGCCAGCAGTGAATGATCCATACTTGTGTCAAAGCCCAAAGACTGCTGGGACAGGAGGATGCAAAATCCAATAAGTATATCTGTATTACTGGAATAATGATGGCCCCCCATTTTGGCTAGGGATGGGCCTTGTCAGTGAAGCAACTGGCAAAATTGCTAGAGACATTGAGCAAAAATTGTTTGTAGAAAAATAAACCACTTCCAGCTACCTGAGTATAACAGGAGTAAATAACATTAATATATTTTCTCATTAAAATCTCATTCTTCTTTTTCTGATAGTCATGCTCCCTTCTGTCTGCTTTTCCTAAAGGAGAAGAAAAAAAAAATCCCTCTTTCACTCTTGGGCTCTTGGTAGTTCCAGGACACTGCCCTCTTTCTCCTGTGACATGTGACTCCAGTTACATCCTTCTGTTACATGTAATTTTACACAACTTTTCCAGTGGATATGCAGGCCAGTGGGACAATCAAAGACAACTCTTCTGTCCTCTCTTACATGGTTCTGAACCACAACTTCCCTTAGATTCCAATACATGTTTAATTTTTCTGTGATTTATTGCCACCTAATGTGGTAAGCACATCCATTAACTCCAAGGATAACTGTGATTGCCTATAGAACACACTTTTAAGATGCTGTCAAAATATTTCAGCATCAGTCTGTCACTACAGATAGGATGGCTGGCATTTTAAAGTAATATTTTTCATTATTTTTTTTCTCTATGCCCATTTTACAAGGATTCTTTCTTTCAACTTTGGTATTTGCAGTACACGTCCAACACTGTTTGAGGTTGTGATCAAGGGCACAACATCCAGCTATTTATTAGTCAGTCACCAGTAATTGCCCCAGAGGTTTATCCTGAGGCCAATGCCAATTAACATATTCATTAATAGCCTGGACCATGGCATAGAATTTGCAAATGATACACAACTGGGACAAGTAGTTGTTAGGCCATATTTATCTTGATAGGCTCGGAAAAAATGCAGAGGAAGGAAAAATTTAGAGAGGAAAAACCACATGAACTGACCTGGGAGCTGAATGCATGGAATTCAGATTTGCAGAAATGAAACTTGGGGTGGACAAGAAGGTGATCATGAGCCTGCAATGTGCCCTTGCAGCAAAGAAAGCCAAAAGGATCTTGGGATGCACGAGGAAAAATATTGTCAGTAGGTTGAGAGAAGTCTGCTCTGCAGAGCTGAGACACATCCAGAGTGCTTGGCACAGATGTGGACGTATGGGACAAGTAACACAAATAGCTGTAAGGACAGTTAAGGGAATGACACATCCATTAGAGAAGGATGAGACAGCTGGGACTCATAAGCCTGGAGAAGTCAGAGGAGAACTTTATGACTGAATATGTTATGGGGGGAGTAAGAAGACAGAGCCAAAGTTGTCTCAATGGTGCCCAGTGACAGGACAAGTGACTGTGGATACAAACTGCATTTATCATGTTTAAACATCAGAAGAAATTTTTTTAGTGTGAGGATGATCAGTCAGATACAGATTGTCCAGAGATGCTGTCTCTTGTTGTGTCTTGATTCTTGGAAATATTCAGAAGCCAACCAGATATGGCCCACTGCAAACTGCTCTGGTTGTCCCTGCTCTGAGTTGGCAGCTTGGACAAGAACTCCAGAGGTTCCTTCTAACTTCATTTTTTTTTCAGTCTCTTCTATACTATAGGTTTATAGGGGATATCAAAAACTAACTATTTTCCATTTTTTCACTTTACTGTCTTTTCACTACTAACCATCACAGTTACCATACAGTGCACTATGAACTTGCACTACAGTAATGTGCAAAGGTGAGAGAGTTTGTTCAGGACTGCATTTACAAAGCAGTGCACTGCAGTGTTAGAAACCCACCAGATACCAATGCAGAATAAAAAGTTGTGTTACTTCGGATGTCTTGTTTTAATAGAATGATGGAAAAAATAGTTTTTCAGTAAAAAATTATCATATAAACAAAAAAAGTTTTACTGAACCAATCAACTGGCAATGGTATTGAAGTTCTATTTCAGTTTTCTCTATCTTTTCAGCCTGAGATTCCTAACACAAAAACACCATTCTCTGTGGGGAGAAAAAAAAAAAAAAAGGAGGAGTAAGAAGAAATGTTGCTATTAATTATTCACTAGTCTCTGGAGTTTCCATCCATTTAGTAGTAATAGACTTTCCAGACAAATTATTTACTACATCATAGTTCATCAACAATTTTAACTGAAGACCTCTGAAAATCTTAAGCGTTCTGGGAAATTCCTGGATTCCTTAGTCATGAAGAGAACACTTCTATCTTAAATATATAAAAAACGGAATTGCATGAACATCTGTCTCAGCACAATTACATGAAAATACCTGATCTCTTCTCCATAAAGATATTAACAAAACAAATGATGTTTGACTTAATCTGTACCTCATACGAGCACTTGAAGAGTTAATTAGCAATCATGATGCAAATAATTTTACAGAGATATTACACCACTTTATAATGAAACAGAAAATAAAACAATTCTGCCTTCGTAAGCAGACTGTTTGTAACATAAGCAGAGCTCATATGGATTCTTAAACAACATCTAGTCAAAATGCTTCCCTCCAACCTGTATGTGCTTCTCTTGTGATTGTGAAGATGGTAGCATCTTCATAACTTTCACTTTCACCCTATATCTACTGTTAATTAGCGATCAATCAGAGAATTTCAGTTTTGAACCACCAGTTATCACACAGCAGAGCTTTTTGATGTTTTTTTAAATTGATATTTTTATTTCAAAATGTGGTGGGGTTTTTTTTGGTTGTTGTTTTGTTTTGTTTTGTTTTTGAGAAATGACCCTGCATGTCTTGTTTCAAGACATTTTCTTGTTTCAATATCAGACACTCTTTTAAATCAGAAAATTCTCCAATACTGAAAAATGAAAATAATTAGATATTAGCTCCAGTATATTTTAAGCATACATTCAAGGAAATAACAGACAAAATAAGTCAATCAGCTCCGTAAATCTCAAGAACTGTGACATTTCTATTAACAGTTTTCATGGAAAATTTGAGACTCTATTTCAATATCATATTTATTTTATTTAAGAAAAGAGTAATATCAAGTTTTTCTAAAATCATATTTTTATTACATATCTCATGCATATTGTTATATACATTCAATACATGTTTCTAGGTAGAACACATCTGGCCATAACATGGAATTTAAACAAATTTCAGTAGCACTGTTATCAAAATAGTTCACTCTAGTGATGGGAGGAAATGGCTCATAATCAAAGAGGGAACTGAAAGTGAAAATTCTTCAGATCCTTTCTCTGATACTGATATTTTGTGTCATCTTCAGGAAAGTCATTGAACTAGTTTTATTAATGATAAAGCAGTGATTATGATGTTTGCTTCACAAAGGAGTTGTGAGGATGCTTATGAAATTCTGTATGTCTGCAGGAAGAAAGTCACTGCATAAGTACAAAGTAACAACTCATTATCATTTCTGTTATAAATAACTGATCTACTGGCTTATTTCCATAGAACAGATAATTCCTTATTCCTCCTTTATGGAATATAATCTAATTGCTCAGTTAAACAATACAATTTAAATCTTATGTATATTTTGCATTGTATTGATTCAGAAAAGGAGAAAAAGGAAAAAAAAAAAAAAAGAGAGAGAAAGAGAGAGAGAGAAAGTAGTAGACTGCCTCCACCATCAAAGTATATCCTTTGCACATTCCTGGCACTACATCAAGGTTAAGTTAAAAGCAGCACTTGAAGGCAGTTGCATGTGGTAGATTGTACAACAAGGCTCATTACCCAATGGTGAGTCTTATATAAAGGCCTTTAATGTGGTACAATGGCATTTTCCAGCCTCTTTTAAAAGGGAAAAAGTTAATAATGTGAAAGTTTTATTACTTTTCTTCTTTTAAAGAAGTGCCTTTTTGTAGTGAAACACTGTGGCTAGTTAGAGTAAAAGCTCAGGGAATTTCCTTCACTCTGGGAATGACTGTAATTATACAAGGGGAAAGGACCACAGCAGTAAACTGGCAACATACCAAGGTCTTAACCTCTGAGACAGGAGGTGGAGAAATAGGTGTTAGCAGTCTTACACAAGTCCTTAAAGCATAAACATATGGTAAATCCATTACCTAAACTACAAAGAATGGAACCTTGCTAATAAACCTATTTACTAGGTTAAATAAATACTGAAAGTGTTTAAAAAAAGGGCTAGCTGTGTGACTTTTAAAAATCAAACATTTTTCATTGTCAGAATTTGTTGTTTGGAATCTGTGAAACACGATGGCCTTTCCAACCCCGTGAACACACACAGTCATGTCCTGCCACCTCACCCCCAGCTCAGTGCTCACCACCACCATGTGGAGCCTAAAGCATTTATTTCTGAATTGCCTCTGCCAGTGTCTGCACTGACATTGGTTCTCCATCATCCGACTTGACTTCTGGCATTCAATATGAAAAATAATGCATAACTGAAATTCAAACGTATTTATCACCTGTGCTCCGTGACGTTTGATTTTATCCAGTATCAATAAAGCCTGATTTCAGAAATAATATTATAGAAGTAATATTCAGTAGGAAAAAGTACTAATGTGCTCATAAGTGACTACTGACAGTAAGTAGCACCAGTAGCAGTTCCAGTGAATATCTTTCCATCACCATAATTACAAAAATACTAAAAGGCAAAGAAGAAAGTCTATCAAAGCTAAGGAGAAACGTTTTACAGAAGTAGTACTAACTTGGCAATTGCTTTGCCATATAATTGCCCTTCTGCACAACGTTGAAACGAGATATGCTGGTTTGTGGCATGTCTTGTGATCCAATTTATGTTGCATCAGGTTAAAAAAAAACCAACAACACAATATTCAGGAATAAAAGGAAAAAGCTTTTTAAAAATCATGTGCTGTGAAGATAAAGTGAGATTTTGTTACTAGCTTGACAGAAATCCATCTGAGTAAGTGTATAACTGTGCACAATTCCCTTTTTCTCAAGTAGTGTTTACGGTCAAGGAAGCATGTTGGGAGATCTATTACCTTTGCCCATACTCCCCATCAAACTACCTTCTGTAAATACACAGTCAAACATTAACGCTGAACCTTGTCTCTTCAGGTTCATTAGTCAGATTCCCATGCCTGCATGGAATGCCACTGACACCTAGCATGGAGCCCCTGTGTTGGCAGGGCAGAGTCAGATTTAAAAGCACTGAATCAATATAATTTTAAATCATGAAATTACAGAAGGTAGATAACGAGTTGGAATTTAAAGAAAGTGCTTCAAATTATGTAATTATGATGGTTTCATTTAGAGAAGAAAAAAGAAAAGGTCAGTATAAACCTCCAGATGTAAATGTTAGTTGTGTGATTTCAGAGTGGCAATACATAAATATTTGTCTGTGGGTAATTTTACATTAAGAGTAATCTATTGTTTAACAAATGCTGAGAGAAAATTATTTGGTTCTGCAATGAAAATATATCAAAGCAGAAAAGTATGTAGATTACAAGGGTCATTCTTTCAAGCAGTGCCACTATTTGTGAAGAACTCTTATCCGGTTGCTGATGTGCCTTGCTGTATTAACTGAGAGCATCAACATTGCACTGCACTCAAAAAGAGACAGCCAAAGAGGAAAAGCAAACAGCTGTTTTAACTAATGCAGTTCCAGAATCTTTTAAATATTTCCCTTACTTTCAAAACACATCCACGCAAATGAGTACACCAGGAGCACTGCAGACCCAGCTGGTGTTGGATAACAGATTTCTTTACAATGTAAAGTGATTTCAATACTGCAGAACAGAATAACACATTTAGAGAAAACTGTGGATGTGTCTGGAGAAGGTGACTCATATTTTTATTTCCCCTCTTTTTTTTCTTTTTCTTTTTGGCAAATTTTGCTACCCTTGTAGGTTCCAGAAACAGATTCTTAGTGAAGACCAGAAAGCTGGAATTGGACACAGAATAAAGTAGAGCTGCGGAGGCTGATCAGTGAGTTACAGAGATGTACATGATATCAAAGTATCTGAAAAGAACAGTATTATGCATTGTTTGCACATGACATGATAGCTGCCAGTATAATGATGTGGATCTGGATGATATCTGGCTGGAGGGAGGACACCACAGTCTTTACGGTTCTCAAATGATCCTGAGCATGCATGAAGCATCTGAGGGTGTTGGAAGAGAGGAAAGGGCTCACAACCTCTTCTCCTTACCACCTCTCCCTCCAGATGTGCATGGGGTAATAGCAGTCATTTGTTCACCAGTCATTTAAAGCTGTCACTTCAGCTAGGCACAAAAGGGTGGAACACCCTGGCTAAACAAGGGCATTAGCATCTGAGCTCATCAGCTAGTAAAATATCATAGGATTCACCCAAAGGGTAGAAGGCAATTAATTGCTTGCTGGAAATGCAAGTGCTAACAGCCCAGGAAAGCCCTGCTGGGACAAACAGCAGAGGGGAAAAAAAAAATAAAAGACATTCTAGGGTACTTAGCTCTAGTTGGATTTTTTTTTTTTTTTTTTTTTTTTTTTTCAGATTATTACAACCATGTCTGAAAGTACTGGTATTACCTCTATGAGCTAGATAGCCCATACAGAAGTGCTATAAAGATCTTGTTATTACATACAGTAAATTGAAGCCAGATGAGATCTCCTGTAGACACAAAGTGTGAAACATGGGAACAGCAGTTTAGGAGAGTGAACCACAAAATCCACATTTGGCCACTTAATCACATAAGAATTTGCAAGTACCTCAGCTGTTTATATATATCACATTAGAAAAGGATAGAGTAATCCAGAAATAAAGGGAATGAAAAGAACTCCAAAACTTTCCATCAGTAGAGAAACCTAATTGCTCACATGCAGAGCTGATCTGTCTCTTTCTTCCTCTTCTTAGTCCCATACCATATAAAAGCCAGTTATCTCAGATCCTTAGCAGCTCCACTTCCTCAGGCTGTGCCTAGAATAAAATAGCTGTCTAAGAGGTATCCTACTATAAGACTTACTCTCTTGTTATTATTATTTCTAATTTGTTCCTCAGACACATCTACTTCAAGGCTATGGAAACATAGAATAATAGAATTCTTAGGTTGGAAGGGACCTTAAAAATCATCTAGTTCCCCCTACTATAGGAGTACTACACTCTCTCTGGGCAGCTTTTTCCAGTGCTTTGACAGCCTTACTGTAAAAACGTTTATGGTTATGTTTTTGTGGAGTTTGTGCCCACTGCTCCTTGTTCTGTCCCTGGGTGCCGCAGAAAAGAGCCTGACATCATCCTCTTGACTCCCACCCTTTAGATATTTATAAGCATTTATAATATCCTCTCAGTTTTCTCCTCTCTAGGCTGAACAGAACCGAATCTCTCAGCTTTTCCTCATAAAGGAGATGCTCCAGGCTCCTAATCATCTTTGTGCCTCTCCACTGAAATCTATCCAAAAGTTCCCTGTCTTTCTTGAATTAAGAAGTCCAGAAATGGACACAATGTTCCAGATGTGGCCTCACCAGCACAAAGCAGAGGGGGAAAATCACCTCCTTCAGCCTCCTGGCCATGCTCTTTTTAATGCACCCCAGGATACCATTGGCCTTCTTGGCACAAGGGCACACTGCTGGCTTATAGCCAACCTGTTGCCCACCAGGAACCCCGAAGTCCTTCTCCTCAGAGCTCACGTAGTCATAGAATCATAGAATCACCAAGGTTGGAAAAGACCCACAGGATCACCCCGTCCAACCATCCACCCATCACCAATAGTTCTCACTAAGAAGATTTCTAGCAGATTAGCACCTAACATGTGCAGATACATACTGTTATTCCTCCGCAGGTGGTGGAATCTGCACTTTATGAACCTCATCAGACTCCTCTCCACCCAACTCTCCACTCTGTCCAGGTCTCACTGAATGGTAGCACAGCTTTCTGGCATGTCAACCACTCCTCTCAACTTTGTATCATCAGTATACTTGATGAGGGTGTACCCTATCCATCCAGATCACTGATAAAGATGTTGAACAAGCACTGACTCCTGAGAAACACTGCTAGATACAGGCTTCCCACTAGATTCTGTGACACAAATCACAACTCTCTGAACACTGCCAGTCATCCAGTTCTCACTCCACTTCATTGTCCGTACTTCCTCAGCTTACCTACAAGGATGTTATGGGAGACAGTGTCAAATGCCTTGCTGAAGTCAAAGCAGACACTTCTCTACGCATATCCACCCAGACAGGCGTTCCGTCATAGAGGGCTTCCAGATTAAGCATGATTTCCCCTTGGTGAATCTATGAGGATTACTCTTGATCCCATTCCTTTCTTCCTTAGAGATGACATCCGGGTGACATGCAGTACTTTTTCAGGGATGGAGGTGAGGCTGACTGGCCTATAGTTTCTTGACTCCTGTTCTTTTTGAAGACTGGAGTGATTGCCTTTCCTCCAGTCCTCAGGCATCTCCCCCATTCTCCTGTTCTCTCAGCAGCAGTCTAAATGATTTTGAGGTTAGCCTTAAACTATACACTGCAGTACACATTTGTTTCTTTTCAGACTTTTGACAAGTATTTTCTCATTGGATGAAACTTTTTTTTTTTTTTTTTGAGATTCTGTACAGAGAAACCTAAGCTCTCATCTCTTTGAATGCTGTGGTTGACAAATCACCAGTGATGTCAGCAATTGCTGCATGCAATTTTCTGAAGGAAAATAACATGGTTTTCTAGAAAAAATAAATACAAAATGATGAGTTTTTAAAACATTCAGAATTTTCAGAAGGAATTATGATATTCATAAATACATATCTTGTTGTTTGCATGTTCTGAACATATATACTCCTTTCCTCAATGCAGCTGTGCTACTAGAGGCAATTATTTGTAGTAATACACAGCAGGAGCTAGTGAAGCAGAAACACTACTTTATTGTGAATTCAGAAAAAATAACATAATCACAGAATTATAGAATCACTTAGGTTGGAAAAGATCTTAAAGATCATCGAGTCCAACCACAACCTAACCATACTACCCTAACTCTAACAACCCTCCACTAAATCATGTCCCTGAAGTAGAAGATCAAATTGTATATTAGGTACTTCTAGTAGCTTACATTACGATTCTTCTTTTTTTCTACAGTTTTATCACTCTGTAGTCTGATTACAAAGAAAATCAATACTCAATTTTCTTCCTTGTTTAATTCTATTAACAACAATGAAGTTAATGCAGAGAACTTACTTATCTGAGCATTTTTGGTTATTTTGGTATAGATATCTTCTGTGGAAAAGAATACACATAAATCATGAAGTCAGCTGATAGTAGAGCAACTTTACTAACACGTGTTTTAAATATGACAAAAGAAGAGCAACAATTAAGTCCAGGCACCCCCTTCTTTCCAAACACAAAGCTTTTGCTGTTTTCTCTGAGTGCTTCAGGTGTGTGAGGAATGTACAGTCAGATCCTTAATATAAAAATTAGAATCGTGCCTGTGAATGATATTAAAAAAAAAAGAAACATGCTCCATCAGTCGCAGGGAAGTTAGATGCAGTCTAAGGACATTCGATTTTTCCAGTAGATATATTGTTTTTTCAATGGGCAAACTTTGCTCAATTTAATTGTTATATAAAAGTGGCAAAGCAAATTTAGCCATTACTCTTTCAGCTCAAATATAGCTCCACATTCAACACCTCAGTCTGTGTATTTGATTAATTATGTCTGTGAATAGCTCCCCCCTCATCATTCCTACAGATTTTTTAGGTTCAGAGGCAGTGTTTTGTGCACAGCGCGTGCTACTGGAGTGAAACATGAAAAATTCAAGTAAAGATTCTGTAACACAGAAATTTCAGAGGGCTTTAGGTCAGGAGTCTGGCTTTTAGGTTAATCATTCCATTTTTTTACACAGTGTACTAGACTGCTTATTCAAGCAAAACATTGCCTTGAGATGGATTTGGGTTATGACTTTCTCTTCTTTCACAGCTTTTCTGGATATCTTGCAGAAAACCAAATTACATTCCTAGGAAGAAATGAGCAGATACTGTAGCAGGAACAAGTGTTAAGACTGAAATTGAAATGAAAACACCAGTAATAGTATGAAGTACTTTGCATAGTTTTCTGACAACATGACTGAAAACTATTGCATTTTTGTTAATTTTCTGCTAATGATCATTGAAATAGAAACAATCAACGTTGCAGAGAAATAGCTGACAAGAAGTTACAACTCTACCTGTTCCAGCTCTCCAGTGAAATATCCACACCGTATAATTCACTCCCAAAGGTTTAGACAGCCAGATTTGGTAGCCAATATTATTGTGTCACTATATAACATTCACAGAATCATAGAATCATAGAATCACCAAGGTTGAAAAGACCTACAAGATCATCCAGTCCAACCACCCAGCTATCACCAACAGTTCTCCCTAAACCGTGTCCCGCAACACAACATCTAAACGTTCCTTGAACATCTCCAGGGTCAGTGACCCCACCACCTGCCTGGGCAGCCCATTCCAGTGCCTGACCACTCTTTTGGAAAAGTAGTATTTCCTAACGTCCAGCCTGAATCTCTTCTGGTGCAACTTGAGGCCATTCCCTCATAGCCGGAAGTTTGAAGAATTTTCAAAGGTTCTGAACTGCCCCTGATCCCTACTGATATTGATATATTCAATAAAGTTTTGTTGGATTCTGTCAAAAATGAGGTTCTTACTCCCCAGGTGCAATTAAGGACGGTATCTGCCCTCCCTGAACAAGCAGGGAATTCTCCCTCCCAAATAACCCTGATTCTCCTTGGCTTTCACCATGAATGATTCTCCTTCCTTTTCTGTCTGCTAAAATTGAGTTCAACAACTGAATAAGATAAAGACTGTATGATAAATAATATGCTTAATATGCTCCAGCTTCATGATAAAAGCATAATTGCAAATATCATTTCCAACAAGACATGGAATTTGATATTAGGAAAGAATGTACAGTAAGTTCTTTGTGCAAATTAGGAATGGAGCACATTCCTCATGAAATGCCAGAATTTAAAATGAAAAAGCAACACATATAGCAGCTTATGATTTTTTTTTTCCTATCGAGCTGAATTAAAAGAACTAGAATATATTTGGCAAAGAAAATATAACCATCTTCAGAAGACTCTGCAATTCAGTTGCTAGCAGATGACTTGTGATTGTTTTCTTGGCATTCCAAAAAATACATAAAGTGCTGCCAGTGTAGTCTAAGGGTAAATAGGGAAAGGAATGTATATTACAGTGATAATTGAAAAGCTGCAAATTAAGTCTCATAGGGACAGGCCTCAGTTCTGTTCTGTTATTAGTGAAGCTAAATTTCCATTTGCCCCAGGATGAAGCTTTGACTCAGTACAGATCCCAGGGTTTGGCTCTAAAAAGGGATTATATGATTACAGTTTGCTACAATGTGAAATAAAAAGATATGTGGGGATGGAGTCCAATGATCTCTAGGGTCCCTTCCAGCCTTCTAAGCCATATTATGATTCTACAATTCTATATTCAGCTATATTAGGAATAGAATTAATTAAATTCATTGAATCAGGTGACATTTGAAGAGAATATGATCTTCAGGAAAGCACTGATGTAAATTCAGTGGAAGGTTTTCTGTCAGAAAGTTGTTGTGCTGCAAAACTCACATCTAAGTCTTTTGACCATAGAAGTTATTTTGCACTTGTAATAAGCCACTGCTCTAAATTTGACAGTAGGAGGCATCTACCACCTACTGTTAGAAAAGAAGAGATGGAGGGAGGGAATCTGGGACGTCTGAAGTAGAGAAGATAAGTGGACACAGCTGATGTGCAGCATCAGAGGCATCGTATGAGGTCCTGAGAGACATAAGTGTGAGCAGCAGGGATTCCTAATGTTCCTATGGAATCCTTCAGATGTGACTGGTACATAGCACATGGCTTAACATAGTTAGGGACCACGTTAAGGACGAATGTATAAAGTTTGATCGTTATTTATGGTACAAAGAAAATGTGTTATTTCAAGTTTTATATGGAGCAATCTCTGTGCCTACAAAAACAAAAAGACTTTGCATGAACAAGAATGCTGTATTTGAGATATGAAAGGTTACTCTGCCAGACCACCAACAATTTAAAATAGAGATCCTTTTTCCCTACTTCAGAAGAGCTAAAAAGATTATTTTATAACTCCTATCAGAATTACAGTATCTTAGGAAAATCAAGAATTGGGGAAAGAGCAATGGCCAGTATAAAGAAAAAGAAAAGAAAAAATAAAACAAAAAGGAAGCTGTTCATCAGAAGATTTCATTTAGCATTTAGAATTAATTGTTCTTTGTCACAACAATGTTGATCACTGCTATCCAGCCAGTTATATCAAACAGAAGCAAAAGATGGAAATCCCTGAACTGCCACAATAGCTTCTTTAGCCCTGTGTGCAGCAATCACACAAAGGAAACTAGAACCTACCTCACCAGTCCCAGTTTTTTAACTAAAACATGAGAACTCTGTAGCAGGTTCATAATTAACTCTCAATGCTGAATGTGTTGAGATATGAGTTAATCTCTAACTATGTATTCCATATTCTGGAAAAGGCTGGGTTTTTCTCTCAGCCAATAAAAATTAATAGAATTGGAAACCTTTCTCGTAAGGAATAATTCAGTCATTGGATGATGATTCCTTGACTGAGCGTGAGCACATTATTTGAACAGAAATCACTGAAGTCTTAAGAGCTCCTAAGCCGTCTGAAATCAGGCCTCATCCTATTTCTCCCAAAACAACTAGCTCCAGTTTCTGATGTCCCAGCATTTTTTTCAGTTTAATGCATTGTCTGGCTCTAAAGACTCCTACACATGTGAACCCATAAACAGCAGCCCTTATATTCTTGTTTCCATCCTCCTTTTTTTTTTTTTTTTTTTTTTTAATGTCATGGTCATTGAGAAGACAGCAGCATTCAAGTCCCATCTCTGATGAATAGCCTTCTGCTGACCTGGGTCACGGGTGAGCAGTGGGGATCTCTCTCACAAGTTCAGTACTGCATTTCTACATCTTAATGTATTTTTCCCTGATGGAAGTGCAGAAATAAATGAAGTCCCACTGTACTGAATGCAACGAAATCTTAAGAAATCACTAAGGCACAGATTTCAGGGGCAGTGGTGCTGTTATTCTTTGCTAGCAATATTTGAGACAACATAGAAAACTGGGACAGAAACACCTTATATCTACAGGCTATACAGATTTGTTTATCATTTGTCTATATCTTTCCTTAACTTTCTGAAATTAATCTCTTGATAGCAGCAACTGATATTTCCTTAGTTTTTCATTCTGTTTGACCTGGAAATTGGTTAAAAACAGACAAAAGAAGGGTATTTTTAAAAACTGTATGTGAAAGGGGGAGATGTTCTTTATTTTTTTGTAAGTGAAATGCATTCCCACTATTAGATATAGATGAGAAAGTACAGGAAACATTTCCACATCTTTCACATTAGAATCATACAATCACCAAGGCTGGAAAAGATCTCCAAGATCACCCAGTTCAACTGTCCACCTATCATCAATATTTCCCACTAAGCCATGTCCCTCAGTACAGCATCTAACATTCATATATATAGGAACCATGCACACGCAGTCATAGCCACATAAACAAAGTACATTTTTTAATTGTACAATTGTTCTTTTATATCTATAGATTGGAAATACATATTTGGTATACATAATACATATTAATATTTCCAAATGCTTTCCTATTGAGCAAACTATTGCACTGGAAAGCTAGTAGAAGAATCAAACATTTCAAAATAAGTGTTAAACTAATTAGTGATAGAGGTTAATATCTCAGTATTTACACTCAGCTAAGCTAACATAATGAGATGTTCCTATTCTGGTATCTAGACCAACCAAGAATAAGAGGTTTTAGCCAATATTCACCAGTTTTAGCCAGTGCTTAAAATTTAACCTACCTTTTCCATGTTATCAAATAATTTTCTTTGATGCCACATTTTTGTTGTATTTATTAATAGTTTAGATAATTGCAATTGTAAATGGAATGCTTGACTGATTCTGTAATTAGGGAGTCTGAATTTGAAATAATTTATTAGGTCTTAATTTATGTGCTGTGAAATCTGTTAGATCATTTGCTAGTCAGTATGTTGTCTAGAATAAAGGCATTTCTACAAAGGGATTTTAGGGTGAGGGTCACTAGCATAATCAGAAACATACTCAGTCTGGCCTCCAGCTAAAGATTATATGCTTTTAAGTGTATTTCTGTTTTGCAAAATGGCCTTTTGAAGACTTAGCTATTTCAACAAAATTCCTTTTTCATATAGAAAAAGAGAAAGAGCAATTATTTTATACTGTTTTTTGACTTCCTAGTACCACCACCCTTTTCCCCTAGATATAGATGACCCTGCTGATCAAGTGCAAGAAGTACATAGCACTGTGAAGTGACTTGTCTGAACCTCTGGAATGAAATCTTCAAAGTTAGGAGCAAAAGTTGGCGGTGAGACTAAGCAGGGATTTGAGTAAAGATTTGGATTTACCCACAAAATAAATTGAGCCAAACCAATTCTTGTCGCATGCACAAAGGCACATTTATGTTTTCCACAGTGCAGGGAAGGAAATGACATTGGTTGGCTTTCAATCATTATTTATTGTATTCATCCATACGCTTATTAAAACATAGAGGATTTGTCAGTATGTCCGTTATAAAATCAGGACCGGGCCCCTTTTCTTGCTAAGCTTTGATATTTGACTGAAGTCTCAAAATATCTCTTGAAATTTTCACATGGAGAACTTTAGAGAAAAGGTGGGACAGATGAATGGATTGCTTTAGGCAGGATTTATCTGAACATATATGCCTATATGTCAATATGCATGTAGATGTCTGTTGTAGATGTATAGATATCCATATGGAGATGTCAATATTTCAATTAATCATATGCCCTACATAGCCAACGAAGAATACCATGTGATTCATTTTAACCCAATCACATCATCTATCTAATGGGATGAATAGTTTCCTTGGCACATATCAGAGTACCTATAAGAAGGGAGTTAAAGGTGTCGTAAATCGTACTAATCTAAAGTGAGATGAGATTAATTTCAGCCTCACTGGTACAGTAAGCAGGAATGTCATGAATCTTAATGCTCTGAAGATACTTCTTTTATCCTAATAAGGATGTATTTAGGATTTTTTTTCTATTGTTAATGACTTCTAATAGTTTCCATTAATCTTATCAATGTAAAAATATTCTTTGGAAAAAGATGAAACTTACCACATTTGGATCTATGACCACTGTCCTGAAACATATTGAACTTAATAGTCCTCAGTGGAAGTGATAAGATTAAAATACTGAACAGGGGTATGAGGGTATGAGGCTTTCATTCTACTACTTTTTCTCTCATTATACATATATAAAACCAACTCTCCACATACTTACATTCATGATCTGTTCAACTTTCTTTTCTCTAGAACAGGTACTCCTGTTAGAGATCAGTTAAGAAATAAGTGAAAGTCAATGCTTCCGTAAGATAATTAGTGACAATTAGATTGGTCGCTATCACGAGACTTTTCCTAGCATGAAGAAAGCCAAAAATAACATTAGAAAAAACAAACTAGAAAAAACTATGCATTGTAAGTGGCAGTTTACAGAAATGTCCCTTTGGAGCTTCTTATTTACCGGTGAATTTCATTCCATAATTTCATAACTAATTCCTTAAACAATCATGACTTGTTCTGCTACTATCCTTCTTTTAATGTTACCTTCTTTAACAACATCTAAGCAAAGCTATCTTCACAACTTCCCAAGCTGAAGTAGTAAAACAAATTCCCTTTGGTGCCAACAAAATGCTTACTGAGAGGCAAAAATCATGATTATTTCTTTTACATCCTTGCTGTTATTCCTTACTTGACGGGATGCTTTCTGCACTGTTTCTGTATTACCTGGATTCCCAGGAGTTTTCTAACACTAAGCGAATAATCCTTACTGAGGAGGAGGAGGAGAAGGAGGAGGAGGAGGGAGTGTTATATGCCTGTGAGAACCTTTGCAGTTTGTTGCCAGTGAGTGAATTGGAACAATTTAGCTTTGAGGAAGTGATTTATACACACACATCCATCACATATAACCTGCTCTGCTCTGTTAACTCTCTGTTTGATCTCTGGAGAGTTGAGCAGATTAGGGAGGGTCTTCACACGGAGGTTTCATTAACAGCCAGTCGGTTAACCTGGCATGACTCCTGTTTCTGCATTTGGATACTTTAACGTGGGAAGAAAAGAAAAAAAAAGAAAAAAAAGATGTTAATTGGCATCATTATTTCCCAGCTCAGTAAAAAACACCAATCATGCTGCAAGGGAGAATTTGCTTCCTATTTCCTTGATTTTTTTTATTTTTTTTTTAGTGTAGAAATAGAATTCAGGGTTATAATTTAAGCCATTCAAAATTGTTGATCACAATATAAGAATTCTGGCAGCATGAAGTACATCAGAAATCAAAGAGCGCATTAAGCAACCACAACCAACAATAAGTCGTGAACACTTAAGCATTGCAATCCAGTTTACTGAGGCAGGGAATGTATGCCAAGCCGCTGCTTTTTAAAAATATACCAGCAGATTAATAGGTTTCTTGTCTGTTTGGGAAGAGAGGAGAATATCTGATCAAGTCAAATTGTTGATAGCATTATAAAACAAAGTTAAAGAACAAAGACGGAGTCATTTAACAATATGGCTATTACTGTTATCAATGGGAAATTTTGAGATATGCTTTTGTAACAGAACAGCCAGAATTTCCACAATGACTCCCCATGCATGTGCAGAGCACTCTGTCTCTGTGGTTTACAAAACAGGGATTTATTATTAATGAAAGCATTAAATTTAGTACTTCATGTTATCCTTGGAAAAACCAAATGGCTGGTTTCAAACCAGTGAAGTGCTAACCACAGTTATACAGTTCATAAACTTACAGAAGCTCTTGAAACACACTAGTTTCTTATTGAACTGAAGGAAATAAACAGGTGTATATTGTTTTGAGGAAGTATATGAGAAAAGTTGGCAGAAGAATGGTGTGGCCTTATTAGCTGTAACTACTGTAATTACAAGATGGAAAAAAATGGCAGGGGTTATTAATACTGTATTATTTCAATTAAAGAAAATAAAGGTCTGATGTCACCTTTTCTACGAGCTGTCACAGTCCTTTAATTTGTAAATATTTATCAGTTATTAAGAAATACTCTATTATTAAGAAATACTCTATTTCATACTCTATCCATCCCATATTTTCTCACTCGCCACCTCCCAGATATCCATAAAAACAGATGTGCTCCTCCACATGCCTTGATATTTAACTGATAACAGACTATTCAGTACAAAGTTTTGGGAATTTACTCTCTTTCGTATTAAGGTTACAACTCAAGCATCATTGGCATTTGCTAATATGGTGATAATGCAGAAGAGAGAAAGAGACTGCTGGAGGGAAAGACTAGATTTAGGGCTTCGTGGACAAAAAGCAGCAACCTTAACTGTATACAGAATTTTATTGGTGGTCAGATGCCATTCCTGCTGAATTGTTTCCTGTGTTTCCTTTACCTTTCATTACCTTTCCGTTTTAAGCCTTTGCAAGAAACACACAACAGTCCTGTCAGCTCAGTTCTGTTTTTTCATGAGCTTCCCAAAATGAGTGGTCTGTTTTCCACCATGTGCACAGGCACTGCCTTATACAGTCAAATTAGTGATCCTCCTAGTCCAACAGAAAATGTTGTAGTCATCACAGTGCTTTTGTTATTAACAATCACACCTCCGTATCTGTTTATTGTCCACATATAAATATTGTGTATATCCATATGATCACCTGACATTACCTAGCATTAGCAGCAACAGTTAGAATGTCCCTCCAGGATTACAACTGCCATTGTTCCTCTGATTTTGGTCTTAATTTTGTTATCTACAACTAATTGCTTGTATCTATCTGCATGACTGTAATTAAATCAAAAGTCTCTGCATCTGGGGCTGATTGCTCTGGACCTGTATGCTCCATGGACGATGGGTTATATCCATCAGTAGATATGCCAGGATGCAAGTTCATTATTTCATTTTCAATGGAGGTAATTCTATTCTTGTGCTGGAAGACAAGGGAAGAAAAGACTTGTGATCTATTATTCCTGTATTTAATTTATACATCCTTCACAGATTAGCGTGAGATTGAAAGGTATGAAACACAGGGAGTTTAAAAACTTAAAAAGTGATTTTAACAGTTTTGTGAAAGAAGTGAATTTTTCCTCTCAGTGTCTTTGCCTGATAACATTATTTTCTCTATGCTTTACAATATACTTTTACTTCATGAAGAGCATTATATAAATACTGTTAGTTTGTTTGTTTCCTACGATTGAGCTTTCCATGATGACTGAAGTGAACGAAAGCTAAGTAAGTATTGTGGTCTTTGGAGGTTTTAATGCCAGAATAAGAAATGCCTCGTGGCTGTAGCAAGCTTTGGATCTCTCTCCTGATGAAAGCACTGCACAGAATGATAGATTATTGTCACTGGGAAGTTACAGTAGTCAGATACTGCATGGCATGTATTTCTGGTAAAACTGAACCCCTGGTGACTTAATTTAACCGAGTGTTCTATAATGGTTTATACAGGGTTACTATTGGAATAGGATGCACTGACTTTTTAGGTTCACTTTTAACTAAATGCAACTACAGAGTCAAAAAAAAAGGGGGCTGAGGAAAGGGCTGAAAGACAGCTGTTAGTCCAGCTGGAGTCAATGGAGAGAGAGAACCATTGCCAGAGTGTGATAAAGGGTGCAGGTAAGCCTTATTTCTGAAGCTAGGTTCATTCAACCTGCACTTTTGCAGGTTAAATAAAATTTTAAAAAGTATATATTGAAAATCATTGTTCATTTTGTATAAAAGATATCATGAGGTTTTCTTTTCAGTGCTTTTTAAACTGACATCCACCTCAACCCACAGCTAGCTCAAACTGTGTTGAAAAGGGGATTGATGCCGTGATGGAAACAATCAAGTGGAGCAGCTCACGCTGCAGCCGATTTCAAAGGCATTCCTTTTCCAGGCCATCAGCCTCTGCAGCCGCATGGGAAGCGTTTCCTGATTTTACCACTACTGAGCAGCAGCCTGATGGTGTTTATGTATTGCAGGACCCCACCGGTGAGGAGACCTGCTGCCCCAGCACACCAGAAGCGCCGTGAGGAGGAATTGGTACAATTGACAATGGGAGCTGTTCACGGCACTGGGGCTGCGAGCCCATCAAGGATTCTCTCTATCATGTTTATTGCTTATTACTGGGTTTTAAAGAGGCCCTTTTTTATCTTGGAGAATTTAACTGAAATATTGGCTTTCCTGATATTTTTCTTGTTCAGCAAAAATAACATCAGGATCAAATGACATTGGTTCAAGAGTTCACTGGTGATGTTGATGTTAGAACGGTGCTTCTATAGGCTTATAAACTGCTACACCACAGATGGACAAACACTTACCCCCTTGTTACACTATCAAAAGCTGCTGTGTCATTCTGTGTCCCATTTTTATCTCTGTTCAGAGCCCCTTACCTTACACTTTGATTGCATGTTATCTGAGTTTGAAAACATATAGACTTACTTCTTGTTTATGGTTTCCAGCTGAGATAATAGCACTGCAAATAGGTTTACCTCAAAACTTCAGCCTCTTCCACTCTTCTCCCTTGACACTGAAGATCTAGCACTGAGCCAGAGATGTTCCAAACTTTTCCATGGCAAATGGATGTCAAACACAAATGGGATTTGGTTGTTCCTACGAGAAAGTGAGAATGGGAATCAGAAAAACTATATCAAAAGGATTATATACATACACATATGCATATGTATATATTAGAGCATGAAAAAACAACTTGTCATATAGCCTAGGATAGTATGAGAAGACCCATCTACAGACTGGATCAGGAAGTTTTCTTTCAGGTAAAATATACTGAGATCATTTAGATGTCATTTCGTCCTGATACAAACAAATGTTTATTGAAAACTAAAGGAAAGAATTAATATTTGTCATTCCCTTTTTGCTGTTTTCAGGGAGCAAAAAAAAAAACTGCTGACCTCTTACTGCCTTGCAGGGGGTGTTGGAGGGTGCTTCCTACCAAGCTTTCCAGGTTTGACTCAGTCTCAGGAATTCTCTCTCTCTCCTATTTTATTTGATTTATTTGTCTGATATCATAGTTAGTAAAATAAGTTTTCCTCCATAGATCGTTGCTGCTTTTTTTTTTTCCGTACTTGAGCCCAGCTCCCATCTCCCTTTTCCCTTTCCCTTCCCATTGAGTGGGGCTGGGGGGGAGGGAGGGCAGGGGCCTACTGCCCCCCTGTCACGGGCATAGATTGATCTAGTTAACTCCTTGGCAATGTCTGAAAAGCATCCTTACAAATGAATGTTCAGTTTGTCTAATTCAATAACGCATAAATAGAGCCAGAAATCTGGCCTAACTGCACACGTAACCATAGAATGACACTGCTACAGCAGGGTCACCAGAGCAGGGTGCTTCTGAAACAGAGTGATTTGCAGCAAAAATGATCTGAGGTAGGATGTGATAGTGGCTGCAGCACTGCAAGGGTTCTGCTACTCCAGGAGGGACCACTGTGCATGCACAGCCTGCATGTAAACATGCCAAGAACTTTCAGGCTGGTTTTGCAGTGAGATGTAGGATTTTGGAGTCAACCTTGACCAAAGAGCACCATAAATCATCAGCAGTAGAGTTTACAAACTTCTTTCTTAATTGTTTCACAAAAAGTCTATTAGATGGGAAGAGCAGTTGTCTTGACATCAGTAGTGAAAAGACATTTTCACAAATATTTTCAAATTCCATTCATAACCAAAACCTCCCAGCATGTTCAGCTGATGAAGACAAAATATTTTTTTATAGTAAGTCAGGAGGATATTAAAAAGCGTCTATCAAAAGCAGACATTTTAAAAATTGGTGTATCTAAATAACTCACATTCAAAGTTTTTAAAGACAATTTGAGAAATAACTCTCTGGGCCATTAGTGTTGATTTTCAATCCAATGTGGAACACTAAAAACATTGCAGGGAGTAGAAAGACAGCTAATTTTGTGCTAATATTTTAAAAGGGCAAATACAACGATCTAGGTAATTATAACCCTGTCATGCTGATATTGATCCTAAGCAAAATAGCTGTCTGATACAGGACTTGATTAATAAATTAGAAGAAGTTAATATAATTAATGCCAATCAGCATAGGTTTGCGTCAAGCAAAAGTGGTATCTTTTATGATGAAATTATAAGTTTAGTTAAAAAGAGAATAATAGAGAATTCATATATTTAGATCTCTTAACGACATTAATTTGATGATCCCTGATTTATTTACTCAATAACTAAGAAATGATGGTGTTGTAAATACAGCATAGGACATATCAATAAAACTATCTGACTGATAGGTCTACAGACTTACTTATAAGTAGACATGCATCTTCGAGAATGTGGGGTGGGCTTTTATTTCTTTGTTGTTTTTGTGGTTTCTTTTCTTTGTGCATCCTCCATGTAATTTGCACATACATATTGGCGTATGTATGTGAGTCCATCAGAGTAAGTAACTAATGAAGAAAACAAAGTGGTACAAGACACCTCAAAACCTAGCTATAAACTTTGATCTCAAATATGTAAACATTGGCTGTGGTATCTTCTAGAATAATCAGCACTTCCAGCATACAACCTCAAACATTGTCAGTAATTAAAAAATAAAAGTTAAAAAAAGGAGAAAAGTATCCATGAATTGTCAGCTAAGTTCCAGTTTCCAGTATGATTCTCTGCTATAAATGGCAAATACCAAAGTAATACATTCATACAGCGTAGGGAGGCTACATTAACTCTGTGCTTGGAAATGGTGCTGATGTAGGTGGAACACTGCTTTCCTTACTAAGAAGGAAAAAACCCATCCTGAAGCACTGGAGTTTTAGCAGAAGCCACAATAACAATGTAAGGATTGAAAATACAGTTTTTAGTGAAGGACATGAAATCTCAGGTAAATAGTTGATGGCTATGAAAATAAAGACATGATCATATCATATTATTTATTTACTTATTTAAGGAACTTGATTGAAAAATTGAAAATTGAAAAATAGAAAGTTTTTCGGTCTAGATGAAGAAGATTTAAGGGCTCCTATTTATAAGAAATTAAGTAGGAAAGGTTAGACGAGGAATCATAGAATCATAGAGTCAGAAAATTACCGAATGGTTTGGATCAGAAGAGGTCTTAAAGCCCATCCAGTTCCAACTCCTTGCTGTAGGCTGGCTGCCACCCACCAGATCAGTCTGCCCAGGGTCCCATCCAATCTGGCCTTGAATGCCTGAAGGGATGGGGTCCAAGGCTGATTAGGTGGGTAGCATCATGGGACATGCAAAACACTTCTACCAGGAAGAATGTGCCTTTCACTTTCCAGTACCTTGGCTAATGTTGCAGCCACTTGGATATAAAGCAAAAGCTGTCAGTGGTGATGCTGTCACTCTTTGAAGAAAAAGTAAAACATATTCTTACATTTGATGTGGAATGTAGTTCTGTAAGAATCTTTCTACCAGCAATACTCAAAGAGTATCTGCAGGTGATTTAGCCAGAGAAAGGAGAAATATTTATTTTGCAGCTCCTGAAAATGCACTGGACAGTCTCTGAATTCTTCTGTGTCCCACTGATTAACTTTTGGGTAATAGCCAATGGAAAACTTGGAAACCTTGCAGTTTGGTACTGAAATTATTCTCTGAACTGTGGCAACTCTGGTCTTGTTCAGCACCCAGAAAATATTGCTCAGGACACAGAATCACAGAATTGAGTTGGAAGGACCTTTAAAGACCACCTAGTCCAACCCCCCTGCAATGAACAGGGACAATCTTGCATAAAAGGTATCATGAGGTTTTCTTCTCATTGTTTTTTAAACTGACATCCACCTTCACCCACAGCTAGCTTAAACCTACAGCTCCATCAGGTGCTCAGAGCCCCATTCAGCCCGACCTTCAGGAATGGGGTACCCACCACCTCTCTGGGCAACCTGTGCCAGTGCCTCACCACCCTTAAAAGTAAAGAACTTTTCTGTTATAACCAATCTCCCACTCTCCTCTCTTCTAATTTGAAACTGTTTCCTCTTCTCCGACCAAATAGGCCCTAAAAGAGTCTGTCCTCTTCTTTCTTACAGTCACCCTGTAGATACTGTATGGCCATTCTCAGATCTCCCTAAATCTTTCTCCTCTCCCCACTGAACAGCTCCAGGTATCTCACCCTGTCCTCAACAGGTGTTCCATCCCATGGATCATTTCTGTGGCTCTCCTCTGGACATGTTCCAACAGGTCCATGTCTCTCCTGTACTGAGGATACCAAGAACTTAATCCCAAAAATAAGCTGCTTCTAATTCATCTCATACATTTCACTAGACTTAGTTCAGAATCCTCTATGATCTATGAGCAATTCATACCTTGTAATCAATTCAAAAATGCACCTGGAAGCAAAACAAAACAACAAAACAACAACAACAACAACAACAACATTTATTTTTTCATATAGATTTGAATATTGGCTTCTCTGATAGGCATATGGTTCCCCCCTCAAAATGTATGTAATACAGTAGCCATATTTTAATTCGATAATAATTTTGCCTCATTACATAGATGTACTAATATCTGGTAATTTCAAATCTATATTACTACTTTTATCTTAAAAAGAAAAAAAGCTTTATGATTGGTTCTTAGGTACAACAGCCCCCTCCATAGTACTCAAAAGAGGTCTTGAAAATCCAGAAGAATATAACATAGATTCTGCTCTAAGTTTTAAATTGCTTTACTTTTAAATTTTACTCAGACCTTTAACTTTATTTAAATGCATTTTTGATTGTACCTATAAAATATTTATGCTTTAATATATACAGTATCATTATCCTACACCGTGAGAAGCATAAAAGAATACAAAAGTAATAGCTTTTTGACATAGTAAAGGATTAATATGTATGAATTGAATTATTTTTGTATTCCATTAACTCACATTTCATGGGGAGATCAAATGTATAGACAGAGAAAATCCCTCATCTAGCTTCAACTTCATAGGGACTTAACATAGAAACATGAGGTATGTGTGATCCCTCATATCACCTTTACAAATTGGATTTCAACATGGAGATCATTAGAGAATGTTGCCTGCTGGAGTGATTTAGTTATTTATTTGTTTTAATATTAGTATTTAATTTTTACACTTGAGAATTTAATCTTTTCTGTGCCATTTTGGAAAGTTTTATAATGACCACTTTTGGTCATCAGCATGTTATCTTTAGGACTTCTTTGACCAAACCGTCCAAATGTAGGGATAAAAACACAAATATATAAAATTGTTTCTAACAGATACCTCTAAAAATGTCCTCGGTACTTTTAGAGAGAGGAACAGTATAATCCAATGGTATTACACAGCCTTTCTAGGGTATCCCTATCGTTCTAATGCCACCAATGTACAAAGTAACACACACAGACTTTTAAAATGTGATGTGGACAGTTTCTCATGTTTTCTCATGAATTTTTGAATGTTTATTCCTATTTTTCTCTCAAGTGTATAGGAAGAAAGACAACTACATTCCTATAGTTGAGTTGCTTTGCCGCTTTGTGCTACAGTTCCTTACCTATGGCAGCAACTTAATGTTGAGGTCAACTAAATTGTCCACTTCAAAAGGCAGTATTTGGAATTTGCCATTTTGAAAATTGTTGCTAATATATATGTCTCTAATGAAAATCAGATGCAATACAGCAGCAGAAAGTGTTGCTTAAAGAGTGCTGGCTATAGTTCTTTATGCAGGTCCCTCTTGCAGAAGTGCTGTAATTTCATTCCCAGCTAACATATGGTAGCAGTCAAGCATGTAATCTATCTGGGAGTCTCAGTGGCAATACAAACAGGCGACATCCTCCCACTCTTCTTTAAGGACATATCAGTGTGCACTTAGTTAATAAAAATCAGCATTCCTTCAATTCCACCCCACCTGTCTGGGAGCATTTTTACTTGGCATGAAGCATGATCCATCCCGTTCAGTCAAATGCATGCTGATCTCTTGTTCCTGAGCAATTGGTGTGGTTATAAAACAAAGCACCTCTGCCTGTTCTGCCCTCAGCTGTTCTTTTTGAACCACAGAACAAAAGAAAGTGTGGAAAATTGTCAGTAAGCGACTGAGATAATATTTCCTAGAATGGTAACACCATTAGGAGCAGGAGTCAAACCCGTCCAGTTCTGTGTTTTGATTTCTGCTTCTTATTTTTATTTCTGCTTCAGCACTTAAATTGTAATAAGTTTCACTTCAGGGTTAGAACATATTATGAATGAAAACTTTTTTTGAAAAAATTATTTTGAGTTTGAAAATGTTATTTTCCTTGGTTTTTATATACACAATTTTTTATTAATATTTTTTTTTCCATGGCACTTGATACTCTGGTCCAAAAAGAAAGGAACAAAACCCAAGATTTTTATAGCATCTACAAAAACAGAATTTCTAAGGTCTCCAAAAAATTTGGCTGTGAAAACATTTCAAAATAGCTTCACATGCCACTCACGTGACATTACTCGCAGACATATGTATTTCTGAACACAAGTTCTTCTAGAGAAGAAAATAAATAAGTAAATGAATAGAATGAATAGATCAATCTTGCAACTATTTTTTTTTTTTTTTTTTAGACCCTCGCAATGTACAAACGGCAAATCTGACCTTTGGTGTAGGAGAGAAAACAAAACCCAGTCCTTGGGTCAGCCCTTGGCTGTTAGCTGATTGCTCTTTAGCACAATAGGGAATTTAATGAGTCTTTCAAGCACAGCACAACCTCCCCTGGCTGAGACTGGTACACACAGCTGCCACCTCGCCCTGCAATTTTGGTATTCCCAGAAGTTCTCATCAGTGCACAGAAGTTGTGTTATCACCCCTAATTGACTGCAGGACTTCAATCACGCTGGTAAATTTAGCAATAATTACACATCCTTGCCACCGTTGAGGAATTACCTCTCAGGGCATGAAATCTGTTTATGCTCACTTCCAACAAATTCTAGGCTAAGGAAGTTTGCTCAGCTCCACAGGCAAATTGTCAAATAAAAACCTCATTCTTTAAATTAAGGACACCATGGAAGAGTAGTTACATTCAGCATCTTGATCGACTCCTTAGTTTCTCCAAAAAAAAAAAAAAAAAAAAAGAGAGAGACCTTTGTGTAACTAAGGGACAGTTTGCTCCACATAGACAGTAATACATCTCTCCCAACTTTCTAGCACAAAATAATTTTCAGAGAGAACTTAAGAACTTAAGTTCCTTCCTTCCTTCATTCAGCTCACTACTTGTCTATCTCAGCCTTCCAGCTTGTTCATTTAAAAACAATAATTTTGAGCGTAGGAGCTGGTATAATTCTCTCATCGGTGAGACTATGTGGAGAGAAGGTATCACTTTGTTTCAGGAAAGCACTTCTGCACCTCAGTGACAACACAAGAATTTTATCACAGAATCACAGTATTGCATGGGCTGGGAGGGACTTCTGGAGATCATCAGTCCAACCTGCAGTTAAAGCAGGTTATCTGCAGCAGGACACACAGGAAAGCATCCAGATGGGCCTTGAACATCTCCAGGGGAGACTCAACAACCTCTCTGGGCAGCCTGTTTCATTGCTCTATCACCTTCACAGTAATTAAAAGAAGTTCTTCACTGTGTTAATATGGAACTTTCTATGTTCCACTTTCTGCCTCTTGTTCTACTGTTGCTCAACTGCTGCAAAGACTCCACCCCCACTGACTTGACTCCCACACTTTAGATATTTATGAGCAGTTATGAGGATGTGTCAAACATTGCTATGTGATTCCTTGACTTTTCTGCCAATGTTAAGTCCAGAATGACTTTCAGCAGCCAGATGTTGCCCCTGATGTTGCCCATTATTAGCTTTCACATTTGCAAGCTCCCTCAGAGGAGTTCTGCACTACTGTACCTCTGCTGCTCTAATCCCCAGACATGCTATCTCCTTCCTTGCATGCTAAAATCAATTCCTGAGATTGGTTCCCTAAATTTATACATGAATAATACCTTTTGCTATAAAATCTTTCTATTAAAAGTCTTTTAAAGTCATAACATGAGTGTTCAGATTTGAGGCAGTTAAGGTCTTAATGCCCAGCTAAGTGGTCTTAAGGTAACGGGAGCCTCGGAGATGTGTCAGGCACAGCAATTGGATAGGCAACCAAGCACACACGTGGTCTAAGACTGAGAGAGGCCACTTCACTGATTGCTTTATCAGAAAAAAAAAGACATATTTAAGGGGTCATTATATAGGCTTGATAAAAAACATTTCATACACAAACCCATACTTCTAATTGTTTTGGTAGCCTCTGTGCACTGTTTATTTGGGCAGTTGCCCAGGGATTTCCTGCTTTATTAAAGACATCACATCTTAGAGTGTAGCATTTTACATAACTCATTTAAGTATGTAAGTAAGTACAGTAAAATACATGCAGGAAGCTTCTGATGCAATAGGCAATACACTGAAAAATATAAGTTTACAGGGAAAGATGAACACCTTAGCTATAAAGATCATTTTAAAGTCATCAGGAAAAATTGTGCAAGGGTTGATCCAAAAGTAATGCCTCCTATCTGACTGCGTTGGCCCGCAACGTCAGAGGCAGATGTTGATGCTGTGGCAGTCAAGGCTGAGTGCTCTTGCCAACATTCTGTTACATTTTGTCACTGTGTGACAGATGGCAGCAGAGGGCAGCCTGACAAATGGTGTCTGCAGTGGAAGTGCTTGTGAAGCAAAGGTGTGTCATTGAATTCCTCCAAGCAGAAAAACTTGCACCCGTTGATATTCATCAACACTTGTTCAGTGTTTATGGAGCCCAAACAGTGGATGTGAGCGCAATGTGCCGGTGGGTGGTGCATTTCAGCAGTGGGAACAGCAGTGTGAAAGACAAACCCTGTTCCAGACAGCCACAACTGTCACACCACAAAATGATGAGCACACAATCAGCTCATCTGCATGGTGGATTATAAGAAGGAAAAGGTGTAGGGAGCTGAGTATCACTTCATTGCATTGGAAACAATGGTGGAAACATTGGAATATCACAAATTTTGTGCCAGATGGGTCCCAAAATTAGTTACGCAGGACCAGAAAGAGCACTGTAGGCAAGTTCACCGGGACCTACTGAACCAGTATGAGGCTGAAGGTGACAGTTTCCTGCATCACGTCATTACTGGTGACTCACTACTATGAGTTGGAGTCAAAATGGTAGTCAGTGGAATAGTGCTATGTGAGTTCCCTATCAAAGAAAAAGTTCAAAACACAGCCCTAAGTGTGTAAAGCAATATGCACTGACTTTTGGGATAGAAAGGGGATAATCCTGGATTCCCTGGTACCTGGACAAACCATCAGTTCTGACTGCTACATCACAGCACTGGCCCAGCTGAAGGCTCAAACTGCAGGACAGAGTCTTCAGCAGAGAACAAGGCCAGAAAAGAAAACCTTTCTCTCACAACAAAATAATGACAGAACCCATAAAAGCTTGAAGAGCACGTTACCAACCTTGTCTAGACTGTTCTACCACGTAGTCTGGATTTGGCACCTCCTGACTTTCATCAATTTGGGTTGATGAAAAATGGGTTGTATGGCAATATTTTCCTAGCAATGATTCTAGGACAAGGGAAGAGCCACTAATATCATCTAATTGGACTTCAGTAAGGCCTTTGACACAGGACCCCACAACAACCTTCCCTCCAAATTAGAAAGATACGGATTTGATGGGTAGATTGTTCAATAGATGAAAAAGTGCTGGAGGATCGAGTCCAGAGAGTGGTGGCCAATGGTTTCATGTCTGGATGGAGATCAGTGATGAGTGGTGTCCCCCAAGGCTTGGTGCTGTGTTCAATACTCTTTAATATCTTAATCAGTGACATCAACAGCGGGGTCATGTGCACCCTCAGCAAGTTTGTTGCAGATACCAAGCTGTGGGGTGTGGTCAACACATTAGAGAGATGGGATGCTATCCAGAGGGACCTAGACAGACTTGAACTGTGGGCCCAGGTGAACCTCATGAGGTTCAACAAATCCAAGTGCAAGGTCTTGTGCCTGGGTTGAAGCAACCCCTACTACCAATGTAAGCTGAGGGATGAACAAATAAAGCACAGCCCTGCCGAAAAAGAATCAGCAATGTGCCCTCACAGCCCAGAAAGTCAACCATATCCTGGGCTGCATAGAAAGATACATGGCCAGCAGAGCAAGGAAGGTGATCCTGTCCTCCTACTCTGCACAGGTGAAACTGTGTCCAGGTGTGAAGCCTTCAGTACAGAAGAGACATAGATCTGTTGGAGTGGGTCCAGAAGAAGGTCACAAAAATGATCTATGGAATAGAGCACCTCTTCTATGAAAACAGAGTGAGACTGCTGAGGCACTTCAGCCTGGAGAAAGAGAAGGTAGTGAGGTAACCTGATAGCAGCCTTTCAGTGCTTAGAAGGGAGTTACAGGAAAGACAGAGACAAATTCTTTAGCAGAGTCTTTGGTGATAGAACAAGGGGAAATGGCTTCAAGCTTAAAGAAGGGAGATTTAGACTAGACATAAGGAAAAACATGTTTTACAGTGAGAGTGGGGGGGTACTGGAATAGGTAACCCAGTGTTGTGGTTGATGCTGTGTCCCTGTAGACTTTCAAGGTGAGACTGAATCAGGCCCTGGGCAACCTGATCTAACCGTGGTGCCCCTGTTCACTGCAGGGGAGTTGGATTACATGGTCCTCAGATGTCCCTTCCACCTGTTAAGTATTCTATGATTCTATGCTGTCATAGAAGCTGTGAAACAGTACAGATTTTAGGAGGGTTTTGTTCAGCACTAACTGAAACACATAAACAATAGTAGTGACTATGTTGAAAAACAGTGTCTTGTAGATGAGAACTTGCTCTTACTAAACAGTGTTATTGCAGTCTTTGTACATACTTTAGTTCTTATGGAAATAAATAGGAGGTGTTACTTTTGGAGTAACTTGTGTACATACATACCAGAAGAGTAAAAGCATACAAAGAAATTACAGGAAATTGAGTGCATTTCCCACATATTGAGGATTATAGAGCCATGGACTAAATGAAGACACCAATAGTAAAAGCACCACAGGGCAACTTTGGCTGTTGGCAAAACTCAAGTTTTCTCTCAGCATCACAAATTAAGATCTTCTTGCAAACTTTCATTAACTTCAAATTACCTTTTAGGACCAAGTTACAAGTACCACCAGAGATACGTGCTTACACATTCTTTCTGTAAAACAGTCTTCTTTTGAATTATTTTAACTACTCTTACAAGTTTAATCAGTGTTTAAATAGCAAGTGAAGTGTTTTTCCAAGAAGTTAAAGCTCAATACTTAGAAATTACTACTGCATTGGGCACAGGTCTGTCCCAAAGCAGAACTGCATTCTACTACTGCATGGTAAATTTTCTGCTTACTATTTTGAAGCAAATACATTTTATATAAAATATGTAAAAATAATATAATTGTTCAGAGAAACTAAACTTCATAGCAGAAGTTCAAAAACTACAACAAACATATTACTTAAATCTACATAGCAGATAGCTATAATGTAATGCTAATAATATGCTAGATACTCTCAAACATCAACAAAAGCAAACTGGGTGTAATTTCTTTTATTTTTTTTTTCCCCTCTCTCATTGCCCTTCACACAACTTATACAATGACTTAACAAAATCACTGATCTGGTTAAAAGGATGCTGGTTCCCAAATGTATCTGTGGGATGACTGATGCTTTCAAAGTATTCATTTCAAGCTTTATATATTGCAACAAGCAACAGTAAACAAAAGAAAGCTGACTCTGGAGATTCTGCAGTACTTCAGGCCCTTTACTTGGTCAAAAAATTGCAAACAAAGCAATACTACAGTGACAAGACTGTTTACGAAGTATGAAAAGTGTGATAATACCATGCCTGTTAGATTTTTTAATTAATGGTTAATGATGACATAACTATGGTTACAAAAAAAAGTTTCAGGTGTCCCTAGCTTTATTACACTTTATCTATAACAGAAATGGAGTGCAGAAGGATATGCACTCATGCACTCAGGAACCCCTTTTCCCACCTTTTGTTCATCAGTCTACTTGAGATGCATTTATTTTGGTAAATGGCTTAAGTAGGAACCCAGCTTATGCTATTATGTGGATATTCACATATGGAAGTGACCACAGGCCTATTACCTCTTCAGATAGGCTAGGCACATTTATTTCTATGTCTGATTCCATAAACATGAGAGCACTTGAGTATAAGTTTGTGTAGCCAGAAGCAATTTTGCTTGCTTTCACAGTAGCAAAATAGAGTACACTAAGAAGGGGGCCCCAGCTCAGCAGTTTGAACACTGAGTGGCAAACACCATCTGTATCCTTTTCCCTTCCATAAAAGGAACCTTTATAGGAGTGTAAAGGAAAACAAAGAAAGATTACTACAAGTAGTTATAAATACTCACAGTTAATCACCCAATAAGAATGCAGATTCTCTCAAGACATTGTACTGAAACCAATCAGTCAAAAACCACATAGCTGTTGAACAAAGGTACTCCAATAAGTGATAAACTAATGGAGGTTAAAAAAAAAAAGCTTATCCTATCCCAAATTTACAGATGCTTTTATTAAAGGATGTTTGGGAAGAACAAAAACCTTAAAAACAATAGGGCCTTGCTTATTTTGTTTAAGATAATCTTCAATTTCCTTTATGTTCCCCTTTTGGATATAAATGCTAGAGCACAGCATGTGTACCTACGTTGGGTTGTCTTACAGAGTTCCAAACCCAGTAAACTGTGACAAATACTAATATAGGCTTTTCATAAATGCCCCATCTTTTTATGCTGTTCTCAGTTGCCAGCCCCGGAAATCAACACTGAGAAGAAAAAACAAATATAGTTTTGACATATACAGTAGCAAAAATTAGTGTCATATTCAGACAAGGAACAAGCTATTTAAACCAGAAGTTAGTAGATTAACCACCATAACAGCTTAAAATGAATGCTCATTCAAGCTGAAACAAGAAGTCAGTCATGAAGGGAGAGCCCTTCATTGCAAGTTCCTACTTCATACAAACAATCTTAATAAGAAAAAAAAAATTAAAGTTAAGTTTGTTTCTAAGGAAAATAGAATAGGAAGAATATAATTGACCCAATTGGAAGCAGAAGGCTGGTATACTCTAGCCATACATGAAACATCAGCTCCACCAAGAGGCAGTTAACAGTTAGTTATCAAAAAAAAGTTAACAAAAAGCACATTTGAAACAACTTCCTCTCCTTCCCCCACAACTTCTTCCCACAGATTTAGAACAGTCTACATTTATATATGCATGCCTATATAAAAACATACAATTAAAGACTCAATTCCAACAATCAAGTAAATGGTACATATATGCTAACTACTCCAGCTACAAATGGCTTCTTTCTCACTTACTATTATCAGGTGAAAAGGCATATGTATTCTGAGGTAAAAATAAACAAGAGACTTTACAACAGCGACAACTGTCTGAACTTAGTTCTTTGGCTTTCTAGTTTTTACTTTACTGTTTTTTAATCTTGTTTGCAGAGGAAATTATGCACTCCAGAAAGTTCGTATTTTCTTTTAATCTTTTAAGACAGCAGTCATTGAAAATAATACAGAGAGCAATCTATCCCATCATTCCAAGTAGCTTACTGTGATATCACATCTAAATACTTTTCCTTAGAGACAGTCATGAGGGAAGGTTGTCTGAAAATTGATGCATCTTCACAAGTTATAGAATTAAAAAAAAAAAATCACGATTAGCAAAGCCATTTTTACATATATTCCACAAAGAATTAAATTCTTCATCAGTAAATTCTTATGATTTGCTTATCTATATCTGTATTATCAATAAATCTTTTGATCTAAAAAATGCTTCTGTAAATTAACTCTCAAGGCAACAACAAAAAAAGAACAAAAGAAGCCATTCCATCTTTGACATTTTATTTATCAAGAGCTAATACAGAGTTAACAATGCTGAACACACTGTTTATCATGCAAGAAATATTGAATTTTAATCCTTTTCTTCTTTTCTAACTATTACTACTGAAGAGATAGTAAAGGAATTTTGTATTTGTAGGAGAGAACATTTATTAACTCATGTCTGTCTCAAGTGTGGCACAATCAGAATGTTCTGAACAGCTGGTTAGGAAGATAGCCAAGATGCAAGAAAGATGTCTGAGCCTCCTTTTCAAGGGCAGCCAACTCTTGAACTGTAGGTGCCAGAATATCCACATGGCCTTTATAAAGTCCACCTGCCAGAAGATATCTAATGTAAATGATGCATTCAAAGCTATCTGTCACCAGAACTAGTAACATTCAATCATAGTCATTCACTAAGTTAACAAAATAAAACACAGGCATACACACACTCTGGCTATTTGCAACAAATAGGTTGGATGCAAGAAATGCAAAAGACAGCAAAGAACTAACTGCCATTATGCAGCAAACAACCACCATACAACAGACTAATTCAAGAGTAGTTCATTGCTTACCACCAAGGGCTCTTTTCTGTCCATATGTAACTTTTCCATCAAAGTCATCTACTGGTACTTTTATGTCTGGTTCAACTTGGGAAATAGTGCAGTTTAAGTGTTCTTCAATTTCTCCCAGCAACTGAAGAAAGTTTAAATTTAATCACTTTTATGGTTTCAAGACTCCAGTTAGACTAACGTTCAAAAAAAATCTAAACCCACAAAAACCACCACAGCCAAACTATTCAAATAGATTCAATAAAAACTGCACATAGAAAACAGTTTCGTCTTAGGGACCAAAGGTTAATACTTTTTTTTGCCCAAATTACTACACAAGTTCATTTCCAATCTCACTATAGCTCTACTTAAAGAGAAACGTTCATTTCATATACTATTCTATGTGAATGGAGCTACTTCACGTGTCATTCACTCTAATGAAGAAAGAAGGGAAGCACTGTTAATTTAAGAAGCATTCATAGCTAGTATACAAAACCAAGTAAGAATTTACACATTGTTTCCAGATTAGAAGAATAGCAAATCTTTAGCTCTATAGTTTGAAGACAAACTATCTAGACAAAAGTGTAATTAACATTCTATAACTCTTGACAGCACTTCATTAAGATGATGATAGAGAAGTTGAACTTAAGACCCATAGAATCTGCTAAGAATATTAAGACAGGCTTTGTAATTGAACAGATAATTTATAAAAAGTGCAACTTATGTTTAAAATTCTTCTTCAAATGGAATTAGACTTCAAAATCAGATTTACAAACTAAACAAGTCACTTAAGACAGTGACTACACACCAGTCTTTTCAGAGGAATTAGAACGTAATGGTCAACAAAACGTTTACCTGCATTTCATTGTACCATATGGTACAACCTCCTTCTTCCTTGAGTCTAGTATTATAACACCCCTTTCCACGACTACTGCATACATGATACCAAACCTAGAAATAAAAGAAACAACTTTTAAACTTCCAGAAATAGCTTAGTACCCAAATTTTTAATCAATTCTGTCATGAAAGTGTATTCAATCATCCTTTTAGAGTCCCTTTCAGTTATGGTGGGAAAAAGCAGCTATTTTCCAATACAGGCTGTTAAAGCTCAGCCTCTGCAGTGGATGGAACTTAAGTAGCACCCATTCGATTTTGCTCGAGTGTAACTACCTTTTCTTTCTCTTTTGCCACAAGGGAAATCGCCAGACCCATCCTGAAATAACGGAAGAGAAGAGGTTTTTGAACAACTGTTGTCAATTTATTAAAAATCAAGAAGAAACTCCATGAAGTTATGGTAGCTTCTCTGAATGCACACATACCTTTCAGCTCTGCCCACTCTTCCAATTCGATGAACATAGTTCTGTTTTTCATCAGGGAGTGTGACGTTGATAACTGTACAAGACACAATCCACAATATATGATTTGATTATCACAGAATCATAGAATGGCCTGAGCTGAAAAGGACCATAATTATCATCTAGTTTCAACTCCCCTCTTATGTGCAGGGACCCACAGGTTTTAGTGTGTGAAAAATGAGACACTGATGCTTATCAAATTAAGGATTTTATTGCTATTCCAATTTTGTACCAAATAATCTATGACAGGAGGCTAGAAAAGAGCATTTAAAACGATACCCGTCACTTTAAAACCCACTGGCAATATTAATTCCTAATTATTTAGTCTGTGGGATGAAGATTATATCAAAGAAATGTTCACCATTTCTCTCCTCCGAAGTTCAAAAAAATAAGTATATATACGCACTAAATATAAGCAAATGTCACAGACCACACAATTAAAATAAATATGGTTTTGATTGGTGTAATGTTTCTCCCGTTTATCAAGTGTGAACTTAGTGTTCTAATACAGCAGTTACAGTGCTACCTGCATTACCAACACTTAAAGCTTCCACTATAAAAATTTCTTCGCCATGATTAACTTCCTTTTTTGACTAGAGTGAAAAAAATAAAAAGAATCCCCAGCAACACAGAACATCAGATATTTGAGAAGACACAGTGGACAATCAAAAATCCACCCAAATAAAGCATTTCACATATATAACTCTGTTTTCTTAAAATAAAGCTGTAAGTCACATATCTGTTATAAGAGGTATTTACAGCTCAAAAGATAGCAAATACATTGAAGTCATGCAAATTCAATAGCTTAGTTTAAAAGTTATGTCTTACCATAGGGAACACCATGAATATCGATTCCTCTAGCTGCAACATCTGTGCAGATCAAGAAACGGACATCTCCTCTCTGTGAAAATAGTCAGAAGAAGTGGTGAGCTAAGTAAACCAAACCAGCAACCAAGCACTTTAAACAGTAGTCCTTTCCATTTACTTTGCCTTGAAGGTATGGCTGCACATTACATAATACTCCAAATAAAGCTCTTCTATAGTACAACAATGATTTTTGAACATGAAAAGTTTGGTCAGTTTGCATGGATACTTCTTCCCCATCAATATAAGACAACTATAAATCAATAAACTGCTTGCATATTTAAACAATCATGTGTTTTGATTTTTGATATTCAAGATACAGTAAGTTTATAAATGTTAGAGAACTTAAATTTAGCTTTATTTAGAACCCATTATCAATGAAAATCTATACAGGTCATGTTAACTGAGCATGTATTTTCACCAAAAGAACCTGCATCTCACAGAATTTTAGGAGCCAGTCTAAAACATCCAAACCCAATTTAAATTAAACTAAGGACTAGCAGCACAGATTAAAACATAAGGTATGATTTCAGATATTGGGACGCAAAGGAAAAGCCTGCAAGAGTCTGCTTCATCACCTTAAATCTTTCCAGGTTCTGCTTTCTTTCTTGAGGTTTTCTGTCACCATGCAGACAGACACATGAGAACTGATGTCCCTTCCTGTCAGGGCCTGAAAGAGCATGCATTAATAACATCATACATAAGATATAACACAGCATCATACAGCAGTGAAAGAAGTACATGAGGGCAAAAGTCTCAACTTGAGGGAATTTAATCATTTAATTTATTATCAGTTAACGAACATATGACTGATGCAGGTATTGGAAAAAAAGACATCCTTCCTCTCTACTTTACTAAAAAGGTTCTGTGCAGACATCTCCTTATTTCTTCCTAGTCAAAACTTACCTTGCTTCTTCACTTTGCTCCTCATATGTCCCTTTGTAGTGTCCTTCTGTATTCTGTCACATTTCCCTTCCATACATCCTCATATGTGTACTTCTGCATGCCCTCACATTTTCTTCTGTGTCTAGAGTAACTACTGCTCCTTCTAACGTAAGTTTCAGCAGATACTATATATGCTTCTTTCTTGTTCAAATTTTTTGTGCACAGTGGGTTGTTTCCAGCCATTTCAGAGCTGCCAACCACAGGCATGAAGCAGTTCATGGCCTCCTTCCACGTGCAATATCTCTGTACCTCCCTTCCACGAAACCCTGACTCTTATGCTTGATCAATGTCAAAAGAACTCTACTATAATCTGTGTGATATCTGAGCATAACTTCATCATAAAACATTGTCTTTAAAATGAGCAAGGAAGGAAACAGAATAAGGTTTTGATGAAAAACATTACCTCCGCCCTGTTGGATGAAGTATTGCTCCATATTATCACAATCTATTTTTGTCCTGCAGAAAATAATGGCCTGGTCCATCTTGTGTTCCTTGATTGCCCGAACCGTGTACTCTCCTTTTAGAATTTTGATAGCTTCAGACCACATTTCTACGTAAAAGTAATAAAACTCATTTCAAATAAATCATTTTAAAGTATGAGAAGTCTTTGAGCATGCATTTAAAGATTCTGTAGCCTTCTGATAGACAATTAAATGTTTATTAGCAGAGCAGGTGGGCTAGACCTTCAGTTTTTTCCTCCCTCACCCATGTATCCCTGCTCCAAGGTAATGCAATACAGTAAGAACAAAACTACTCAGTTTCACGCTATTTATACACACACAAAAAAACATTTGTTGTTTACACATCTGCTAGATACCTGCAAGTCTTTTTCTCTCCCATCTATTTACAGAAATAGCTCTCTTCACAACTACAAAAACCTATAAATGAATACTGAGGAACACACTTCAAGACAATTATCTACTATAATTTAGCTTTACTTAACAACACTCAAAAGATCATTTTACAATCTATTACTACTTAACATGGATTGCTGATTACCTGGAGTGTTTGCACCAGGTCGTGTATTGTCCTTCGCATGTACTTCATCAGTCTAGGAAAAAAGCAAAAATAAGAACAAATCTTTAGTCACTTTACTGTAGCTGTGGCTAAACCACACATTATCACAAGAATAGGGGGGAAGAAAACCTAACACCAACTACTTAACATTTATTCAATATTTTTGTAAAAACTGGCATCATTCTCAAGTCTGCAATCAAAGATTCTGTGCTCAAACAACTCACTGAAAACCCACATTCCATTCTCATCTACAAGCCATAAAAGAATTCTAGAGAAGGCCAGCTATAGTTTGTCAATCTTTTTTCAATGGTACCAATTGTTTACACTTACAATCCTGAAATTTCAAGTATTGTGAGTGCTTCTGGCTAAGAAATAATTTTTAAAATTAGGTTTAATACTCTACATTTTTTTTTTGTTGTTTTTCCATAATAATCTAAATGGTTTGAGACAAGACTGGATTGATTACATAACAGAAAAGTCAGATTCCAAAGTCCTCAATACTCTTCCACCAAAACCATTGAGTAAAAAAAAAAAATCTCTAGCTTTTTATGTGTTCAGCTGGGGAAAAACTACTTGTCTAGTGATCTAAGTGTTATATGCAAATGGGTAATTTCTTAACTCATATGGAAGTTTCAGTTACTTAGGATCCTTCTGGTACTTAAATAAAGCTAAGGTCACTGTCTTAAAATATTTGTTTTCATGTTAAAACTTCAGTTAATTGATCAAGTGTTTTAAATTCATGAAAGAAGAGCATCTTGAAGAATCAAAACCCCAGAAAAGCCCTAGAATTCTGTCTCATCTTTAAACAAATAACCTCAGAGGAGGCAGCAAGGATGAATGCACATTGTACCTCCTGTAGCTGACAAGACTCCATAAAAATTTCTCTTCAAATACTACCATACAAGTTACTATGAATAAATTTGAGAAGTAAGGTAATTTGTGTTCCACTATCACACAATTTAATCTACCTTGAACTAAAGAAAAGTTCTGAATGTAAGCACCCAAAGCAGATTCATAGAAAACAACCACCCAGGCAACTCTTCATGTGTACCGGACAGAAATGTACTACAACCACTGCTTAATAAGAACATATAGTTGTTACTATGTTTTTCCTTGTACTGGAATCGTATAAACTACAACGCAAATGAGATTGCAAATGAAATAAATTCATGTTAAGAATTAACCAAAAAGCTCTAGCAGTCCTAACAAAGGAAAGTTCTGCAAATAATGAGGTGTTAAGAAAACTTACTGATTACAAGTGCTTAAGAGTTGCTAAAAATGAAACACAGTTCCAAGTTATTCAGAACTTGCAAACTAAAGACTTAAATATCAAATTTCCCACCTGAATATGTGAGGTTAATGCAGAATCAAATGTAGTCCAAAATGAAATTTATTCCTCTAAGAATTGCTTATCTCACAGGTTAGAGACAGAAAGTGCTCGACAGAATGATCCATACAGTGGCGTTTACCCATCTCTTCTGAATGACTTACAGTCTCTTCTGAACTAACTACAGTAAGGCAACAGTTAGCTGTGAAACGACTGAATAAATGGTCCAGTGCCATCGTTCCTTACTACAAACCACAATGCTATTTCTCCAGGATTTTCCTAAGTTAAGACTGAGCTTTTCAAATAGTGTTATGACATTACCAATATCATGATGCTGACTAAATGGAACAAGCTGTTTCATATACACTAAACTTTCAATAGCTTGCAAAGATCCTATAACACCAGGCCTCAATTCTGCTTGATAAAGTAAATACTGGCAAACAATTGAAGTCCCATTTATAAGCTACTTACTCTGATATGATTCTTGCCAAGCCTTTCCCAGAGTTTATCGGTTTTGGGATTTACAATCACAACTACATGGTGTACAGTTTCAGGGACAGAATCTTCTCCTTTCAAATCAACCCAGGTAGGAAAATGCATGATCTTTTCAGATAGTTTTTTCACATCAAAAGAATGTAGTGTTGCAGAGCACACAATCACCTAAGAAGAAACAAAGCCACACGAATGTCACTGGAGATCAGAGTCTCCTAGCAAAAATCCAAAAGCAAACAAAGCAAAACAACAGACATCACACCACAAAGCAAAAAACCCTGGAAGAAGGCTATGTGGTAGCACGCTTCAGCACAAAGTCTCCCAAACCAGCTTTCTTCACCATAGCATCTACGCAACTGATGAGTCAGGACAAAAGGGAACGCTTACTCAACTACTCTCCTACAGAAACTTAAATCATTGGAGAGTAACAAAAATACTTCTACTAAGATGATTATTATAGCATCAGAAAAAAGTGTAGGTAGTCACTATAAGTAGTCAATCATTTTTCAGATGCATTTGTATCATATAACTCAAATACTGTTAGACACTGGCCTTCAGTTCTAGGATCCTAAAAATACACGTTCCCAGACATTTACTGAACCCAATAATTGCATGTTGTTTGTGAGCAATAGCTGTAACAAAGAATAAACTATGTCAAAGAAGCAGTGTTCCATGCCATGCAATAATTAACTGAAAGCAGCAGACTACAGAAATCAAGGGCAGACTTCATACCTGAAGTCTCTTGCCGTCTGAAGTTATCTGTGGAATTTGGCTGTGGATCCTGTTAATGAAATCTGAATAACCTTGAAGAAGAAGGCCATCCTACATGGGAATAAAATGTAGAAAGCTGCAGTTCTTATTTGTCAGCCAGTATACCTCAGTCAAATAAGCTATACACTTTAGTCTTAGAGGTCCACTCATTTAATTAGCTGAACAGGTCAATGTCTAGCTGGAATATTGTTACTAAGGAGAAAAAAAGGAAAGTACAGCTGCAGTGCTTCGTAAGAAATTAAATATTTGCTTCAGCTGCTTCTACTAGCTAATACTGTGAGGCATTTTATCTTTGTCAACACTCAGTTGTACTACAATACAGAAGAATCAGAAAGATGCACTTGTTTCACAACATACAGACTAGGACATACATTGACTTGCAGACCTGCTCAGTAAGCAAAAATGCTTACTTACTGTTTATTTTTTCAAGCTTCCTGAATACTATGCTGTGTAGAGACAGGGATTGAGTTTGCCAATCTTATGAATACAGTCTGAAACACATTTCTCTATCAGATTAAAATAAAACAGCTTTACCAGAGAGGCTATAAAAAGAGAAATTATGTAGGTTACTATGCTTAGAAACAAAAAATATAGAAGTACATTAATCTAGACCGCCTTAGAGGCAGCTTTAAGTGCCAAATGCCACAAAGCTATTCGATGCATTACATCTTTCATAAAATGCTACACTGCATTTAAGAATAGAAATTAAATATCACTCAGTTCTCTACATACAGCTTCATCCAGAACGAGGAATCTAACTTGAGATAAATTAAGTTTTCCTGTTGAGACCAGGTCATCCAGTCTTCCAGGAGTTCCAACAACAATATCCACCTGTGAAATACAGAACAGCATTTACTTGCCTCATAGCTAATAGCTGTTTTGCCTACACTTCAGTTTGGGAGACAATTAGCTCTATTTTCTACGAATTATAACTAAAAAATTCTAGAGTAGTTTGTATCGGACAGACATCTTGTAGTCATCTATCCCCTACATTCACTATCACAAGCAAAGGCTACTTTTCAATTTAGAATTGCCAGAACCATGCCCAATAACATTTTCAGCATCCTCAGGAAAAAAAGATCCCACAAAGTCTACAGGCAACAAATTTATTTCATTCCCATTTAAGAAAAATTAAGTATATCTCTACAGTAAAAAATCTAGTAAATTTACCAATGATAGAAAAGAACTAAAGATTTTGCTAGACAGAAGGGTTCACCATTATAAATTTATGATTCATATGGAAATCTAGCAATCTTCCAGTTCAAGCCTGCTTTGGACAAACTTCTGATTTCAGCAGTTAGAGTCATTGTCTCAATACTGACGAGGTATCACTTCCAGAAGTTAGTCTTAAACAACAAAAATACTTTGCTATTACCTAAGCAGCAATTGAATAGACTATACATTCTATGCTGCAGAAACTAGACTGGCTCCTTCTGTTAGGACCTGTTTGGGATAAAGTTTGAACCTGACAATCACAGACCAGCTTTACTGGCATAAACATGAAAAAGTTTTTATCTTGGTAATTAACAACAAGTGTCTAAAGTAACATTTTCTGTTATGTTTAAGTACTGCTGAAAATTTTAAAATAGAATTTGATCAAGTACTATTTGTGTTTAGAATTTAGTATTTATTTTGTCACAGAAGTAAAATGACAAGTGCTAGAACAGAGCAACATTATCATGCTATCAAATGCATGATCTCTTTCACAGGCATACAGCAGTTACAGGAAACTTTAGTACTATTCTCAAAGTACATTATAAGCTATTTTGAAACTGAACTTTTAACATATATGAACAAAAGGAATGCATCTTACTCCTTGTTCCAGCACAGAAAGTTGATCTCTCGCAGCAACTCCACCAATAATCAATAGTTCCCTTCAATGAAAATTACATCAACGTATTTGATTATTTTTCTATTCAGTAGAGAAACTAAACATCAGGCTGAAGATTGATTGTACTATTAATAGCTGTATTTAACATTTCTGAATAGTAACAAAAATACTAAACTGAATAGGAACAAAATACTAAAAAAAATTATTTCCTTCTCATGTACTTCAATTTGAGAAATTTTAAGTTTTGTTAGAGTTGTATTTTAACTTATTTTATTGTTGCTGTAGTAAACATTAACAAATTAACCATTTTCACCTTAAAAAAAAAAGATTGTTCCTTTAAAATCTTAAGCAGACAAATTAGTTTAGTAAGTTTCCTGTGCTCTTGAAAGCAAGCAATGCAAATAATGAAACTAAATGAATTTTACATAATAACTTGGCTCTCCCCATTGCTAGACACGCAACTCTAGTAAAAGCACTCCTGTGCTCCACTGTTCTTTAAAACGAGAGACTCTTTTTAAAGTTGTGTAAGTAGAGTCAAGAGAGGAATCACTTAAGAACAAAGTAGCCTGCAAACAAGTTTTTGCTTTTTTTTTTGTTAGAATTCTAATCCCATGCTAATCAGTACAACATTTGTACTACAAGCACGCTAATGTAAACAGAGATGACCTTGCATACAGCAACCTGCTGGAGTCTGATTAGTGCAGAAAAATTAGGTTGCCTTGCAGCAGATATTACTGAGTGGCACTGCAGATTAAGGTTCATTCAGTAACACAGTAGAACCCTACCCCCTGCCAAGTCATGTCCATGGACAACACTGTAAATGCAATCTAGGTAACAGAGGTATTGTTACCTTAACTTGGGATTATCGATGTATTTTTTGAACTGCTTCACATTGTTCAAAGTTTGTTCTGCCAGCTCTCTCGATGGTTCTACAATCAATGCTTTTGGAGCATTTGGAAGGTTCTGTGTTTGAACCACTTGTGCATTTCCTAAGATTTGGAAAAAAAATAAATAGAAAAGCCATTAAGACAAACTAAGTATCTATCCTGGAATGTATTACAATAAACAAACACGTAATTCTAAATAGTTCATTGGAGGGTGATGTTATTGCTTTAGATTAATGTTCTGATTATAAGTAAATAAATCTTGCAGTAATAATGGTGCACTGGCCATGCAACATAATTTTTATTGCAGAGTATATAAAAAAAGAGCGTTTGTAAAGAGAACATCCTGGAGTAGCTTGAATTATTTAAGAGAAGTTCAGCTACCTAATTCTGAACTCAAAGCATTAATACTACTTCAGTTTAAGCTGAAGATGACTGAAGAATTTGAAAAAAGCATTGGTTTTGCTGCCACTAAGAAGATGCTTGAAATCTAAAATAAGTACTGTAGAAATGAAAGTGAATAAAATGTATTCTAAAACACAATACGAATTCACAACTAAGAGAAAATTAAAGGTCAAACCTACCTGTATGTTGCGATTTTACAACATTACCATCAGGAGCTTTGCAAAGACCAATATAGCCATCTTTTGGTGGAAACTTGAAGTCTTCTTCACCAAAATTGAATTTCAATTCAGCATTCTAGATTTCAACAAAACTGTGTCATATAGCTTCAAGAGACAATATAAAGTGAGAAACAATTCCACAGTAAGCTACTCCCTTGAGAAACCAATTACATATTCTGTGGGGACAGGGAATATGGTATTATTCTCCCCCTCACCCCCTTTTACATCCTTCTTTCCCAAGTCTAAAACCTGCCAGACATTTTGTTCTCAATTTTAGCTCTTAAATTCCACATCAAAGTATTCAAACATTTATAGAGATGTTGAAGTGTTAAAACAAAATTTATATTCAATTGATATTCAATGACTAACCTCAACTAAACGAAAAGAAAAATCAATTTTTGACTTTTACATTTCTCTGAACACCAAAAAGTTCTACTAAAGCCTTTGCTCATTAAGACATCATCTCAAAGAGATAAGAACAAAGACATTCTGCTCCACAAACAGAATGTTAAAATTTAGAGTAAATGAAATAGGAAATGTAGTTCAGGTAGACCACAAAGTCCGACACTATTAAGTTACCTGTTTATCACTACTGAATCACACTATACCAAAATTTAAGAGAGGTAGATAGTACTTGCTCCGCACTATCCCACCATCATATTCCAATTTCAGTTTTTCAGCCTAAATTTACATACTTGGTATTTAGCTTGAGCAGTCCTTGTCAAAGCTAACACACTTGTGACAAATTCAGTAGTGAATTACTAGTAGGCTGAAGGAAATAGCATAAACATGCAACTATAGTCATTGCAAGCATTATGAGGATTTTATTCATAACTACTTAGTTACTGGATGTAGAACAATTTCCACCATCTTGCACACACATCTGTGACATTCCTAAGTTACCTTCAATACACAAGCTGCAAAGAGTGCCTGGTTCCTTATATGTGGTGGGAATTCAAATGCAAGGCCAAGGTCTTTCCCTGAAAGCAGGAATTGTACAGTCAGACGTGCACACATCCCTTTTCCCACACCCTTCAAGCATCCAAATGAAGTTCTCAAAAAGCAAGTGAATGAAACTTACCATTTTTGGAAAATTTAATTTGTCCTTTATCTATGTCTAGATAACATCCAATTGTATCATGCATGGTGAATTCCTATAATGAGAAAAATTTTGTGAAACTAACAAATTTTAGACCAATTAACGTATTAAGAAAACTTTGTGCTTACACTTTTGTCCATTTTTACAGTCTTAATTTAAATCTGAGCTTCGAGCACTGAACACTGTAATAGAAACCTATTTCACGACAACATGAGAAGAGTCACTCTTCCAGGAAGTATGAAATGCGTGTTACATATACTTAAATACTTGAAACAGATAGTTTGAAATCTTTTAATTACAGGAGTATTTAATAAAAACCTATCTGCACTATGAAGTGCTCCAAGTTTGACAGATCAGTTATCGCTATCATAAAAAAATACAAAACAATACTAAAATCTGCAAGTATTGACAACTCACTAATAGCACAGACATTTCTGTTGTATTATTCACATTTATGTGTTATGCTCAAACATCTATGAATTCCTGACTTGCACTCTCCACAAAATTCACCACAGTTATTTTCAAAAATACGTACTAAATATATATACTGATAAGTTTTAGTGGTTCGATTGGTCCAGCTGATCCAACTGGAGATTGCTATAGCTTTTTTGGCAGATAAGTATGTATTTTGAGTTTTTAGAGTTTTCTGATTTCCAGCAATCAATGGTATACAGGCTTCAATGACCTCACTTCCCTACAAGCTAACAGTGAAAATAAGAAATAAATCCAAGAGTTAAACACTAACCTGTAACACACAGAAAAGCTTTATCTTCTAAAAAAGTCATTATCATTGCTATCTAGCCATTATTTTAATTCTCAATGTGCTAACTGCTTCTGTTAAATGCATTAATATGCTTTAGTCCAAAAATAGTTTGAGGCTTTCATGGTATTTTTGCTTAGTGATCTTACCTTAAAAAGTTAGCACTGCTGGGAAAGACAACTGATTGCTACCAAGAACCAAGACACAAAATCTCTACTAAAAAGTAACGAATTTAGAAATGAATAGCAACATTACTATCAATAAACACTTTAAGCCTACCTCACCATAGCTGTCAAACTGCTTGTTGTGAGACTTCTTACCAGTTCCACCAAATCCAAAGCCAAATTTATCAGTACCTGAAGATAACAAAGAGTAAAACTTGTTACTATTTGGTTGACAGGTTACAGTTTTCACCACCCTTCACAATCATTTATACTGCTGATTTCAACCTGTAATGTTAAAAATACTACCTAATGCTAAGTGAAAACTTCCAGTTTTGACATATTATAAAACATAATCTTCGTATACTGATTTATTTCACTTGTCGCTAGTCATCTTCATTAGAATACTGAAACAAAGGGACAAAGGTCAGTAGAAACATCAGTACCTTATACAGATTTTCTCCTGTAAGTAGATTTGTACAAGTCTTGAACTCCCTGATACTGCTACTCTTCCCCATTCTCCCTTCTTTACAAGAAAAGGATCACAGCTATTTCGTAAATGTGACTATGAGAATTGTCTACATATATATGAGGAAACTCACCCAAATCTAGTGAAGCCTGCATAGTTGACCAACCAACTCTGCATAAGCCTTGGTCATGACAAGACACTTCGTAGTAGTATTTTCCTTTAAAAGAGAAGGAAAAAAAGATCAAAACAAACACCAAAACTTCAATTTCATTGAGGTGGTACAGTTAAGTGGACCAAGACAATGTATATCCAGTACTTCCATCTTCTATCATAAGAGTCATAAAAACCTCCACTGTGTTAGGGTGAAAGGGTTCTGTAGTTACCTATGTATGTGGATGGAGAAACATATCAGAGAATAGCAGTCCTAAGAAAGGTAAAGTGCATGCTCAGAGGTAGTGTACTGAAGTCTCTAAAAGAACCAATAAGCTAGAGATCAGTGGCTCTGCAAAATCCACAGCATCTGATTAAAATCAAACCAACAGGGATCTGACAAATCAGTCCAAGATGATCAGCATGCACGAGCACTGACAACTAGCTGCATGATTTTAATCACATTCAAGTGGTTACTATGTACAGATGCACTATAGGATTGTGTGCACATCTGATGAACTGAGACTGAGGGTCTTTATGAACTCAACTAGAATCACTGTAGCATCAGTACAACTCTCTGATTCCAAGTAACAGTTGGGGCAGACATCCAACTACTTCTCTGACCAAGGTAACCACAACATTTGTGTATGCATCTGTATGGGGAACATGTGAGGAAATAATTCCAATGTACAGTGCAGTTAGCTACTTCCTATTAATAACATCTGAATAAAATGTTCAAGTGAAGATTGGTTATAATGGCATCTCCTCTGACTCCAAACAGACTGAAGTCTGTTTTCTTTCCAAAGTCTTCAGTTAGCAGTAAACTGCACATTTATTTAGATGTATCTACTAAATTTTAAATGCAGTTGTCTACATTAAGAATGGATGACAAGTGGGTATTTCAACTGAAATTTACAGGAAAGCCTCAGAAATACATTTTGTCCTTACCTTTAGTCACGCCTCTAGTTGCTCTGCATCCGTGCCATTCTTTTACCTCTCTGCTTTGACAACACAGACCATCTGATCCAATAGCTGAAGATGACAAGAAAGGTTTAGTTTCAGAAATCACTTCTCCAATAGCTTTAAAAAAAAAATCTTTGGGTTTTTAGTTTTATTCTGTTTCACAATGTCAACATTTAAACATGAAGAACAACTGAAGTAGCATTAAGACAACTCACCAAAAGCTGATCCTCTGTCATATGGGTTCATCTGCCATTTATTGAGCACTAAGTTTGAAAGACAACAACAGAAAATGCATTAAGGCAACAAGATAAGTCTGGAGAACTCAACCTCAAAATTGACATTGGCTCTGCAGTCTACCATAATACTGTGTTAAGACAACCTTATTCCAAATCAGTTCAAATGCCTTGGTCGAAGTGAACGTCTCCATCTTTGACACAGATGTCTAATACAAAGGTATTCTATGCAAGTTTGGATTACTCCATTAAAGACAGCACAGATTAAACTGCTTAAAAATTTGATATAAGACACCAAAGATAAGCCAGAGGCAGAGATTTTATTTATTTATTTCTTAAGTTGACTGCACTGTCAACATTGTAACAGTAGTTATAGCTAGCTAACCTCCAAGTTGAGAACTTCTCTAAGGTCTTTCTCTGTCTTGTACAATTACAGTCAATGGCAAATCTCAATCCCCAACTACAAAAAGACTGAACACAGTTACTAGTTTCCAAGCTGCAAGTCTATTTAAATATTAGTTGAATTCTCCCATACTGTAAGAATAACACCATGGTTACAATCTATGCTGTATCAACAAGTTTTGGCTCTGTCCACTGCCAGTTCAATTTAACATTTCCTAATACAAATTTGTAGCTGCTCAAGGTGCTGTTACACAGCTTCCAAATTTAGCTAGGTAACAGAGAAAATATAAGATTTACTCAGCACAGCAGAATTGAAGTTACTACACTGTTGCTCAAAGGCTTTCAACTCAGGCATATATAAGATGCCCAAGCTGAGTATGTGATGTCACTGCTGACGCCTCATTTGTGCTAGCAACAAGACAACTTCAAAAAAAAAAAACAACAACAAAAACCCACTCATTTGAAACTAGTTATTACCACCATTTCATATCTTCCAAGGGATGAAACTAGCATGGCTGCAAAAGAACGCTGAATATGCAGCACTATGGATTTGTCAACCTAAAGCTAAAGGCAACCAAGATTGTGCAGTCCAATGCATCCCATTTCCTTCCACAAATATCACAATATTTGTATCTGTAATTTTATAGACTAACTTTTTAGAATAATTACATTCTACTCACATTATCCCAAATGAAAAGGTCCAATTTAATTGCAAGTAAATTTTATTTTACTTTGGGGTATTATAGAATCAACATACTTATGAGTGGTATGGAAGAAAACTTACCTGCCCCACCAGTTTTAATAGTTGCTTTCCCTTTCTTCCCTTCCATTTGGTCCTTCAGAGTTTCATACACAATTTGGATAACTGGAATACTGAAAGCCTAAAATATGAATTTATTTTGCTTCCACAATCTATACAGACATTCTCAGATATACAGTCAATTTAGTTTTCAGCTGCAATACCCATGGGTTAGAAACATTTTAAAACAAGCATAAGCATATGCTTAAATACTTATACAAATATATTCATATTCTCTTGGCATGTTAAGTATATACCACTAAGCACAATGCTTCTTGTGGCAGAAATATTTCTATCTCTACTACTTGCTGAATTAGATTTAAATTAGATTACTTACACCAGTTTTTCCACTTCCTGTTTCTGCAGCCTACAGGAAGAAAAATTTAAGAGTTTCATCAGTTTCAACATTCACAGTGAGTATTGTTCAACGGTTCTATTCATACTTTTACCTCTGCATAATATAGAAAATCTCAGAGTAATACCACAGCTTCATATAAATTAGATCCAAATACAAATACACAATTTTTTTTCAATAAACTTGGAACATAAAAGTTCTTTTTGTAAGCTCTGGAGGCTATCTATACATGTCTGATTACAGAATCAAAGACAGATCTGCAAAAAGCATGATAATAAGGTATATTCAAGGTTATTGACAATGAAGCAGTTATTGAGACACTATTAGTCATGTTCCATGCAGATCTGTATCATGTGTTCACAACAAAGAGCAGATGAAATCAAATGGATTCCATTCATGTAGCAGTGCCTGTCAAACACTGAAGCATAAGAAGAATGAATTCCATCTGAAGGAACACCTGGAACGCAACATGTTTTTTATGTAAGGATGTACTTTTTACAGAAGGACTGAAGATCTAGTATAACTACACTAGTTCCATCACTTCTGGAAGGATGGAAATAATGCACAAAGAATATTCATTTGAGGACTGTCCTACATACTTACCATGAGTACATCACCACCTCCCAGAATCAATGGGATAGATTCTGCTTGAATATCTGTAGGAAGACTAGAGGAAAAAAAAAGCAAACACATTAACATAACTAGAAGTTATTTGAAAACAATTTTTGTTTGTACAGGAACTTACAAAATCCACCTTAACATATCACATAGGTAAGGTTCGAAATAGCAGATAAATGTTATTTTTCCTGGCTTGCAGCTAAAGAAGTAAAAATGCCAAGATTTCTGAGGAAGGTTTAGAATAGGTCATGTACCTTAATAAGAAGGGACAAGTAGACACAGTGTATTCAGTTGTACCCTGACGAGATGACTGTATCATATATCAGTATACAACAAGAAAAAGATAAGTTAATTCTCTGATTTCCTTTCTTCCACTGTTGTTCACTTTTAAAGTCACTTACATATTCCTCATTTACAAGATTACTACTCAAACTGGAAAAGAACAGAAGTAAACATAACCAACATTTTCTGTCAATCTCAGATGACTGCATCCAGGTAAAGCATCCAGGTAAAGAAGAATTACATACATTGTTATTTGCATGGACAGTCTTGTTCCAAATGACAATTCAAAGTAAAATACTTTAGTCAAACGAGCAACTAGCATGAGGAAGAGTAACTTCTGTTGAATGATGCATTCAGGCATCAACACTGAAGAACAGAATCGCCAAATGCGGTCTAGAAAACACTAAACTGGTATCAACTAGATAACAGTATTTCCAGCAGTCTCACAATGCATAATAAATCAACCAGAAGCACAGGGCCTTTTATCAATCAAAGAACACTAAAGCCATCATAGTTTGCTTGTCAAAGTTCGTGTGTTACTATTGCAATTACAGTTTGTGTTCTTCAGTCTCTCACACTGTAAAGAAATACAAGCGATGCAATGATACTAAACAGTTTCCACTCTGACAGTGGAAAAAAAAAACACAGGTATTTTAAGCATGTGATACAGTACTGAAAAATAAGATAGATTATGCCAGGCTCAGAAGTATGCCTACTTACAGCCAATCCATCTCCTCTACTGCTTGAGCTATTTCAGGCATAACACCCATTTCTGTAAGGAAAAAAAGTAAAAGAAAATGCACATAACAGTGTTAGTTACCTCAACATAGCCCAAAATGAATAATTGATACTTGGAGATATGCAACCACAGACAGACATGATGAGGCATAATTTTTGGCAACAGTATATGCAACTTTCTCTGCAGAACCTGAGTGATGGATAAGAAACATTCTCCCTTCTCTGACCTACTTTTGGCAGTTCTCCCCAGCTTTAGTGGTCATGCAAAGAGCCAGGGAATCCTGGATCCTTTTCTCCAAGGGAAAGCAACTAACATACTAGCAAATAAAACACCCTGGGAGCTAAGTACTACTTCAAGAGAACATACTTTTCATGTTCGCAAATCTAAGAGAGCAGTCTAAACAAACAGCAGGACAGACTTTGTTTTTAATTGAGATCTTAAGTTTTTACAATCAAAATGCAAACAAAAAAAAAGAACTATGAATGAAAAAAGGACTTGGATGCTTAAGTTTCTTTTCACCAGAACTTTCCATACATAGCTATGGCAAGTATACTAACAAGAGAATGTTTTGATTTTGATACAATTAGTAATAACATCCAGCTCTGAAGGCTTATTTTCTTTGTTACAGTTTCTAGCAAACTCATCAAGATCTGATGCTCATACCTTAGTCACAAGTTAAAAATATGAAGTCACACAGAAAAGGTTGTAAGTCTATACACAAATTCTCTCCCTCAAATTGTAACAGATAATAAAAAAAGCCAGCACCTATTTAACGACAATATTCCAACATCAAGAAAACTGATTGTTATCTTCCCAAGTCCGTAAAGTCATACTAAATCCATTAAATACCAATATACAGGTTCTTAAGGAAAGGTTTTATGTACTAGTCTTCACACTGTCACGTTGGCTTTCTTTGTGACATATATTTTTTCCCTGAAATATATATATAAATATACGTATATATATAAATACATATATACACATGTAAAACCACAGAATCACCAGGGTTGGAAAAGACCTCCAAGATCTAGTCCAACCACCCACCTACCACCAATATTTCCCCACTAAACCATAACCCTCAGTACAAGATCTAAATGTTTCTTGAACACCCCCAGTGACAGTGACTCAGTTACTTCTCTGGACAGTCTGTTCCAGTACCTGATCACTCCTTTGGAGAATAAATTTTTCCTAATATTCAACCTGATATCCAACCTGAACCTCCTCTGGTGCAAATTGAGACCATTCCTTCTTGTCTGTGTTGCCATACTGCTGTGATAGGACAAGGAGAAATGGTTTCAAACTGAAAGAGTGAAGAGAGTGAAGGTTTAGACTGGATCTAAGAAAAAAGGTTTTTTTTTTTTTTTTTTGCTGTAAGGGTGGTGAGGCACTGAAGCAGGTTGTCCAGAGATGCAGCAGATGCTCTGTTCATGAACACATTAAAGGTCAGGCTGGACAGGGCTCTGAGCAACCTGATCTAGCTGCAGATGTCCCTGTTCATTGCATGGTGGTTGTACTAGGTGACCTTTAAAGGTCCATCTCAACTGAAATAACTATATTACATGTAATTAAAACAGCTATCAACAAAACTAGACAATTTTTCCTCAACTACACAACCCAAACAATCCTGTCTATCATCTACATTCATTTTCAGGTCAAAGGAAAGAATTACAATATTTTCTTGATGATGATGATGACATTCATTAGTATCATTCATTAGTTTCAGCTGAGAAATTATTATTTTCTACAGAGTGTCTGTTATGTTTGGGTTGTAGGAGAAAAATATTAACACACTGATGTTTGTAACTGTTGCTAAACAGTGTTGTACAGAGCCAATGTCATCCTAGTTTCCCAGTAGAGAAACCAGGAGGGGACAGAATCAAGACAGCAACTTAGACTGACCAAAGAAATACTCTGTACCATATGACATCCTGCAGAAGTTCTGAAGGGGGTTGAAGTTCACGTTGCTCTCTTCCACTTCTAGGGGAGTTAGTTGGGCATTGGTCAGGGTTTGGTAAGCAACTGCTTGTGCATCACCTACTATATACATGCTTATATATAAATAAATAAATAAGCATTCTTACATATATATATGTATGTATGTATGTAAGAATACATATGTAATTGTAAATATAAATGTTATATATATATATATAACATTTATATTTACAATATATATATATATATATATATATATATATATGTGATATATATGTAAGAATGCATATATATGTCAATTAATATCCTTTTCCTTTTATCCTTTTCCTTTTCTCTACCTTAGGAAATAGTTTTATCACAACCCATGAAAACCAGTGAGTTCTTCTGTTTTTTTTTTTTTGCCTTTTGATTCTCTCCCCATTCCCAGTGGAATGGGAGGCAATGGGCAGCAATCCCATGTGTGGTGCTTAACCATCTGACATGTTAAACCATAACAACCATTTTAACGTCCAGTGTCAGGTCTGAAAGGTTGAAATAGCAGATCTGACCAGACTGTGTTAACACAGGGTGTTTTGGTAGTTTGATAATTGTTTGTCATAATGTTATTTTTTTCCCTGTTTATGGAGCTCCCTGAGTCTTCTCACAGAACTATACTGTGTAGCACCTTGCTTGCTATCTATTTTCCCTGTTGTTTTGTCCTTATGTGTGTATGTGTATGTGAGGGTGGAGAGGGGGAGAAAGGAAGGGAAAAGTCAACAAGACCAGTAAATGATTCTCCCTACTTCAGGAATAATCACAAGATGTCTTGGAAAGGTCCTCCAAGATCATCTAGTTCCAACCCACACCCCAAGCAGTGGTGCCAATCACTAAACCAGGCACTCGATCAGGTATCCCTGAATAACTTATGGTTTGCATGCATATTTTAATCCCTAACACAGAAGCTGATTTCTCCTATTAAAACTGTTAACTGACCACTGCAATACAAAGACCAGTTATTACAAGCTCTGTTGTAGAAGCCAATCAGCCTGAGGAATAAGCCTAGACTTTTAAGTAGCCCTAATTAGCCAGAGGCCTGCATACTACCTTCCCACTAAAATGTGCAAATTACCTTCACAGTAAACGTGCCTGAAGGCCTGCAAAAGCCCAGGAAGAGCACCTACGTCCCCACAGGCTTCTCGACCCGCAGTAAGGCACACACTACAGTGAGCGCAGAGCAGGCCCATACCACGCTGACAGTGCCAGCCAGCCCCACGTCGTGAGGAGACGGCGAACACCTGCCTCAAACCCCACAGGACGCCCCACAGGCAGCCCAAAGCCATGAGAGCTGCCCCAACTCTTCGTACCAGCGGTACAACCAACCAACCCCCGCCTGCCTCAGCTCCACGTACCCGAGAACGCCGCCATCTTCACGCCGCTTCCAGCCGCTCCTACCTATCCGCACTGCGCATGCGCGGCACTCGTCCGTTACTGTGTGGCTCCGGCTAGAAAGCAGGGAGCGCTGCCTGCACGGCCGGTTTTAAACGTTCCGCGTGGGTTTGGAATGAGGAGTCCGCTTTACGTGCATGCGCAGCGCTGTGATGTTGTGTCTGTGTAATTTTTGGTATAACGCAGCTGTGAGTTTTGTGTGTGTGAAAGTTTTTTTTGTTTGTTTGTTTACTTTTTTTTTTTTTTTTGTCGGGATAACGTTGAGAGAAGTTAAAGGCAAGAGGTAGTTGCTATTAAAATACAACTCGATTCTAAATGTAGAGCTTTTTTTTTTTTTTTCTTCTCCCCCACCCTTATTGTGCAGCTTTCCCAACAGCAGCAGGTGCCCCTTCGGTGCCCTGCGGCCGCTCACGCAGTGGTGGCTGCTGCCCGTCTCCCCGCTGCGCGGCGCTGAAGGGGTTAAAGGCCGCCTGCCGCGCGGAGCCGCCGGCGCCGCTGTTTTGGCCTCCGCCGGGCACCGTCGTCGCTGCGGCGGTGGGAGGGTCTGGGTTAGTATGGCTGCTGCCGGCGGGGAAGGGGCTCCGAGGGCGGAGGGGATGGCGGCCGTCAACGAAGAGGAGGACGGGGAGGAGAACATTTTGTACGATCTGCTGGTTAACGCCGAGTGGCCTCCGGAAACCGAGTTGCAGGTGAGTGGCGGCGTGGCGGGGCTGCGGCGCGGGGGAGGGGAGCGGAGCGGAGCGGAGCGGCCACGTCGGCGGCGCGGAGGGAGGCGGGAGGCGTCCCGCTGTGCTGGGGGCGGGCAGCGCGGCACGGGGTGCTGCTGGCAGCGAGCCTCGGGCATGGGGGGGGAAAGGGCAGCAGCAAGGGTGAGAGCATAGCGTGCCCTTGGGCATTCTTGTCTCTGTCCCGGTGCTGTGTCTTGTCTTTCACATCCCTTCGTTTCTGCGCTGTGATACGCTGCCTGGGGTTCCTTGAAGTTTTTTTCGCTGTTTTTATATGAACAATACATAACAGATTTTACCAGTGAATAGGCATGAAGAAAGGCATGATAAACTTCAGGCCTCATCTCCAGCAACAGCTGTGCTGAGAGTAGTGCAAACTGTGCCATTGCAAACAAGATCTTTACAGCTTTGAGGCAGCCCAGCTCCCCCTCCAGACCTGCAGGTCAGGGCGTTTGTATCCGAAATTTCAGCAGCGAGACAAAAGGGAGAATTATGTCACTTTGTGCCCACAAGGCGTGCAAGTAGATGGCCAACCCTGAAAAATGGGAAAATGTTATTTTGTACTGTAATTTGTTTGTCTGGAGAAAAGAAGGCTGCGGGGTGACCTCATTGCAGCCTTTGAGTACCTAAAGGGAGCCTACAAACAGGAGGGAACCAACTCTTTGACAGGGTAGATAACTGCAGGACAAGGGGAAATGGTTTGAAGTTGAGGGAGGGAAGATTTAGGTTGGATGTCAGGGGAAGTTCTTTACAGAGAGAGTTGTGAGGTGCTGGAATAGGCCTCCCAGAGAGGCTGCCCCATCCCTAGGGGTGTTCAGGGCCAATCTGGATGGAGCCCTGGGCAGCCTGATCTGCTATTAAATGGGGAGGTTGGTGGCCCTGCATGTGACAGGGGGGTTGGAGATTCATGATCCTTGAGGTTCCTTCCAACCCTGGCCATTCTGTGATTCTGTGATTCAGTTCTTCTCAATGGGTCATTGCAGTTGCTTAGGCAGTCTTTCATACTTTCCTTGTTTTCCCTGAAGTGTGGTGGTGGTTGACCAGGGATGGCTGCCAGGTGTCTGCCACACTGCTTTCTCATTCCCCCTCCTTAGCAAGACATGGGGTAGAAAGTACAATGGTGAACTCGTAGGTTGAGATAAGGACAGTGAAATCACCAGTTACCTGTACTAGCCAAACAGTCTAGGGTAAGATTAGTTTAATTGGAAAATGATAACAGAGTAGGGCATTGATTACTAAAAAACATCTTAATCCTTCTCTCTTCTCAGGCTGTTTCAGTCTCAGCTCTTCTACATCTTCCTCATGGCCTTGAGCAATAGTGGTCAGTTCATAATGCTTTGTCTGGTTGTATTCTGCTCCTTCCTTCTCTTTTCCTGAACTAGTGAAGAGACATATTCTCTCCCAGCTGCTGTTGTGCAGTAGTTTTTCCACTTCTTGTATCTGCGGTTCCAGATGAGGGCCACAAAGATGATCCAGAAGACTGAGTACCTCTCTTACAAAGAAAGATTGAAAGAACTGAGCTTGTTCAGCTGGGAGAAGAGAAGGATCGAGGGAGATCTTGTTGTAGCCTTCCAGTACAAAGAGCAGCTTATAAACAGGAGGGAGACTGGCTTTTTACATGGTCTGACAGTGATACGACGAGGGGGATGGCTTTTAACTAGAAGAAGAAAGATTTAGGTTAGATGTTAGGGGAAAATTCACTACTCAGAGAGTGGTGAGGCACTGGCACAGGCTGCCCAGAGAAGCTGTGTATGCCACATCCCTGGAGGCACTTGAGGCCGGGTTGGATGGGACCCTGGGCAGCCTGATCTGGTGGATGGCAGCTCTGCCTATGGCAGGGAGTTGGAACTGGATGGTCTATAAGGTTCCTTGCAACCTAAGCCATTCTGTGAACTGACTGAAGAGAAGAGACTGGTAGAAAAATCAAAGTTACCTGTATTCATATACAGTGTGTGACCTATTTCAGAAGTGAAAACAGAAGTGTAAAAAAAAAAAAAAAATAGTTGTAGGGAATATAGTCTAAAGACTATAGTAGCATATAATACAGTATGTATAAGCAATATTTGGAAAAGTTTTTTGAAAATGCTGTTTTTTAATCCAAAAATTTTAACAAGCTCATTTCCCTGAAAACAATTGCCACTCTCCCCAAGTACGAAGATAGCTTTAAGAAGTAGTTATAGTCCACTTCTTTACTGTAATACCTTGTTACTTCCTGATCAGTCAACCTGAATCTGGGAGGTTATCTATTAGTGCAGCTGTGTTGACTTCTAATGTACTGTGAGAAAACAGCCTGATTATTTCAAAGACTGTTTCTGGATTGCAGGCTTTGTGTAGAGAACTACTAATCTTTATTTTAATAGTTTAAATTTTTGAGTCCAAATATATTTTTAAACTTGCAAATACTCCTTTTTGTTTATGTGTCCTCCAGTATTTTGCTGCTGTAACTTGGAATAAGAGAGCTGAGTATCTGAGTTAACAAGTATATACTGTATACCGAAGGAAAGAAGTAATTTATTCATTCATTACCTACTATAGTACTCAATTTGTGATGCTCTAATGTTTTATGTAGAAAAATACAGGCGTGATGTTTTTTATTTTGCAAGTTTGTATGTGATGCCTCCCTTACTAATTGTCTTAATCTGGTTTTCCTACTTTCTTATTAGCAAATAACTGTACCTCTTTTTATAGGTAGGAATGTACATCCTATGTTGTTTCATGTTTGATTTTTTCTGTGTTTGGAGAATGCTATGCAAATGAAAGAAATTTGGTCCTCCCATCTACAAAAGTAGAGCAGAAGTGCTGGAAGGGCTATGTGAGACTATTGAGTAGTGTGGTGAACTGAATGGCTACACTGCCTAGTACAAATTGATGCTTAAAGTTTTACTTCAGTTGCTCTTTTTTAAAATGCATTTCTCAAACTTTAATAAGCAGTTTTAGTAGTTACATTTTAAGGCAGGTTGCTGAACACCAATTGCTTTTTCTGGGGATTACAGTTCAATATAGCATTCATATGACATAGAGTATTTTGTAATGTAATACCTTACAGGAGAATGTAGTCAGAAATCAGTTTTTTTTTTGTTACTACCCGAAGACCACAGGAAAGCTGAATCAATAGGTAATTTGTAGTAAATTTTGTTTATTACACCATGACAGTGAAAATATTTGATTCTATAGTCTGTTTTAGCTTATACAGCTAAATTGCTGTATGAAGTTGCTAGTAATTGAGATACATAAGGAACTTGTAGGCTAGTAGGCAGCTTATGTTCAATCGCAGAAGGAATGCTTGAATGCAGTATATAAGTGATGAAGTATATCAGAGTTTGACCATTATTCTTATAATTGCAGCCGAGAGGCAACAGAAAACATGGTGCATCATTTATCATCACTAGAGCAATTACAGGTAAACATGATTTGCTTTTATGTTCATGAATCTTGAGAATGATATGTGAATTGCTTGTAAAATTTGCAATTTCTGCTCCTTAGAATGTCTAGTATAATGAAAATAGAGTGGAAGATTTGTTTTCAGAAAGGTGTTTTCTGTTTAGCAGTATTGCTTTGTGTTATTTGTGTATTATTTTTGTGAACTTTCTTGCCTCTATTAGCTTAGTGGGTCAAACTAGAAAAACATGCATTTATGAAGCTTAGAAGTTCTCTTATATTTTGCAAAAAATGTTTTTTCAAGAGCTCTTGCTTTGGCTATTTGCTATTTATGGAATGAAGAGGAAAATTTACGTTGTCATCATTGCCAATTCAGCTCTTGATTTATGCAGTAATTAAGTTGCACTTTCATCTTTTGGCATTTATCTTAGAATTAATAAAAACATGTTGTTTTTTTTTTTTTCTTTGAGATTTGCCTTTACTTAAATATTCATTAACCAAGAATAGAGACTTTTTCACCAGAAACATTTTCTTTTATGGGAATGTGTGAAATTCTATGTACAGTAAGCTGGAGAATGTCTTTAAACACCCAGAGATGTAATCCCTTCCCTTCTTTTCTTTTTTTGTAGGTCCTGCATTGCTTTTGCTTCGATATATCTGGTACAGGTAGGTTTGAACATAATAGTTAGTCTTGTTATTTGGCGATTTAATGTCTTCTTGATTTTGATGGAAAATTACTTTTAATGGCAGTAAAACTGAACATTGGTTAGAATATTGTCTTCATAAACTGAAGTTGAAAACACCTTTTTCATCTGAAACCTGTCTAGAAAATGAAAGTGTATACTAGTTTGACTGACTTATCAGAAGTCTAAATAAATTTGCAGTTGGATCATTTGGATCATCCTCTTTCAAAAAGGAAAGTATTTATCCTCCCCACTCCCAACTGAGCTACTGCAAGTGGAGTTGTTGTTTTTTAAGCTTTGATGATGATTATGATGGTGTGATAGGTTTTATGTCTATTGAAGTTATAACTCAAATTTCTTTTTTCTTTTTTAAATTCATAATGATTTCTAACTGTGTGAGCAATGCTCACACCTTTACAAATTTATCTTCTGATTAAAAAGCACTTAAATGATCCTATTTCAAAGATATATGTATTGGAATAAATACAGCATCCCTGGAGAATTGCAGCTCTATGGTTATACCACTCTCTTGACGCCCTTTGCATATACCAGATACCAATTCTCTCTTTTTAGGGGCATCCTACTGTTTTTGGGAATATAAAAAGGGACATTCATTTTTCATCCCTGTGAAACAGTACTGTAGATCTAAGTTAGCAGGCAATGTGACTTTCCCTGTTTCTGGTGTTCTAGTTTATTTTGTCTTTTTATTTGTGTTAATGGGCCCCATGCCATCACACAAGCCTAGTCACAAGGATTTTCTTTACACCAGTAGTCATATTAAAAGTCTGATTTCTAGTCTTTGAAACTAGTTGCCATTTTCTTACATGTAATAAATAAGGAAAGGAAGAATTGAAAAAGGCAGGTGAACATTAAACTTAGATCAGGTTTCTTAAGACTCTTTCTGTCTGCGCAGTCTGTTCCAGTGCTTTACTTCATGGTGAATTTTTTTTTTTTTTTACCTTATATCAGCTTCAGACCTCCTCTATTTTTACTGATCGATGTTTCTTGCGCTTCTGCCATGCATCTCAATGGCTTTCCTTGGCAACCTTGTAGGTATCAGAGGGCTTTGGTAAGTCCTTTCTGAAGCCTTTTCCTCCCTGGGCTAAACAAGTACAATTCCTTCAGCCTTTCCTTATGGAGCAAGTACTTCAGTCCCTTGACCATCTTGGTTGTCCACCAGCTTATTGGTGTTCTCGTAACTTACTACTGATCATTCTGAAGATGTGGCTTTGATTCTGTTAATTCAGCTGATGATATTGTTAACCTTTGTCACTGGCAGTGTATGTTGATTATTCATACCTGTCTGCTAAAGTGTCCCGGATGGTTGATGGTTATCTTAAAGCTACATCACCTGATGTGTGTATCTCAAGTACTGTTACGTGTATGTTCTGAATAAGGCTAATATTTTTCTTTTTTTTTTTTTTTTCAGCCCTGCTAAGTTTTCTTTACCATCTGGACTGGTTCGTCTAGTTAATAAGCAGATCAACTGGCACTTAGTACTTTCAAGGTAACCAGCTTGCATACTTGTATGCTTTTCTGTTTTGGGTGGTAGTGAATGTACTGATGCTTTCCACCCTGCCCACATGGCAACAGCGCTGAGTTAATAACTAATTAAAGTAATGCTACTCTCTCCAGTTGAGAGAAATGCTGGAGGCTTTTGCAGGCAGCTTTGGGAAAAGAAAGGTCAGTCTGCTATCCAGGGGCTTTTAATGCATCTCTGATTCATGTCTGAATATTCTTTTAGCTTCGGAACTAAATAGCTTGCAGTGTGAATATGCTTCCAGCAGAAGGATTACAACTTGAGTTTCATCAGTTAGGGACTTAAAACTTGCAGGTTATGTAATAGAAATTGCTTATTTTAAAATTGGGGGAAGGGAATGCATACTGTCAAGATCCATCTGCTATTGTATGTATAGGGATGAAGTGAGAGTTCAAAGGTACAGTGGTTCTAAAGCAATTTTAGAAACAGCAGAGAAATCACTGGCTTAAAAAAAAAAAAAGCATCAGTGGATACAGAAATCATAGTTTAATAACGTGAAAGTAGCATGGAATATTTTAACTTATTTGTTATCATTAATTACTATCAGTGTAGAACAGAACAAGAGTTCTGTAAACAATACAGAACAGATGAGGATGGTGACTCCTTGAGGGAAGTGGAGATCTTTTTGATGTGCAGTATGCCAGTTCCAGTGATGAATGTAAGGTACAAAAGCCTGCTCCTAAGGAGATAACCTGACTTACTGATGTATGATGGCTGTTTATGCCAGATAAAGCAATGCATAGTTTTAGGTATTGCTGCTATAAATGGTAAGAAACATCTGATTTTGACCTTCCTTGCAGCAAGATTATAGGTTGTTATTATAACAGGACGTTATTTCTGTTTTCTTAGTGCTACTATTGAATACTGTGACAGAAATATTTCAGAGACGTGAAGGGAATTTTATTAAGATACTTCTTTGTTTAAGAGTTTGGGAAATTTGTATCTAACTGTGCAGAAATGCAGCTAAAGCTCTCATCAACATTTTGTGAGAACTGGGTTTTAACAGACTTTCATGCCTTTATTTTCCTCTTCAGCAATGGTAAACTGTTGGCAGTTGTGCAAGATCAGCGTGTAGAAATCAGGTAAGTTTAGATTGTGTTGTTTCATAACCACAATGGAGTTGTGGAGTTCTGAGACAGTGTTTCTACTGACTTGCTAACCAGAGTTTTAAGTACCTTTTTGTTCTTTTAGAATGCTGTATATGTTCTGAAATTAATTTACAGGATACTCTTAAAATATGTTATTACTTAGAAAGCAAAAGCCTTCTGTTTCTTAGTCTTGGTCACTTGTGATTTTAAAAACAAACAGTTCACACTCTCTGTCCCTCATTAGCAATGACAAAAGTTATAGATAAAAACTATCTGTATTTCCTTTTGTAGGGTGTTTTTTCTTAATTTATATATATATATTTTTAAGATGTATAAGAAAACTGTCAAGGTGTTTCAGACTACTATGCCCAATTTGTGGTCTCCTAGCCTTTGCCTTTCAATTCCCCTTTCAAGTCGTTATGTGAGAACAAAACTTCTCTTGTAAGAAGTGTGACAAGGAGATATTGTTCTACTTCTCTGTAGAATAGCTGGCTTTACCTTATATTACAAATAATATGAATTGCCATAAAGACTCGTGCTTTCCTTTTCCCTTCTGTTCCCTAACAACAAGCTTTCTTTTGCCAGTTCAAGAGCACATTTAGCTGTAGTACAGATCTTGATTGAGTGTGCTTACTTGCTTCACAAAAATCCATTTGCTAGAAGGTCAGACCTTCCATTTATATGTAAAAGAAGCAAGTGTATGAAAATTGTTCAATCAGAAGTGGAGTGAACACCATAAATGTCAACTTATAAACTACAGAATAAATCTTGTGTTTCAACTGTGTTATTATAACTATATTCTTGCTTTTTTTTTTTTTTAAGTTTTAATTATCACCTAGAGAATACTGAATAGTTAAAGAAAAAAACTTCCTGCAGCATTTCAGAACCTCAGCATTTATTTTGAACAGCATTACTACTAAATGAGAATATTATTTCTTATAGTCTGGAAGTGGGGTTTCTAAAACAGTATTGTAACTGAGACTAGCTGCCTAAGGGTTGAAGGTTACTATCTGTCTTTTGAACAAGTACTTAAGTACACGCAGGCCTTTGAATTGCACACTTGTGGTACTTTTATAGCTTTTTGTTTACTCTGGAAAATGGAGTAAGTACAGGTTTTTGTTTGTTTTTTTTTCTCTTTTTTCTTTCTTTTTTTTAATTTAATATGTAATATTAATCATAAGATGTATTCTGCAGGTCTGCAAAAGATGATTTTGGATCCACAGTTGGAATTTGCCAAGGTATAGAATACAACACTGTTACTTAATGTCATCGTTGTTGTTTATCCATGCATTGCTAAGTGGTAGTGTTGCTTTACTAACTTCTTAAAAACATTCAATAGAATCTCTTAATATTTTCAATTTTTTTATTAGCTCTGTTTCTCTCTGCACTGGTTCTCTTCATTATAGTAAACATACAGTATCTGAAATGAAATGGTAGTTAAATTAATGGATTTTGGAGGCATAGTGGATGTTGAAGGCTTGCTTGTTTGTTTTTGTTTTCCTCCTACAAGGTAAATTTGTAATGATGATGGGGATGTCCTGCCATTTTTTTATATAGATAGGGTTGTTTTTTTATTTACTTAAGTGATTTTAGTTCACTTTTTCTTTCTGATCTCTACCTCCTGACATAGCAGATGCTACTTTCCAAAGAAAGTAGATCAGTGATGATCTGTCAGGAAATGACTGTCTTTAGGCTAGAGGCTCCAAACCATAGAAGTTACTCCTTAAAACTTTTTAATGTTCACTTAAATTGGTCTTTTTAATTATTTCTAATCAAATATGAATTTTTCTACCACATGAAAAAGTGCAGTGGGGTTCAATTGGCCTGATGGATCATAGGATCATAGAACCCTTAGAGTTGGAAGAGACCCTTAAAGGTCATCTAGTCCAACTCCCCTGCAATGAACGGGGAGTGGTTTGGGTTGAAAGGAGTCCTTATAGATCTTTGAGTCCTGATACATACAGCCATGGAATAGGCTGTTTACAGTAAATTGCCATCTTCTTGTTGGTTGACCAGACTGAGTACTTGTTTTTAGGAGGTAGTATACGCAGCTAATAAAACTGTTGCAAAATTGTGGTAACAAGATCTGCTATTAGCACAAATTTTGTGGTAACTGTAGACATAATTAAACAATTTTTTTTTATCTGTTTCTCTTACGTCTTTTGTTGCTTGTAGGGTGGGAAGAAAACTGATAACAATAAAATCTTTATGAGTGTTGGTTTATGCAAGGGGGAATACATGACCAAGGTAAAGACAGTTAGCAATGGCAGGCAGTGGATTAGGTCATTAGATTGTCCACTGCGGACATTTTTGTTGTGATTCACACTGTGGCCATTGACTAGTGAAGATCAGCTGAGTGTAGATGACAGTGCTGACAAGAAACTATTTCAAGTTTTAAGAATGTTTTTCCCTTTTTTCTAGTGCCAAAAGATCCTAACCCTCAGTGGAGGCGAGTTGCGTGGAGTCACGACTGTACATTACTTGCTTATGCTGAAAGCACTGGAACAGTGAGAGTGTTTGACCTAATGGGTAGTGAGCTTTTGGTCATTTCACCGGTAAGTAGTCTTCAATTAAATTTTCATTTAGGACAACTTAAAATATGATGACCATGCATAGGTACACTACGTAATGTTTATCATATGATGGCTATGTTATAGTTAATTAACATTAAGTTGTGTAGAATGTGCAAAGTGTGTCCTTTGTGCTCTTGTACTTAGTCAGAATGTTCATTTCTTTTGGCCAGAATTGTGTTAATTACAGTGGATTTTGGAAGTATAGGTTTAGATTTAGTATAGATTTGTCTACTTAGTATGTGTGTGAATGATTAAGGTTTGTAATAGTAGATTGGAAATTGGCAGTTTATAGGCAGATTGAGTTAGAATCAAGAAAATATTGCTATTAGAGCAACATGAGATTTTTCTTTGTTTCTGCCTTCAGATGAGAGCATATAATTGCAATTGGCTTGCCTGGCAGAATGTATTTTGTGTTTTATGTATACATGAGGAGAGTATTTCAAGTATGTTTCTTTAGTATATTTCTGTATCTTTCTGGACATTATTTATAACATATTTTAAAATCAAGATTAAAGGAAGTGTAGCTCGTTGCTAATACAAATCATGAAACTTTAGCTTTGTGGATACGTTTTTATAGAAATAGTACATTTTATTTCCACAAAATAACCAAGGTGTGTGGTGTTTTTTTTTTTCTTCTTCCTTCCTCTCTCTACCTTTCTTACTCTGCATCCGTCTACATTTTTGGGAAAAGACAGCAAGTTTTCCAGGAGAACTGAGTTATGCTATTGCTGGACTGATCTTTCTAGAATACAAAGCAAGTGCTCAATGGTCAGCTGAACTACTTGTCATTAATTATCGTGGAGAATTGAGAAGTTACCTTGTAAGGTAAGTTTTGTCTTACTTTGATAACTTTAAAACAATTCTTTCACTCTGTAAAGAACATAAATCTGCATTTATATATATATTTTTTTTCTTCCCTATATTCAGTGTTGGAACAAATCAGAGCTTCCAAGAAAGTCATAGTTTCAGCTTTAGTAGCCATTATACCCATGGAATAAATACTGTCATTTACCATCCCGGTCACAGGTGAGTGTTCTGTTTGTTACCTTCCAATAACAGAAAAACGATGCAGAAAAGTGGTAAGATAAAGAATGAAGTGTGCTGCATGTATTTAAAAAGGAGAGAAGGGGTGTCTATTTTAATATTGATGTTTAATGAATTGGCAGTAACAAGTTGTTAATTGTGGATTACTGTATCTATGAAAGAAGTCCTAATAGGTGTTTATACTTTACTAAAGTAGTTGTGTAGTGTGTACAAATACTAAGGGAAATACGCTTTCTTGAATGATAGTGGCACTGAGGCATTGGAACAAGTAGCGTCCAGCATGCTTGGGAGCTCCAGAAGAATCCTTTATAGGCATGTTTAGGTTATCATGTCTGTAATACTAAAGAATATTCACTAGGATTAAGGTCTAAATAGGAATGTAATTTAAAGAGACGTTTTCTTTTTGCATGCTTTTTTAAAGCATTTTTTTCTTAACCAGTGAGGATTGTTTTTTCTTTCCTTCCCCAGCCAACCAAAAAAAACCCAAAAGCCAAAAACAAAACCAACACCAAAAAAACCAAGGCTTGACCTCAGAATCAATTTCTTTCAAGTGAACTTTTTTCTGTTAATTTGTAGTTAATTATAATACCAGTAGGAGAGAGTGAAACTATGAAGTCATGAGCTGTCTATCCCTTAATTTCAATTATTTCCAGTTTTTGGCAGATACATTCTTAATGCATGTCCTAGAGAACTCTCTCCGAAAGTCTTGCAGTATGGCTTTTTTTTAGTGAAACTGCAGTTTAGGTGTAGAGAAAACAGCAGGGAAAACATGACTGAGGTATTTTCCTTGGTAACCTGAGTCTGTTCATCTGTGTATTTTCATTCTTTGAGAACAATTGATTTCATTTATCAAATGTAGCACTTGGATTTAAGGAGAGAAAAATCAAGCTGTGTCTTTTACTGTTTGTCTCCCTTGTGCTAGCAGCATTTTTAGAGTGTCAGAAATAGCTTCAAGAGATGTTTCTGAATTTCATGTGGTTAAGAGCTGGAGTATAAGTTTTTGTTCTTTCTCTCAGAATTTGATTTTGCACTTGGACAGCCTTTTTTCCCTTTCTGACTTTGGTATTTGGAGTTGTTTTGTGATGCTTTTTCTCTGTTAGTAACATATTGGGCACAGCTACCACATCTTCGGCTGCCATTCAGTCTGCCTCTACTTTTGAACCAGAAGTTGTTGGAATAGAGCCTAGTTAGGCAAGTACTGTGGTTGAAAATATAACTACCATTTTTATATCTCCTTGTTATGTATCAAGATAAATTCAGCAACTTTTCAATTATAAGAACTTTTGTAGTACAAGAAAAATATCTAGAACTGTTAGGATTGAATCAACCAGCCCAGGGTTACATCTCTGCATTGTTTCAAACTGAAATTGGTCTTGGCTATAGAATATTAGGAGAAACCTCACTGATTTAGAAACTCATTATTCTGTGTTAAATGAGCTGTCTAACCTACCTTTAGGAAAAACTGGTTATTGACAAGAACTAATGTTTTTCCAGCTTATTACTTTAAAAGATTAATTTTGAATGTAGTTACCTCTTTCCACCTCTTATCTAGTAATACCACATAGTTGATACTCAGTATACTAAACAGAGAGTTTGATATATAGGTTGTGGAGTTCTCTTAGCACTCTGACCAGACAACAGAATCAATTCATTCTTTTCTTGTTCAGACCAAGCTTAATGGTTCCTAACATATAGAGGATGTTTCAATAGGAATTATATCGGATTCTGTAGGAAGACTTGAAACAGTAGTTCCTGAGAAGAAGCATCTTGAGTTTCACTGCTGTTGAAAAATGTTAGGTGCTCTTTAGATGCTTGAATGTTTGCATTCTCCTATAGACTAGTCTTCATCTATGACAGAATTTACAGTGCTCTTTAGTTGATAAAACGTATGTTTTGTATGTGTCTGCTTTAGTGTGAGCTCTCTGTAGTGGGAGTTCCATCACCTTGCTTATTTTGTGTATCTTAGTTTTGAGTTGAATACCTACTACGGGGTTATCTGCAATTTCTACAGAAGATTTCTTTTGTTAGAGCCTAAAATGTGTGATAGCTATGTATGATAGCTATTAAGGCTTTAGATTCAGTTGAAACTTCTGATTTTTTTTTTTTTTTTTTTTGTACCAAAATTGATGAGTGAAGAGTTGTGGAGAAGTCTCAAGGTTTTTCTTGAATGCCTTAATCGAACTTGCTGTTCTTGAGACCAATAATATGCTAGTTATCTTTAGCCTAACTTTATAAAACCCTTGAAAACAGAGTACAGTTGAGATATGTAATGGCAGACAGCTTTTTGAGACTGAAAGGCCGTTTGCTGGACTTGCTCCAATATCATGTTCTTCAGTCTGCTATACCGGAGATGTTGGATCCTAACATCTGCTAGCCAGATGGGAAGCATCATTTCTCCCAACGTACTGACAGTGATTTTCCTCATGCAGTCTAAGATGGATTAGGCCTTCTTTATTGCAAGGGCATGTTGATGGTTTGTGGTCATCTTGTTGTTTGGCAGGACTCCCCAGATACTCTTTTGGAAAGCCATCTTCTGTCTCTTCTGTTCTGTCCAGTTAACATAGGCATATGTGGCTATTCCTCCCATGGTGCAGTCCTTGTGCTTTCCTTTTTTGAATTTCCTGAGATTTCTACTGGCCCGTCTCTCCAACTTATTGAGTTCACTCTGTTCATAGCACAGTCATCTGGTGTATCAACCCCTTGCCCAGTTCTGTCATCATATATTCTCTTTGAGGGCCTTACCGAGTTAAGTGTCAGTTATTAAATTAACATTGCTTTGTAGCTCATCAGGAGTGGCCTCAGCCTCTGGCTTGTGTAGGAAACCAAGGATTTACTGTGAAAAAATAGTGTTTCATATTTTTGGTGGTGAGGAAGTTGTTGGCATAGTACTTTCTTCAGATTGGAACTAACTTAAAAAGCCCCCCCCCCCCCCCCAAAAAAAAAAAAAACCATCAAGAAAACAAAAATCAACAACCTAGAAAAACCAACCCCTCTCCCATTGCAATTTCCAGCCTTCCTGTCAAGTCTTGTTATTTTGGAGTCATCTCCTGTCTAGTCTCGAAAAAATAATTGGTAAACAAGGCCAGATCTTTGAGCCTCTCAGGAGTACTTTTCATTTTCTTTAGATGCCAGTTGTGTTATTCATCTTAATAGTTTCTGCCCCCGCTGCTGCATTTTGCTCTCTGAAAAGCTTTTTAAAATTTTAAGTACCTGCTGTGATGATGAATTTCTTTGCAGTCCTGGGAGAAGGCGTTTTGTCTCGAGGTTGTGTGTTTTGTGTGTGTCTAAACTGATATGACATCTTAATTCCAGCTGTCATTGAGTTTTGTTTATCCTAAAAGATACTTTTGAATTATAAATATGTTGCACTGTGTGTGACAGTTTTTCCAAAATTTCTTTCAAAAGATTTATCTTGATGGAGTTTTTGAGAGCTAGTTCAGGCAGTTTTGGAGCCAGTGCTGTCACTATTATTGACAATTCTTCTCTTGGTCTTTCTGCTACTGTTTGTTTCTGAGTCACCTCTGGCACTGTGCAGTCAATTGTAATTGAATTTTAGTTACTGCTTTTACTGAACTTTTTTACTGAGTGGTGTGTTGCAGTAGAAGCTGGTTCTTATAGAAGAATGTAGATGCCTGTGGATGGACAGGACTACAGATAAATTAATTTTCCAGAGAATTATGCCTGCTGCCTTTTGGTTATTAAGAACTGACAGCTTAGCTGCAGTGATCTCATGAAAGAGATGCAGATGCATGTGAAACTTTCTTCCATGATTTAATAAGAAAGAAGGAGGGTGAGGAGAGTAGGAAATTTTTAAGGAATCATTTTATATGTAATGATCTTTGTAATATTGATTTTTGCCAACATCCTTCAGAGTTGTAAAATACAACTTTGTGTTCACTGATACTAGGCTGTGTGCTCAGATGTGAGTATGCCAGTGTGTTTATTCTTGGCCAGATAAAATAGTCATGGTCAATATCATGCACAACAGGGTAGATTGAATATTTTGTCCTAAAACTTACTAGAGCTGTAAGGAGGAATTTAGGAATTTCAGGTGGTACCATGTTTCAACTGAAGGGTTTTTTTTCCTGGGTGTTTTTTTTTTTCCTTCCTTGTTTTTAGCTGAAGTTCTCCAGAAAAACTTTATCATGTCATGTTTTTGTATGAGTTGGGGGCAGTCCTTACTCTACTTGATGAGAGGCAGTGTGTCAGTCTGCAGTGGTGAAAGTGTAGGAAATGCAGGGAAGAGGGGAAACAAAGCTGTGCAGGAAAGAAATGAACGGATTAAGTGTATGACATTTAGTCTGTGAATTGTTCTCTTTTCAAAGGGCACTTTTCTTCAGTAATCAGTTTTAGTCTACCAGAAATACTCATCTCATATTGAACATGTCCATTAAATCAATACTCATTCTAGTGCCCTGAAGAGTAAGTTATAAAGAGATTTATTTAAATTGGGTGTCTTGTCATGAAATACACAGAGAGATTCTTCACTTTTGTGCCAGATACTATTCAGTTGTCTGGGCAGCTAAAATTAGATGTCTTTGTACAATAATATCAAATTACTGTTTGTTGTTTAGCAGGGCTGTAGCAGAGTTTTTTTGTTAGCGAGATGCAGCATCACTTTTTATTTCTTAATTTATTTTGAAATTGATCGAAACAGTGGACGATTGCTATATGAGCTTCAGCCACCAGGTGGTAGAATATTTCAAGAGTAACTCACACTTTGATAGAGGAGCATTCTCTCGCCTCAACTTCTGGCTTTTTCAATCCATGCCTTTTTTTTCAGATACTTTGCTTTTTGACGGCTTGTTCAATAAATTGATGCTTCCAAACAGACGTAAACCTCTGTTCTTAATTTCTTTGTCAAAGTAACCATCAGTTAAATCTAAAACTGCCTGTTAATAAAGTCAAAGGGCTTAAAGGGAAAATGCTTTGATGTGCTTTAGATCTGGAAATGTTTTCAGTGGATCTTTATAGCACCTTCTGTGCACTGAAGTTGAAGAATTTTAAATATTCTACATTAACTGGAGGAAATACATTTACATGGGATGCTCTGAAAGTAATACCTCTTTTTTTATTGTGTTAGCCTGTGACATCAGAGGCAGATGTTGTTGGTATGGCAGTAGTGGTTGAATCTTCCCACCAGTATTCCATTAATGTTTTGTTGCTGTGTGAGAGATGGCATCAGAGGGGCAGGCTGACAAAATGGCATTTGACATGGAAGTGAATATAAACCAAAGATGTGTCACTGAATTCCTCCATGTGGAATTCATTGGAAATGAAATGTAGAAAATATTGTGCCTATGGACATTCATCAATCTCGCTGAACATTTATGGAGGTCGCACAGTGAGGTGCATTTCAGGAGTGATGACAGTGGGTCACCTTCACTGATGCAGATCCTTATGAGCGTGGCATGCAAGCTCTTGCTCATCACTGACAAAAATAGCGGTGACTGTTGAAGAACAGTGTTTTGTAGCTGAGAATTTCATCTATCAGATCGTATTATTGTGCTCTTTGTTGTGGTTTTTGTGGAAATAAGTAGGAGGCATTACTTTCAGAGTGACTTATGTAACTGATAATGTGAATTTAGAAAACAAGGTTGAAATACCTCTTCCTAATGATTCTTTAACTAAAGGAGAAATAGCTTTTGTACCACTTACTACATCTCCATTTGTTCATACTTAAACTGAATGACTGGAATATTTCGTAAGCTTAAGTTGTTATTGATGTCATTCTTTCAGCGTAGCAGGGAACTGCAATTTATAACCATATATTTTATTTTAAATGGTGGGAGTTGTGCCTCATTTGGGAAAAATAAGACTGGTAATGGATGGAGATAAATAATACAAATAGCAGAAATTAATTAAAAATGAAAAAACTTGTCTGTGAATGAACATCCTGATGTTTAAATCTTGCTGGGACTATTATAATATACTGAAAGTTTGTTATTACTACAAGCAAACTGCAATAGTTCTGACTTAAAGTTAAAAAACAAACAAACGAAAACAATGGCACAACATTTATGTGGCAGTATATGAAACCAATAATACGCTTTTGTATATTTTGCAGACTTTTGCTTGTAGGAGGCTGTGAAACAGATGAAGATGGAGTATCTAAAGCAACTGCTTGTGGGATATCTGCTTGGAGAGTTCTATCAGGATCTCCCCATTATAAACAGGTTACTAGTTATGAAGATGATATTAAAACAGTAAGTGTATTTCCTCTTTTTAATTTTTTGGGGGAATGATTATTGTAATTAACAGAGGTATCTAATGTTCAGTATGCATCTTTCTGCTATTTTAAAGTTATGGTATGAATTTCTAATAATTTATCTCTTTCTCTCTAGTACATATAACTTTTTTTTCTGTGGTATGCTTTGAACTTCAAGTTTTTGATGATCTCTTTTCTGTGGTTTTCAAAAAACTCAAAAGTCAACAACAGAACAACAAAAACGCAAAACACAACAAATGTTCACTGTCAATTTTTAAAAAAATTGAAAAAGTAAATTCATTTTTATCTTTTTTTTTAATTACTTATAACAGAAGGCAGTATATCTGAGGTAAATGTTTCAGTTTATCTGATTCCTGACTTCATTTATTTCTAGTAGAAACGAATGTTTGATTTGGTAACAGCTATTATTTGCAAGTTCGCAAGGCAGTGGCACAAAGCTGTACTAGAGTAGGTTCAGACCGAATATTAGGAAAAATTTCTTTACTGTGAGATCAGCTGAACACTAGAATAGGTTTCCTAGGGAGGTGTTTGATGCCCCATCTCTGTCACTGTTCAAGAGGCATTGAACAATGGCATGCTCTAACTTTTGATTAGCCCTGAAGTGGTCAGCTATTTGGACTTGATGGTCTTTGTAGGTCCCTTCTGGCTGAACTATTCTATAAATAAATAAAGATATAGTGAAGTGAATTTACATTATACTAGGACAAATTCCAGTATTTATTGTTGTATAAATATTAGTTATTATGAAACTAATTAATCTGTTCATTGTGAATAGCTAGTGCTTTTCTGCAATATGATACATACACAGTGAAACAGGCAAAGTTATTCTTGCTTTATTTTGAAATAGACAGCCTAAGAAAGTTTAAAGAATTCTGGAAAGATGTTTTAATACTTTAGATTTGACTTATTTCTTTGGTGCATAAAACAATGTATGAGATTCATTTCTTGGTATGTTTCTGTTCTTACAGGCGCAGAGAAGAGGATTATTAAGGATTATGAATTTAAGATTTTACAGCAGACGGGGAACAGAACAGGTATTAAGGTCTAGGTTTACCGTATTCTACTAACATAATTGTCTGTTAATGACTGCCTGAGAGATGGATCTGAAAGGAGTTTTTAATTTATGCAACAAAAGAATTAATGTTTTTATGAAGCTTATAAAAAATAATAAGCTTTTAATTTTAAATGGAGTAGCTTCTCTGGATTTCTTGAAAATCCTATTAGTTCATCTGCTGAAGCTTGAATTTTGGGATTTCCAGCATGCTAGCAGGAACAAAGTCAGTGATGTAGAGCTCAGTTTTAAATACAAGCTTTCTTTCAAAGGGAAGGTGCAAAGAGCCACCCTAGTGCTTATTAATGAGTATAATAAACATAGCATCTTAGGTAGATGCTCCAAAAGAAGAGATTTGGTTTTGTCATTTTTTTTCCCAACGACATAGCTTGAGGGGAGGAAAAAAAAAAATCAAAACCCAACCTTATGCACAATTCCACTCCTTTAAGAATATTAACAGAAATCCACTTAATTTACAGGCCTACGATTTTTGTACAGCAAACCATGAATAATTAATGTAAATTTAGATAGGGAAAACAGACTCTTTTTTTACTCTATGGGAACAGATAATATGGAAAGGTTTTCCTAAACAGCTCTAAGTGTTTAAGATGAGTCAAACTTATACCATGAGGGTGCATGTGAAAATAGCAAAACTGAATCACGGAATCACAGAATGGCCAGGGTTGGAAGGAACCTCAAGGATCATGAATCTCCAACCCCCCTGTCACATGCAGGGCCACCAACCTCCCCATTTAATAGTAGATCAGGCTGCCCAGGGCCCCATCCAGTCTGGCCTTGAACACCTGTAGGGATGGGGTATCCACAACCTCTCTGGGCAGCCTGTTCCAGCACCTCACCACTCTCTCTGTAAAGAACTTCCCCCTGACGTCCAACCTAAATCTTTCCTCCCTCAACTTCAAACCATTTCCCCTTGTCCTGCAGTTATCTACCCTTTCAAAGAGTTGATTCCCCTCCTGTTTGTAGGCTCCCTACAACTAGTTTTGAACAGTTTGAACGAACTTAACAAACAAACCTTGAATATGTCTTGGATTCCCCCTTCCCTTGAGGGAGTGAGTGTTAAAGTCTCATCACACTGAAATGCTGGTGTATGCTTTCTATGCTTCTAAAACTTTGTACACAGTAGTACAGGGGCTTTCTTCTGCATACCTTCCGGGCTATCTACTCAGTATCTGCATCACCTTCTCTTGCCCCTTGTTTATGGTTTATTTGGAGCTTTTGTTTGATTCACTCCTGTTTCCAATCAGAAATAAGCTTTCCCCCTGTGATTTATTTGCGAAGAACAATCTATCTCCTGCTCTGCACTGTGTTCTCTGGTGAGAAAAATGGCTTGTATGGTGTCATATGGACTTTAGGAATAACCTTGGTAGATTTTTGAGGTTTTTAGGTGAATGGTTTAAAGAAAAAAATGGATGCTTGGTTGGATGTTGGAAACAGGTCTTTCTGAATTTCTCTCAAGGGTAGAATGGGGAGGGATTTTATTTCTCTGAAAACAAAAAAAAACAAGGCTAGTGCTGTGCTAAACTTCATCTTCACTGCATTTGCTAATAATGAATTTACAAACAAAAGCAGGGATAGTTATTACTGAATGTTTTAGTCAAATTTCTGAAATTATATTTAAATGTGGGAGATGCATTTTATATTCTTAGTAGGGAATTGGCAACAGTATTAAGATGTGACAGGCACAGCAGCTAGAGGACTACCTATATGTGAGATTTGATTCTTACTGTTGGTAACTTAAATGACAGTTTTAAAATGTGAAGTGACAATCTATTGAGCCTCTCAGTATCTCGTTCTGCAGTTCCATCAAGCTGACAAGCTGTTTACTGAGCTGACATTGCCTGCTTTGTCAAAGGATAGATTAATCTCTGTAGATATCAATGCCTGGGTTTTAAATATGAAAGTTTTAGCAACCACCCAACATCTAAATTCAAACAGCAATAGGATTGTTATTGATGACTAAGTAGATGTTTAACCCTTGCAAAAATCTGTGATCTGTAGCACTGATTGCTTAATTGAATGGGTTATATATTTTAGGCATGTTTTAAGCTTCTAAGTTCTTCATCAGTTCCTATTTCTTAGCATTCCTTGCATGCAACTGGATTTATGAAGAGAGAATTGCCTTCAGTAAGCATGCACTATTCCTTGAGAAACTAGAGCACAGATTATAGCACTCTAGGTACTTCAGAACATAATTGGAGAATGCTTAAAAATTATTTCTGTTAGGAAAATAATAATGATTTGCTTAACAAAATCTTAATTATGCCTTCCTTTTTGAGTAACAACGTACTTTACACTTGCCTTTAAGCAGAGCTCTCTATGGTTGCAAACCACTGTACAGCATGAGAGCAGTGAGTGGATTACTTGATATTGTTATTTCTATGGCATAGCTAGAAAATAAAGCAGACACAGAAATAAAAATAATATTAAAAAGCCAAAAACATTCTCAAAAGCACAGAAAAACAAATCTCAAAAATACATATTACTAAATGTGTTAGACATTAGAGACAGTAGAGAAATGAGGTTGCTAAATGCCTTCTCTAAACAGATCATTTAAGAACAGCTTTTCAGGTTTCATTTATAAATAAATTCAAATACCTGGAGTTTTGTTAGCTGTATTGTAGTGTTCTTCCTTTATAGAGATTGTTTTCACTTTTCTGTACCACAGATGTCAGTTGTCTTTTTACCTTTATTCTGACCCCCCCTCCCCTTTCTTTTTCCTGACAATATTTTGCAGGATGGAATTTTCAAGATGAATCTTTCCCCTGATGGAGCTCTTCTGGCAGCTATTCATTTCTCAGGGAAACTAACAATCTGGTCTATTCCATCTCTCAGACAACAAGGAGAATGGGACCAAACTGACCAGGTATGAATGTTTAGAAGCTAACAGGCTATTCTTTAATCCTCCATGGATTTGTTTGCTGAGGAGATAAAGAGAATTTCATTGACTTATGCTTTAACTATTAGTTAGCAATAATTTTTCTATTGAAACTTGATAACTTAAACTTGAATTCATTACATTATAGCTGGTTCTTAAAGTTTAATGAGATATATTGTTACCAGGTGGGTAACTAGTACAGGTGGACTGAGCTGCTGTTTTTAAATATGAATGGAGGCCAACATGGGGAACTTGAAATGGTTGAAACCAAACTTTTCTGTGTTCATTTTTTTCCTTCCTTCTACGAGATAACACTTGAGAATAATTTGACTGTCAGAATGGTGTCAGTACGTCACATGTTAGAGAAACTGTTTGCAAAACTAAGTTTGGGACCTTATGTTAGGAAGTGCCAGACTTGAAACAGTACATTGAAAACTTGAAAACTTGTATGTTACTGGTGTGAATTTAAGCATGGAGAATTAGAAATGAAATCATTTTCGAAGATCCCTAATAACTATGTTCTTTGAGTAAAGGCAACACTTTCTTTCAAGAAAAATATGTGTACTTGTAATTTTGAAAAGACAGACCTGAAATAATGCATGCTAGTATCTGAAATATTCTGGGTTTAGCCTGTGTTTCTTAGGAATCAAGAATTAAGGTGAAAAGCTTTTCATCTGAAGGTGTGTTATGTTATAACTTAGAAGATGTGAACTGATGTTATGTAACCAGTCAAATGGGATCTTTGGTCACTAGGTTTAGATATAATCAATTACATGCCATGTCTCTTATGCAGTGTTTATCTCAAGTTATTTTAGTGCATGTAAGTGTGTTTCTGATTAGAAAATAGTTATAAAACTGAATATTTTCTCCTTAGCACTAAACAATTGTGTTTTAGTGCATTTGTTGATATAATAAGTTGATATGTCACTATGAAATATTTGCAGTTTCTGACTTCTGCATGGTAAACGTATGCATAAAGTATTGACTCCATTCAAAATTCAAACAAATGTAGGTCATTCCTAAAGCAATACCTCCTACTTGTTTCCATGAAAACTACATAAGCTACAAAGACCACAGAAAAACTTCTTGATAGAGCAGATTCTCAGCAACAAAACATTGATTTTTCAACATAGTCTCTGCCGTTGGCTATGCATTTTTGTCAGTGATGAGCCTGCATACTGTCTTCATAATAATCTACGCCCGTGAAGGTGACCCACTAACTCTTGCCACTGCTGAAAGGCACCACCCACCACCTCACTGTGCTCACATCCACTATTTGATCTCCATAAACATCAGCATGCATTGATGAACGTCAGCAGGTGCACTTTTTTCCACATGCAGGAATTCAGTGGCACACCTTTGCTTTATATACGCTTTCGTGTCAAATGCCATTTTATCAGATTTCCCTCTGCTGCCATCTGTTACACGACAACAATATTTTTGTGGAATATTGTCAGAAAGGTTCAAACTTTACTGCCACATCACCAACATCTGCTTCTGACATTGTGGACCAACATAACAGAATCAGAGGCGTTACTTTTCAGAACATCCCTTGTAAATATATTTTCTCCACTTATCATAGAATATTTTAAATTCTTCAGTTTCATTGTGCAGTAAGTTCTGTAAGCTCCAAAGCAGAACACTTCTCAATGATACCTATAGGCAGGTTTCTATAATAAGAAAGGGGACAGCGTGGAAAAATGTCTTCAGGCTGTCCAGAGTGGTGGTGGATACTCAGTCCCTGAAGACATTTTAGGTCAGGCTGTATGGAGCTCTGATCAGCCTGGTCTAGCTGTAGGTGTCCCTGTTCATTGCAGGGGAGTGTGATGAATCTTGCAATAGATGATCTTTAAAGGTCTCTTCCAACCTATATGGTTGTATGAAATGAAGGCAGATTTTTTTTCTTTTGATATTATTATGGCAGTGAGGGTAATTGAATGGTTTCAGAAAAATTACAAAAACAAAAGCCCAGGAACTTTTGACTGTATGAAAGGTTTAAGCCAATTAAATAGCTGAGTGATAATGGTTGATTGGGTGCTGCTTTTTGTTCTGCCAGCAAGCAGGGAAACTGTTGGCTTGGAAACTTGGCAGTGTTGTATAGTTTAAGAAGGTCAATAAAGCTGGCATAGGGTCTGGACCACCAGTCTGGAAGTGGAATTGTTCAGTCTTGAGGAGGCTCAAGGGAGGCCCTACAGCTCTCTACAACTACCTGAAAGGAGGTTGCGGCAAGTTGGCCTCTTCTCCCAGGTAACTGGTGATAGGACTAGAGGGAATGGCCTCAAGGTGTGCCAGGGGAGGCCCAGATTTAATATTAGGAAGAATTTACTGTTAGAACTCGTGCTCGGGGAAGTAGTGGTGTCACTACCCTGAAGGTGTTTAAAGAAGGGGTAGATATAATTCTTAGGGTTGTGGGTTAGTGGGTAATATTGGAGGTAGGTGGACTAGGTGATCTTAGAGATCTTTTCCAACCCTAATGATTGTGAGATTCTGAATTTTGGCTACTGTCGTTATGTAGTTGGGTCTGGTTAGGCAATGCTGACTGATTGAGGAATCTAGCGGTCCTTTTATTTTTTTTTGTTCTTCTAAAGCTTTGGAGATGAGTACAATTTCATTGAAGTAAGAGTATGCTTTATTATTAGAAAGGGTTTAAATTTTTGTGGGAGTGTTTTTGCTGAAAGATGAGTGGGCCAGTGATGGAGCAGATATGCAGATTGCATGCGATACAAAGATTTGCTTGTACATTAACCCTTTCTTTTCTCTCTTTTTTATTTCTTTAGCCGGGTTATGATGAAGTCAACCCAGACTGGAAACTGTCTAGTGAAAAAAGAAAGAAAATAAAAGGTACGTGATAGAGTTGAATTATTATTTTAAATCATTGTGTTGTTAAAGCTTCTTCATGGCTAACCAGCTGACTAAGCACTGAAGTAGGGTGTTAAGCTGATCTGTTTCTAAGTGCTGTTTGGTGAAGGTGGCTTTTTTTCAGAGAGATGGGAAATGATAATATATTAAACAAACTGTTTGTGGTGAATATTTTGTTCCAATGTCCAGTTACCATACAGGTGACACAGTTTTCCTTCTCCGTTATGCTTTTTTTTTCTTGTTGGCACTTTAATATTCTTAATAACTTCATCTTGTAGGCTGTCTCGGGAGTCTTGTTCGCAGTTGTCAGTTTTTCTCGAAAGCAGTGAAGCCTTTGTTGTTTTATCAGTATAATGTTCTTGGTTAGAGAGACTTGATCAAGGATGTCCTGGGAAATATGAAAGAGATGTTTATCAGATATCTAAAATTTGTCACGTTTTATGCAAGTAAATCAGTTTATTGTAAATTCTTCTTCTAAATTATATTAAAAAGTAATCAGATTATATAAAAAATTGAGTTGCTTTCTCCCCCCTTCCTCCCCAGCATCTGTAGTTAATACAGGAATGGTTTCACTAAACCAGCAGGTGTAAAATACAAATTCAGTGAACCAAGGATGTGTATAAAATAATGAATGTTTGTTAAATTAGACCATCAGATGATAATTCTTAATAGTTGAAGCCACTTCAGTTCTTATCTGGTGTTTAAAATTGCCTTTCCTTATATGGTGCTTTCTTATTTCTTTATTTCAGATAAAGAATCCTATTACCCATTGATAGATGTAAATTGGTGGGCAGATAATTCTGTGATCCTGGCTCGTTGCTCTGGTGCATTGACTGTGTCATCAGTCAAGACATTAAAAAACTTGCTGGGGAGGTCATGTGAGTGGTTTGAGAGTTCTCCTCAGGTCACTTCAGCTCATGATGGAGGATTTCTAAGTCTGGAGGTGAGGAGTGCACATAAGCAAGTATAAGGAATGCAGTAGAAAGTGTTTTCTGTTCTATATGTTACACACATATATATTTTTATTAATAGTGAAAGTGATTCTTCCTTATCTCTAGGCAGGCAATTCTGAACCTCCTGCAATTCAGATGTCTTTATAAAAATCTTAATTGCCAAGTAACTTGGCTATTATACTTACCAAGTAATTGCCATGTGTAGATGCAAAACTTCTGGAAGCCTGAATCTGAGTTAAAGAATCTTGCTGTGGGGAAACAGTTTGTCAGCTCTCTCTTTTTTTTTTTTTATTTTTTTCTTTAACTGCTTTGTTAGTGCATTTGAAGAATATTGCAGGCATCCCTCTCATCTTGCAGAGAGAGTATGTTTAAGAGAAGCAAGGAGCAAGTTAAAGTTGGCCAACCCTTGAAAGGGATCTATTTTTTATTCACCTTTAATAGCGTTCTGGACAGGAGTAGAATATTACTTTAGTAATGAAGTAGACCAGGAGTTTTCTTCAAAAATAAGGCGGCTTACACTGGAATAGATCTTAACTTAAAAGTTAAATATTTATCAAAATAGATGAGTACATACCAAAGCTTTTTGTACGTATTTCTGGAAAGTTTTGTTATTTAAGAAATGAAATAGAGCCAGTGACTGGCATGTTACAGCCTATGGAACAACAGTTTGAAAATACATCTGCATTGAACGGAAAGACATAATTTGCTTAGCTAATAGTTGAAAACATTGTTACACTCTGCAGTAAGCTGTATAATTGTACTGAGGTTAAACATATCTCTGTAGGTCTGTACTCTCTGTAGATGTTATAGGGTTGAGTGTATCTAGTATAACAGTGGACTACTGTTAAGAGGCCTTTGCCCTTGCTTTATTAAGAAAGTGATGAAACCTCAAATTTGGAGGACAGACTCAGCCAGGGCTTGTGGACGGCATTAATCAAGCTGAGAAATAAAGGGTTTAAGAGAGAAAATGTTGATTTTGAAATTCGAAGTACTAGAAGTGGGCATGTACTTGTTTATCACGAAGATAAACTATGTAGAAACTTTTTATTTTACCCTTAAGAATTATCTTCTGTGCAGTGTGAAATAAAACTAGTTCCAAAAAGATTACGCTTGGAAAGCAGACCTGGTGATGAAGATGAGGGGGAAGATGACTCTGACTCAGATGATGAAAATTCTGCTAAGGATAGATACTTCAGCTACCTGAAGCAAGGCCTATACTTTGTGACAGAAATGGAACGATTTGCTCCTCCACGGAAACGTCCGCGTACTATTACAAAGAATTTCCGCCTCGTTAGTTTGAGGTCCACAACTCCAGAGGAACTTTACCAGAGAAAAGTGAGTATGAAAGGGAAGATTCCATCTCTGGTAATGAGCTTTAATCGAACAGAGTTTTTTTAGAGACTTGCTATATTAACACTAGGCACATATTTCTAAGGGCCTCGTGGATGGCAGTATGCAGTGTTACCTAACATAAGTTAGGTAAAAACAGCATTACATAATAAAAATAACAGGATGTTTGCTGGTCATCATGTTTCATTAGGGTCATTAGACCAGACTCATTGTGCTAATGTGAGTGTTCACAAACAGTGGATGAATGGGTGGATATATTGAATTAAGTTAATTTAGCTTATTATTATCCAGGGAATGGGTTAATTTATACCTTATATTGCTATTATATGAATGTTTTTTGAGACATGCCATACGTACAAAGTAGCCTTGTGACTCTTATCACAGAAGAGATGCTTCTTTATTTTGAAGACTACTCTAGGCAGTACTTTGTTTAGAACACTTCAGTTGTTCTAATGGTAAGCCAAAACTGTAGCTATTAGAGTTTCCAGGGGGTATGGATGGCACTGCATGCTGCCATCTACGACATCACTAATGTCGTAGTGATTGCCTAAATAATTTCTTTCTTTTTTACTGAGAAGTTTGTATTTTTGTAGAGCTTTCTATCAGATTTGAGTTAAGAGTTTTACATATTCTTATCTTACATGATGTTTACTTTCCTACCTGCACAAGCACACCGGGAGTAGTCATCCCTCTTACCTGTTTTAACACAGAGAATTAATTATTCATTGCTTAATGTTGACTTTCATTTTCACATTTGCTTTTTAGATTGATAATGAAGAATATGAGGAAGCTCTGTCTTTGGCTCAAGCATATGGCCTTGATTCTGATCTTGTGTATCAGAGGCAATGGAGGAAGTCAGCTGTTAATGTTGCTTCAATTCAAGACTATTTGGTGGGTTTGTGTGACTTTGGCAATTTTTTTTTTAAGAGTGGCTATGTAATCTTCACAGAAATCTCCATTGTGTTCTAATTTATGCAACATAAATCGGAGGCAGTTCAGAGAGTTGTCCTGTGAATGTCTATTGTTTGTCATGTGGGAGAGAGTGATCTTGTTAATTTAACTGAAGGCTTGATCCAGAGACCTTAGAACTTGGTTTTATCTGAAATTAGAAAATATCTCCAAGGAGAAATTTTCATCAATGTAGTCTCTCTGGTGTAATCTCTTCTCCACATGCAGCACTAGATTGTTTCCTGGCAAATAAATCATAACTGAAAATATATTGTATTTAAGAAATTTCCAGGTATTGTAGAAAGTTATTTGGAAAGGTTAAGTTGGTATCCATAGCAAAGGTTGAATAATGAAACTTGCATTATATTCAGCCTGTAACTGGAGCTCTGCTGCAGAATCCAACATAGTTTTTTTATTTGTTTTGGTGTGAGAGGAGATAATCCAGCAGAGAAGCATTGTCAGAGTTGCACAGCCTACTGGTGCAGTGGTGTAATATCTCCCAAGATATCAAGAGAATATATGCTGATTTTATTTTTTTCAAGTCATATATTAATTGGAAGGTCAAAATAAGCAACCCTTCTCCATGTAGTATATGATCTCAACCAAAAATCAACCAATAAATCCAATAATATTTTGTCACCTTGCTTTTTCCTTTCTGTCACAGAATCTCATAGGCATGCGAAGAAACCAGTACTGAAAATGACTTCAGTGCTGTTGTGGAATACATTGAATCTATGATACCTATATCTTTAGCTCCAAAACATTATATTTCTTATAGTATAATCAACAAAGATACTAATTAGAGAACAGAAGTAGTAATTTCTTGACTTATCAGCAACAAGACATCTGGCATTTGTACATTAGCATTGCAACAAGTCTTATCTTCATTATGTTAACTGAACGAAGTAAAATTCATGTACTGATAAACAAAACTGTAGATGACCATTTGTGGAGTATCTTTTTTTGGTTCACACTGAAAGTCATCAGATTAACTTGACATTTTCTAAGTAGTGGAAACAAATTAAGAGATTTTAACAACTCTGGTTTCATTGCTTTGGATTGAAATGGGGGTAGAGTGGCTGGAAGGCTATGTGGAAGAAAAGTGTATTGGGGTTATTAGTCAACAGCCAGCTGAATATGAGCCAACAATGAGCCCAAGTGGCCAGGAGGGCCAGTGGCATCCTGGCTTTATATAAGAAATAGTGTAGTCAGCAGAACTAGGGAGGTGATAGTTCCTATTGACTTGGAGCTGGTGAGGCTGCCCCTCAAGTACTATGATAACTGCCCAGGAAAGTGTTGGAGTTACTGTCCCTGGAAGTGTAGAAAAGTGTGGCACTGAGGGACATGGTTTGGTGGTCTGGTGTGTGTGGGTAGTTGTTGGACTAGATGATCTTGGAGGTCTTTTCCAACCTTAATGATTCTAAGATTCAATGAAACATGTAACAATGGACCTATGCTCTTTGTTCTTCGACAGAGCAAAATTAAGAAGCGTGCGTGGGTTCTTCATGAGTGTTTGGAAAGAGTTCCAGAGAATGTGGATGCTGCTAAGAAGTTGCTTCAGTATGGCTTGAAAGGCACAGACCTGGAGGCTCTTGTGGCCATAGGAAAAGGAGAAGATGGTGGCAGGTTTGGCAAGAGTGTTATCTTTTCTTTTTATTTATTTATTTTTGTCTAAATCAACTAATGAGGTAATAAGTAGTATTGAAAATATTGATATGTTAATGCAGAGCATAAGAAGAGTTGCAGTGCTGTGAATCAAAGCACTTAAAGTTGCCCACAAGCTGCCTGTTTACATTTTACAAAGTACTTTTGTACTGATCTTTCTGTTTTCTCTGGATGTCTGTTATATTTTGCATCATGGAGAACTTCCAATGTCATGATTTTTCTGCGAGGTTCTGTTTCTTCTGCCTCTCCTAGCAGCTGCTGCTGCTCCTACAAGGATGTTTTATTGTGTATCTTAGTTGTAATGATGTTTTGTTACTCATTTGAGGAAGGAAGCAGAGCAAAATACAGGGGGTCAGAAATACATGCAGAGACCATCATTGTTCAGTTCCTAGTGGTGGAGTAGGATGTTCTTTCTTTATCCAGTTATCTAGTACAATTGTGCACTATAGAAATGCTGCCAATTCCACTGCTACCTGTGGAATTTAGAAATATTTAAGTTATCATCGTTGTGTTTATTTTTTTTAAGAAGGGTAGGGAAGAGGTGATGCCCTTTGTTGGCTTGTGCTGCGTGTCTTCTCCTTATTGTAGCAGAATTCATTATTATAATTTTCTATGGAAGTTGAGATTTTTATTTAAGACTTAAATAGAAAACTCTTTTGATAGACATATTCAATAGTTATTTCTTACACTTTTTTGTTGTTTTGATCAGCACACAGTTGATTGTTTTTTTTTTTGTCCTCCAGATTTATCTTACCAGGGGAAGCAGACGTTGGTATTCCATATGAAAACTTCTTGTCACCAGATGAAGAAACAGATGCTAAAAATGAAAAAGAGGCCAGGAAGCATCAAGAACTGCTATTATCTTTAAACTTCTCAAAGTAAATGCAACATTAACTATGTTTTATTCAGAATTGCAGGATTATTATAAGTACGGAGTTATAAGTGTGTAGCTACTTCCATGTATGTTATTCCTAATAGAAAAGTGGTGGAGATTTTAAATAGGTGTTGTACTGTGTCCAAGTTCTCAGCTTATTAATTTCTCAATATATTTTAGTTGTTCAAATATGTAACTATTGTCTTCATTTACATATGATGCAATGTCAGTTGTAAATGTGAAAGCATCTGTTTTGGAAACAGGCTAACACTGGAACAAAAAGAACTGTGCAGGAGCAGACTGAAGTTGTTAACTTACCTTGATCGCCTTGAAACTTATGAGGTGAGAAACTTGGTAATGGCTTTAACTCTTTTCGAGTTCCCATTACACAGGTAGTCCTGTAACTTTTTTTGTCACATCATCATATTTTTTGTTATATGTTGTAGTATTAATGTTTATAGTCTCCTTGAAATATAGCAGTCTCTCACTTGAGAAATGTGAGCTGTTTTCTGTTCAAGCTACTGTATTTTTCCTGCTTCAAGGTTGCAGATGGCTAGCTTTTAACTTTGAGAGGCATAGCTGGGCAGAAGCCTGCTTTGAACATACGGTGTCCATTTGCCAACAAAGCAGCCTATTTTCCCCTTTTTCAGGAATAGTTGTGTATAGTTGAAAGTGTATTCAGAGGATTTGGCATTTACACACAAGTGTGTCATTAAAGTGTAAGGGGAAATCTGATGCATCTTGAATAATAGAACAATCTTGAGCATAGGAAATAATATAGAAAAACATGAGATGTGGAATGTGGTGTAGGATCACTTGCTTTGAAACTGCATCAGTCAGTCTAAAGAAGTCAGTCTAATTCAGATTCTCTATCAGATCTCCTCTTTTTTTGAGTTACAGAAATGAAACTTTTTGGAATGTGAATCTGTATTTTTTTCTTTTTTTTTTTTAATTTAACTTTGCAGTTGGTAGTACTCAGGTTGATTTTTACTACATTTCCTTGTAACTAATGTTGTATAAACTTTAATTAAAATGGAGCAGAGAATTGTCTTAGCTTATCAATCAAAAATGTATCCTTTTTCCATACTGGGATAAATTAAAACCACCAAAAAATAATCAAAAACAAACAACAAAAAAACCAAGCCTCCACCATGTTTTTTCCAGGTATAATTTATGTTTATTCATGGTATGATGCATATAGTTTTGGATGCTGTTGTGAATCTTGTATAAAATCTGGTCTGTAATTTTTTAAATTTTTTTATTTTTTTGTAGGAAATTCTTGGTGGTCCTCATTCAGCTGAACAGCACTATGATGGTGAATTCTTCAAGAAGTTCAGAAATCAAAATATTGTGCTTTCAGCAAGAACTTATGCTCGGGTATTAATATTTTGTTAAGTTTTTTTCATTATTGTTGCCTTTTATTGTTGCTTAGGTGTGTATTTGTTCTGTTTAACATAGCTGAATCCCAATGGAAGTTTAAGTGGAAGATGTATTTGTTTGATTGTAAATAAGCAAATGCAGGGACCCTGAACAAATTTTCTTTATTGCTGAAGAAAATTTTGAAGTTAATTTGTTTGTTATAGGGCCTAAACTTGCATTACATTCTCTGTTTCAGTTTATATCAGTCTTCTGCAGTGTATTGCTTTTTGTCTTTAGGAAAGCAATGTTAGAGCCCTGGAAATCTTGTTTACGTTCCATGGATCAGCTTTACTTCCACACAGACAGGCAATTCTCTCCAATTTTCCAGAGACTACTTCACCACATGAATATGCTTTCTTGCTGCCTGAGGCTTGGTAAGAATGCATTAGTGGATATTAACTTTTTTTTTTTTTAGCTTTATCTTCATTTCTTGTGCAAATCTTCATTTGCTGTTTTACTTCGTGCCATTTGTAAAATCTCTTTGTCTTTCTGGGTTATCTAATGGGAAGTAAGGGATTTAGATGTTCTTGTCTCCGTTACCTGTAAGCATGGACTCTTGACCTGCAGCTTCAGACCCAAATTTTCATTGGTGTAATAGAAGTCTGTGTTCTAAGAGTCAAAAATAGAATTGCTTTTTCTTGGATGGCATGTAAATATTGTATTGTTCTGAGTTTGTTTTTAAACACCATTTAATCCTTAAGCAGTCAATAACTTCATCTTGTCACAGACTCCTACTCTCACAAAGGAAGAATTAGGAAAAGGCTTAAATCCCAACTTTCCTTTGAGTATAAAATGTAGTTTACTGTCAATTTCATGTTGACTATTAATATAAACCCTCACAGGAGAGTCTTGAACGTCATACTACTGTTCTCAGTCTTATTTAAAAGGAGTTTTAGCTTCTAGGTTGTTTCTTTCAAATGCTTCAATTACAGAATCAGTTTTGAACTATATGCTCAATGCTCACATGGAATTAGAGATTTCAGTTTTTAGATTTTGCCATAGGACTTTGAACTCTTACTTCAGGAAGATAGTTCTTTTGAGTAGGTTATGGAATTTTTTTTTTTTTTTTTTTTTTTTTTTGAGCCTTCCAATATTATAGTTGCATCTTTCATTTGAAAGTTTAAACACTACTTTTTTTGGGTAATATGCTATGTAGAAGGAGTTTTATTCACATAGTCATTCCTGTGGCATTTTCCCAGTTTATAATACTTGTCACTTTTTCTTAGTGGAAGCTGGTGTGTTTTTTTTCTTGATATCTAATGTTTGCTAGCATCCTTTTAATCATTTTGTTAATATTAGGAACACGTTCAGTGTGTAAGAACCCTTGTTTTATGTTTTTCTTTAAGGTAACAGATCATAAAGAGAAATTATTGCTATGTTTATAAAAAACAGAGAAGATTCCAAATTTTCTCTATTGTTTTAATAAGATATATTATATGAGAAGGGAGGAATGAAGGCTTTTCTGAATTGTCATAATTTCTTGCTGGTGTTCATAAACAACTTCTTATTTCTGAAGTATCACTCGTTTTAATTTTTTTTTAATTTTTGTTGCTGTGTTTGGTTGTCTTGTTTAAGTAACCAATTGCTGGGAGGCAAAATTCTAAAGATTTAAAATAAATAAAGATTTCACTGTTAATCTGGTAGTGAAGATGTGAAGTTATGGTTTAAGAGTTTGCTTCTGTCTGCTACTGAAAAATGGAAGTATATAGTTTGAATCTTTATTCCTTTGGCAGAATGGAGAGACCTTCCCTGTGCTGTGATCAGTAGATATGTGCAAGTTCATGCTTTTCTGCAAGTTGCAGAGTAGATATGGTATTATCTTTGAAATGTTTGTCTTTGCGAAATGTGAATAAGGGCAAATAGGATGTGCATGGAAAGTACATAAAATTGTATTGAGCATCTGATCTAACGTCTTTCTAAAACTGTAATCACTGTTTCAAAACTGATTACTAACACAGTATTACTAACTACATCTTTGTTTTATTAATTTAGTACAATAGAGCATCTACTAATGAAAATATCTGTTAATGACAATAATTTACTACGATTTCTTATTAGTTTTAGAAGGTGTCTTTTGAAAAGCGATCAGTTTTTTTTCTTCCAGATAATGTCAGCTTCTGAGAATTTTCAGTTCGCATGAATCAAAATTAATTCATGTGAATCAAAGAGAATTTGAGTTCTCGGTCATCTTAGTATGAGTTTATTGGGTCTTTTTATTTCTTGCATTTATTTTTTTTAATGGGAAATTAGTATAAACAGAATGACTGCTTATCTATAGACACGTATTTGTTATGATTTCCAGCTGAGAGGAGTATGTTATTTAGTTTTACTGTTCTGTAGAGTATGCAGATACAGTTTGCCTTAAATGAACTGAGTGAACTTGTGTTAATTTATTGAGCTATTTCATTCCTATGTAGTATTAAAAACTTTCAAGTGTTGGCTGTAATAAACATCTGAACAAAAGGAAGACATTGTGAAATGGAAGAAGAGGGAAAATGAAGTTCTGCTGAGAGTTGCCTATATCTTCTGTGGTTTTCGAGCACTTAAATAGATAAGAGGATGGAGTTCTCTGAGGTGACTCCACTCCTTTTGGAAATTTACTGCTTTGCTCCATGTTCCTCTAGTTAGTTGCTGCCTTTTCTATGGGAATTTGGATGAGGAAAAGCTTGAGATGAAATAGAAGGTGCTGTCATGCTTGTGCGTGGAACAGGGGAAGTGGGAAAAATAGACACCTAACTATTGCTAAGTAAAAAGCACTGGTACGCAATTGTTTGCTATAAAGCACCACCAACATGAATGCATGTAGAGTCCTGCATCTGAAGAATGTCAAAACCCAGGACAAATGTTTTTGTGAAGGTTGCCTCATTACTGTCATTTCATTTTGTCTCGAGCTACAGACAGTGAACTCAGAGAAAGTGATGCCTGTTTTGCTAGTGCATGTTATATGCAGTCTTAAGCAAGTAGTTTTTCCTGTTACTGGCACTTCGTCTACATTAGGATGGCACCTTGAGTCTGGTGTCCCAAAAACTTTGAGGCACAAAAGTTGGTTTAGCCAAGAGGAAAAAAGTAGTAGGTGATAATGTTTACTTACGTATTTTTGCAGAATTGTGATCATAATGTGTTCTGACTCCTTCCATTTGTCATAATTATTTGTCAGCATCTTTGATATCTGTGCTGGGTCATTGGTATTCATACTCCTCAAAGATCCATTAGGTACATGGTCTATATCTTTTCAGACAACTAGAGTGCACATCATAGAAGTTTAGGTATTCAGAGGAGTTGATCTCTCTTTTAAAAGAATGACATTTCGCAAATTAGCATTCCTAGTTTATGGTTACGATTGTTTCCCTCAGGTTTTTAAAGATGATCTCAGAGGAAAATAATGCTTTACCACCATTATAAATATGTAACCAGTCTTCTTCCTTTTCTTTTAATTTCCTTACATTTAACTTTTATATTGCAGCATAATAGTTCACCCTTTAAACACAGAATTTGGGAAATTCAAATGTGAGGTTTCCTCAACATCCGTAATTTTGTACGTTACAGCAGTAGGGAAAAACCTTCGCTTCAAATCAGTGACTTCTGCATACTTCTGCTTTTTTTACCCTTTAACTTTTTTTAAGTACTGGTTTTCAGTCATGACTTACAGAGAACTTTTACTGGAGAGTTTTGAAAGAACTCCATTTGCACTGGGATAGGCATGGAAATATTTTTTAAAAACTTCAGATGAAGCTTTTAAAATCAGAAAAATTCAATTCAGTAGATTCTCATCTACGAGCAAAAAGATAATTAAAACTGAGAGAGTTCTAAGTGGCTTTGCCTTTGCGTTACGATACCTTCTCCTGGTTTTTAGTTACTGCTTGGTGCATTGCAGTTCCAATAATGTACCTTTATCTTTTTTCTTGTGTATCTAATTGATTTGATAACTGAATGTCTTTGGAATTGTCAGATGTGTACTCCTAGTTATGTTCTATTAGTTTCTTTTCTTCTGATGAACTGCCTTTGTTTTTAGTTCAATTTAGATGTGTTTATGTTCAGAGGATTAATCCCATAGTCAGTTTTGTCTTTTTGTTTTTATTTATTTGTGTAGCAGTACAATCAGAGAAGACTTTTGCACTTCTTGTATATATGCAGTCCTCTGCACTTGGATAAAGAAAAAAGCAACAACAGTTCAGAAGTAGAGAGTCAGTGTAGTTGATATTATGAGTTTAAAAATCACTAATCTAACCTTCAACTGAAAATTAGAAAAGCAAGTTTTGAGGGGAAGATTACATTTTCATGACTCCACATGTTCATGCTTCTCTTTGCATTGATTTCTGGTAGGAAAAGAGAAACTTCTTGTGGTATTCGTAAAAGGTGTTTTGGAGGAAAAGAAGTTCTTAAAACTGGCCTTTGTGGGGATCTGGGCAGCTGCAGGATTGGCTGAATTTGGCCGAAGAGATGCTGCAGGAAGTGAGCTGGTTGAAGTATTGTGTTATTACTCTTCAAGAGTTTTTGAAGATGCGAGAGAGAATTTGAAGCTATGAAAAGGCCATGGAGAACATTTGACAAGAACTGTTGACAAGGAAGGTGGGAAGTTTATGAAGAACTGCTATATGTGAGCATAACTGCTGTTTAGAGTGACCTGAACATCCTGAAAGAAAAGCAGATTTCTGTTCCTGTGAATGAAGAAAACTTTTGGAACAGTGAAAACAGTGAAAAACAGAGAAGCTCTGCTGAAAAGAACCAGGAGATCCTGGTGAGCACAAGCAAGTCATGAGCCAGCAGCACGTCCTGGAAGCTAAGGCCAGCAGTAAACCTGGCCTGCGTTAATAGGAGCATACCCAGAAGACTACTGCGCTCACTCAGCTGCATCTAGGATACGGGACAACCAGGAAATATTTTGATGAAGCATAGTGAGGTTAGCAGAGGACCATCAAGATGTTTAGAGATCAGAGCACTTTTAAAAGGCTGAGGGGACTGGGTGTTTTCATTGAGGAGAAGGTTTTGGGAGTACCAAGCAGCAATTTTCTCAAATCTTGCTATAGAGCATTGAGCTGAACTGCAATTCTGTTGTTTGTTGTGTTAACTTGTTTTTCTTTCTGCAGTGTTTATGCCTAGCTTATCCTGTCTTTGTTTACCGTGTCAGTCTATTGCATGCATGTTCCTGAATTGTACCTTGGCTTGCCTTCTGTGTTATTCTCTGAAATTATTTTGCTGATCTGGTCTTGCTTGTAGCTTTTTTTATGGAATTAAGAACAAAATTTCTTCCACAAACTTTCATTACACTTTTATAAGTGTACATTTATATAAAAAAGTACATTTTTATAAATGTATTTTCACAGTGTGGTGGCAAGGCTGGGAGCTCATCTATGTCTTTAAGGCAGCCCATTTAGATTTTGTGAAAGCTGTTGCCTTACAATTTCATTGTATACATAAAGAAAAAAAACACAGCAGTCTCTTAAATTGTGACTGAATAGTGTTGATTGACATATCTGTTCTGTCCAGCTAATTTAAGTGTAAAAAAATTTCTTCTCTTCCCGGGTTGCAAGAAGATAACTATATCATTAAAAAGTAGTTTGATCTGTTTATGCAGAATCAAAAAGAAGACTTTTCTCTGGTTGCTGAGTTGATTTGAAAGACCTGTCATTGAAATGCTCTCAGTAGGAGTTCTGAAACACAGTCAACTATGGTAGCCAAAAGCTGTTGGGATACCTTTTTCACTATTTAATGTGGATCAGTTCTCCAAAAAGTTCTTTTGGCAGTTCATTTTAGGCACCAGCTGTACTCCACCGCTGGTGAATTTCACGTCTTGTGGCCATTTACGGAAAATGAATCTCTCCTTCCCACCTCTTTAAAATGTGTCATATGGTAAATTGAATAATTGGAAACCTTAAATATACGTATTCAATTATTTAGTTGCTGTTACTAATTTGTTACTGAACTAACCCAGATTTTCATGTAGTATGGAAAGTGCAGATGAGTATGTTATGTCTGTTCCTGGGGTGCATTCCTGATGGTATTTCATCCTCAGTTATAGAATTGTAACATCATAAAAGTGTTTCAGAGCCATAAGGACCTCAGAGAAACAGAAACAAGAATTGATTTTAGCATTGCACCTTGGTGTGCACCAGGTCCAGTACCTCTCACCTGGTGTAGGGAACCTGCTTTGGCAGGGGGGTTGGACTCGATGATCTCTGGAGGTCCCTTCCAACCCCTATAATTCTGTGATTCTGCGTGATTCTGCCATCAGATAAGGGAAGGTGTTCTGCTGTGCTCTGTGCTGTGCGGCCTCACTGCCAGCACTGGGTACAGGTTTGGGCACTGCAGTTTAAGGATGTCAAGCTATTTGAGAGCATCCTTTTTTTTCTTTTTTTCCCTCCTAGATAATGAGCAGTGGATTAAAAAATATATATATTAAAAAAAAGAAAAAAAGAAAAAGGAGGGCTCCTGTTCAGTGTGGGGAAAAGGAGGCTGTGGGGAGACCTTTTTGCTCTCTTCCAATATCTGAAAGGTGCTTACAGTGAGAGTGGGGTTGGTCTCTTCTCACTGGTGACAGGTGACAGGATGAGGGGAAACAGCTTTAAGTTGTGTCACGGTAAGCTTAGGTTGGATATCAGGAAACACTTCTTTACAGAAAGGGTTGTTAAGCACTGGAATAGGCTCCCCAAAGAAGTGGTTGAGTCACCATCCCTGGATGTGTTTAAAAACCATTTGGATGTGGTGCTCAGGGACTGTGATTTAGTGAAGCGTTGTTGGGGTTAAGGTAGTATGGTTGGGTTGTGGTTGGACTCAATGGTCTTTAAGGTCTTTTCCAATCTGAGCGATTCTGTGATTCTATTCCCCATATATTTTTAGGAAAATAAAAAAGGACACGTTTTTCAGTTTAAAAAAGTACTGTTCCCAAATATGTTGGAGTGAGTTGTCTTTTGGTTTCAAGTCTGAACAAATTTTACAAGTGTTTTTTTTTTTTTAATACTTATCTTCAACTAGATGTGTTTCTGAGACAGGCCTGCTGATTGAAATCCTTGAGAAAAAAAAAACAACCCTCAAAGTTGCCACTGATAATAGAAAGCATTGGACTCTGACCTTAAAAACTAAATTAGACATTCCTCTTTTGAGATCCTGTCCTTGGAGAGAAAAATAATCTGTAAGTTTGAATAAATGCAGTTGATAGGATACAGGATGCAATAGCATGGGCCTCTTTTGTCAAAGCAAAATGCGAACAATAGAGTAGAAAGAGCAATACAGGAGAAGTCAGCTCTTTTTTGAGGAAGTAGAGTTGAATACCTCTGTAATCTGTCAGTTTACTGACTTCTAATCATATTTATTCTACTGTTGAAAAGGAAATAGAGAAAAGGAAAGTATAGGGGAAGCAGTGGTTTGGAAGGGAAAAAACAACCAAAAAATAATCCACGAAACCAACCAAACAAAATCCCAGATAATATTTGAATGAAGTTAATTATGGAACATGTGATGGTTTCTTTTAATTGGAAAAGGGAGACACTTGCCTTAGTGACTACAGTGTTCAATTCCATACCTGGAATTTTGGATGAGTGCACGCTGCTGATTCACCCTACATTAAGTACTGTCTCTGACCTTTGGAATTTCAGTTTCTAGAGCAAAGGTGTGAGGTTGCATAGCACAAGTTGAGAGAGTGGATGATGGATGCGATAAAATAGGCTCTATGTTCCACATTCAGCAAACTACTTGTGCATGCTGAATTTGCTTCCGAACCTGTCAGATTTATGTATGCTGTGCAGTCATTCTGACATGTCCCAGTGGTGCTGAATTTGCTGCATATGTGCTGCAAACAAAGTAATGGTAGAAAAATGGAAACCCTGCCTCATAGCATACGCTTGTTCACTTTTCCAGCTCTTCCTTCTCAGTTTCATTTGCATTGAATGCTTTTGAATTTTCAGGATGTATTTTAATTCCCCAAATCTTTCTCAGCTTACTCTTTTGCAGTTGATAGCAGCTATTTTTTATAGCTGTTTCTTATGATGGCATTACAGTTACTGATACAAAAATTTTGGGGGGAAAACAGATTGTGCTAAAATTTAACTATCATAATGGGGAAAAAACCCCAACTTGTGATAAACGTTGTGATAAATATAGCTCTAAGTGTTTTTTGCCTCTTTACTGCTGGGATCTCCTATCGATTACTGGTGTCAAGGCTGCTTTATTCTAATCCTTGTTTTTAAACTGAAATACAAAGAGATTTTCTAAGCCTTTTAGAATGATGAAAGTAAGGACAGTTGGACACAATTAGATAGGGGCCAGAATGGAGTTGTGATGTTTTAACATTGTTGAGGTGGTAAATGAAGTAAGCAATTAAGCGTATTGTGAACTACACTTAGAAAGAGATTTCTGTGTTAAAACTGACTTTTTATAATTGCTTGATTCTACAAGAATATGATATTTTGCAGCTATGTAGATGGTTGTTTTCTTTTGAAATGTCAGTTTCCTTATGCATTTAGAATATACAGTTAATGATGATTACTATTCTTCTGCTGTGAGAAGGGAAAGAAGGATGAAATGAGGCTTCCATTCAAGGTTGCACTGCAGTCACTGTCACATGAATCAAAATTTTTTCTCTTCAGGTTTCTGTGGTGAGATCTGCTAATGAAGTTCTATGAAAAGCTTAAGAAGTTATATAATCTGACTTCAGAAACTGACATCTGTAGGTTTCATTCATGCAGAAGCTTCTGCTGAAACATGAGATTGTTCTTGGTAAAAGGCAAATGACCAATAGCAGATGTAAAAAGGAGAGGAAAAAGAGAGTAGGTCCAGGCAAGCACCTCGCCATGTATACCTGAATTTTATAAAGAATGTACAGCTGAAATATTCCTGAACTAGATACTTTTATACTTCTAATAGACTTTTATGGCACTTCTTTCTGAGACTTTGCATTTTTGGACACAAGTACTTTTTTGTGTTTGTTAGCAGTTTACATGTAGATGATTAAACCTAGTATCTGTATAGGGAGTAAAAACAGTGAAATGTCATCTTCTATTTAAGTGGCATGAAAAAGTGAACAACATAAAAATCTTTTGTACGGGACTTGTCAATCTGCTTGAGCTTTCACAAAAGCTTTACTGCATTTTTTTCTGTCACATCCTTTTCAGTAGGGTTGGCAGAAGGGTGTTAAGTGTCTCATTACTTCTTCATTTGGTGGATTTTTGGAGGTGAGGAGAAGGGAAATGGAGGAACTGTCAAACAAAGAATAGTAATCAAGTGAGTTATTCCTCAGCGAGCTACTTTTTATTATTTCAAAAGTGACGAGAGTTAGCTGAAATTATAAGCCAATGTTTGACTTTGGAGAAGTTATTTTGGTGGAAGATTTTATTTAAACTGTTACTCAGAAAGGATTCTATTTGAAAATGTATTAAAAAAAAAAAACCTGTTTGAAACAGTTTAAAATTTAAAGGTAAACCCTAGGTGTTTTGTGTTAGAGGAATAGGGAAGAAATTTCTAGTTTTTGATGGGGAGAGTCAATTACAGCATGTTTTCTGAAATGAGTTGGTGATTGCATCAGCCCACCAAAAGAAGTTTTTTTCCAGTAACTTCTTGTTTCATGCTGGGTAGATAATTGCCTGCATATAGAAATATAACTGCTGAGTCTACAAGTTGTTAAGTATGTTAAGAGTAATGGGAGGAAAGAAACACACTAACATTTGGGTCCGTTAGGAAACTTTGCAAGCTTGCAAACTTTGTTTCTAAGCCTCTTGTACTAATTATGCTGTTAAAAATTATTTTCTTGACTGGAGTTTTAATTGCCGGATGTAATTTTGTCATGTCTATGGCAAATATGCAGAACATGGCTGCTTAATTAAGAACTCATTCAATGTGATACAGGCTTGGAATGATATATTCTTTTTTTATTCTTTCTTCACGTCTCATTTTGAAGGATAGCAGCATGCCTAGCCCTTCACAAAAAAAGTGAAAGTCTTTGGAAGTCTTGGTTCCTTGTCTTTCAGATTCAGTATTTGTTCACGGTATTAAATTTGTGATGTACGCTCCTGCTGTCCTTTTACCTAATGATTTTCTGTATTAATTACAGCGTTAGTATGTACAGCAAAGTTGGAAAAAAAAAAAAAAGTCTATAGTGTGAAATTATATTGTGAAATCAGAGGTGCTGTTCCAAAATTTCCTTTTACTCTTGTTTTCTAAGAGTAGATGTGCTGTTTGGGATCTGAATTCTGAGATTGTCAGTGGCTATAGGAGTAGCTTATATTGGACTTTAAAATTTTACAGATATTTGAAACAACTTCTAAATGCAACAATTCCCTGTCCTCTGCTGTCTCTTTTCTGTGTTTTGTCCAAGCCAGAGTTGAATGTGGATGATACTGTATGTGAAACATAAGAATTTGCTGTTTTCCATTTTCTTAATTCCTGTCTGTTTGCTTTTTGCAGCCTGCAAGCCTCTTTCCACCAATTTATTGCTATGTCTCATGCATATTTCTTGTGGATGGTTGGAATTATTAGAGATAAGACTTAGGATATTATTGTTAGTGTGTAATGTAAAAAAAGGAAGAATGGATGACCTTGGAGAAATGTTTGTGTATACAGGGAAGGACAGTCCTGTGCTTTGTTTCGTATTTATGCGTGTATCTGTGTTTTGTGATTGTTGCTAAATGAGATGAAGTTACTGATTTATAGTTTTGTTTGACTCTAACGTTGTGAAATTGATTTGTTTATTGGAGAAGTTTCTTTTTAAGCTACTGTGTTGCAGTTTTGCACTTTGAGGGATAAGAATACTGCATCAGTTAACTTGTGAATCGTGATTGTCCATGCTGTGTTACTGTTGCTGTTTATGGGGTCAGGAGAAAATGAATGAGATTTAAATCTCATTATTCCAGTGCTCTGCAGCTTTAATGTGTTTATTTACTATGTGGTTTATTTCTTATCTCTACAAGTAGCAGAGCCTAAAAGGCTCTTCTTTTTCTCCCTCTTTTATGTTCTGTGTATCTTGGTATGGTTTTCCTGATTTTCATGCTGCCTGAACAACTAACCTACAATCATAGATCATAACAAGGCATTCTAGTAACAGCACATGTTGTTCTTAATTTGTATCTCAAAGATTCTTCTTCCTTCAACGTTTAGGAATATACATTTCCCTGTATATATTTGCAGACAGGGATCATGTTAAATTGAATTGAGAAGATTAGTACAGCAGAACATTCCTTGTTTCAGTTCAGTACAAGAATTATGATAGAATTCGAAGGTTTTTTTTTTATTTTAACAGGTTTTTGTTCATTTCAGTCCTTTGTGCTAGCATATGAAGTCAGGATACTTACTGTGAAGCGGTAAAGATTCTAAAAGTGTGTAGCAGTCTTATTTGATTCTTTTTTAAGACGCAATCAGTAAGAAGACGTTTGAGGTTTTTTCTTTTTTTAATGCATTGTAAATGGCTTAGGTAGGATATGTTTTTGTACAGATAGCATCCTACAGGCAAAATCACACTCGTATAGCCAGTTTAATTCATCAGAATTTTTTTAAACAATATTGACATGAAAATTCTACATTTTGTCCTACCAGTTATGAGCAAGGAACACTGAGAATTATTCCTTGGAATGAGCAAAAACATCGTGAAGAAGACTGGTGTGAAAAAGCAGACTGCAGGTGAATTTAAATAAATAAAACGAAGACGTTTTGTGATATTAAGATAATGTTTATTTACTAATTCTTAAAATGTGTTAAATACCCAGTGAGACTTGCTTCAAATTTTCACACACAGTTATTTGTGTTTTGAACTTTCTTAATGAGACTGAAAAACAAAACACATTAACTTAGAAGTATTAAGTTCACTGTGATTTTGTGATGAGTATCTTACAGAAAGCTGTAAACCATAACATATTCATTAATGCTGCTATAATTAATGTGACTGCTTTTTTGTGTGAAAAATAGAAAGCAAAACTTGGGCTTATCTGTGTCTTTAGTAGAGAAGATTATTTCTTTTGTGATCCATTTCATGTTTGGAATCTCTTAACAATTACATCATTGAGAAAAATAAATGCTGTGATTGGCATTTGATTCTTATATTATTGGTGCATTTGGCTTTAGAATGACCAGAAATTTTAGGAAAACCTAATTTGGAGGGTAGGTGGGGGGAAAGGCAAGTAAACATATATTTTAACATGTATTTACTTCTTTTTAAGGACAATTGTCGAACCAACTTTACAAGATGAAAGCGAATTTCTGTATGAATCACAGCCTGAATTACTGAAATACAGAACTACTGAGCTTTCAGTAGAGCTTGTAACAGACTGGTATTTGAGCAGAGCACAGGAAATTGAAAAATACGCCATGCAGGTGAGAACAGCAGTGAGGAAATGATGGCTGTGTCAGATGATCACTATTCTTCAGTGGAATTCTGTCTTACTGAGTATTAATGGGATGATTTTCCCAATGTTTTCTGTGAAAGCCAAATAATTAATTCATAAGAATGAACAGGAAGCCAATAGACTGACTTGATTTACCATAACAAACAATAACACTTTTGTAGTCTAAGAAATATGTTTACCATTACATTTTATGTCTGTGATTAAATAAAGGGAGGGAATGTTGTGCACTGTGTATCAGGAAACATATTTTATTATATCACAGGATACTATGCCATATGTAGTATGGATATGTGGCACTGTCACTTGCCAATATGTAGTTCTGTCGTCGTTGCTTCCTGGCAGGTGTTTGTGGGATTATTGGGAAGCTTATTTTTGTTTTGTTTCATTCATATTTTAAAAATGTGTGAAACTCTGTGGTACAGATGAGCAGCGTGAGTAGAGCTCATCACTTGTGCTCAGGTAAGTTATTGCCTCTAAAACCAATAAGTAGCATGAAAAGAAGGTGGAATGGAAGTACCATTTGTAAGTTAGTTCTTTTATTTTTCAAGTTTGTGGTTCTTCGGGTGTCTTTAATCGTAATTCCAGCCTACATTGCCTTCTTAGAAGTCAAAACAGACTCTTTTTCAGTGATTCAATACGCTTTTATGTGAAAAATCTCATATGTGAAATACAACTCAACAGTGAAAATCAGTAATTCAGGGACAACTAGATAAGTTGTATTACATACAGACAGAATCATAGAATGGCTTGGGTTGGAAGGGATCTCAAGGATGACCAAGATCCAACCTCCCCTGCCATAGGCAGGGCTGCAAGCCACTAGACCAAGTATTAGATCAGATTGCCCAGGCCCCCATCCAACTTGGCCTTAAGCACCCCCAAGCACGGGACATTCACAACCTCTCTGGGAAACCTGTTCCAGCACCTCATGAATCTTTCAGTAAAAAAACTTCCCCCTGACATCTAATCAAAGTCCATTTTCCTTTAATTTACAACCATTTGCCTTTGTGCATTCTGCCTGTGTACCTGTGTAAACAGTTGATTTTTCTCATGTTTATAAACTCCCTTTAAATATTGAAAGGCCATGAAGAGGTCTCTCCGTGCCTTCTCCTTTCCAGGGTGAACAAGCCCCATTCCTTTAGCCTGTCTTCATAAGAGATGTGCTTCAGCTCTTGGGTCATGTTCGTGGCCCACCTGTAGACCGTCCCCAAAAAGTCCACATCTCTCCTGTGTTAGAGGCCACAGACTTGAACACAGAACTCCAGCTGGGGCCTTACAAGGACAGAATAGAGGGGGACAGTCACCTCCCTTGCTCTGCTGCCACTTCTTTTCTAATGGAACCCAGGATACCATTGGTCTTCCATGCTGCAAGTGCACACTGCTGGCTCACGTTAAGTTTTTTATCCATTAGAACCCCTATGTCCTCAGTAGGGCTGTTCTCAAGGATATCTTCTCCCAGTTTGTATATATACCTTGGATTACCTCAACCCAAGTGCAAGACCTTATACTTGTCTTTGTTGAACCTCATTAGGTTCACTATAGCCCACTTTTCAGATTTATCAAGGTCCCTCTGGGCAGCATCCTTTCTTTCTGCTGTATCAGTTACTCCTCTGAGCTTGGTGTCGTTGTCAAACTTGCTGAGGGTGCACTTAGTGGCATTATCAATGCCATCGATAAAGATGTTAAAAGAGTATTGGACCCAACATGGACCCTGGGGGCAGCATTCATTACCAGTCTCCACTTGGGCCTAAAGCCATTAACCACAACCCTCTGGTTGTGACATTCCAACCAACTCCTTATCCTCCTAATAGTCCACCTTTCAAATCCATGTCTCTGCAGTTTAGAGATGTATGCGTAACTTAGAGATGTATGTGTAACTTCAGTCATTTAACTGATAAATTTAGTTTCAAGTAATTCTTTATAACCCATGTAGTGAGTTGAGCTACCTTATTGCTGTACAATCTATGGAATAAATAAAAAATTAGTATTTCCCTACGTCATGTGCATCAGTAGGACATGTGGTGCAAAAGGTCTATGACATCATCCACCAAGACTAAGCATTTTATATGGTCTTATAAAGCTGAGAATAGCAATCCATATTGGAATAGGTAGGCAACAAAATATTCTAGGAACTTAGAATTGCCCATTAAACAAAGAGAATGTAAACTAGACTTGAAGTTATTTTTTGGCAAATGGTTGTTGAGCAGGATTTTTAATTCTTTTCTAGGTGGATTGTGCTCTGTCCCTTGTTCGTCTTGGCATGGAAAGGAATATCCCTGGTCTGCAAGTGCTCTGTGACAATCTGATCACTCTTGAGACAGTAGTGTATGAGACTGATGGTGATAGAACCTTAACTTTGAAGGAACTAGTAGAGATGAAAGACATTGAAAAGCTAAGACTGCTGATGAAGAATGTAAGTATTTTGAAGAGATCAATAAGTATGCCTTAATTTGCGGTAGTTAAGGCTACCGTAGATTGCATTGCATAAAGATGAACTAATGTCTGATTTTTTTCTAATGAACCTCCATTTTTAATTCAACCTGACACTAACATTTGGTGTTTTTTTCTTTGTTTTTGCTTTTTAAAAACAAAAATTGAAGATCAGATTCTGAATTCTAAGCACGAAATGGAGTGTCAGTAAATCTAATAAATCCAATCTTGTGAAAGCTATGAATTGCTTTTTTTCATGGCCCATCTTAAAAGATCTTCAGTGCAGCTATTGATTATCATTAACCATTAGCAAAAAAATTTAATATTCACCTCTGCTGCATTTGTTACTTTTTTATCACTGTGTTCGGCCTGTGTATGGTGTTTCAGAACAGGAAAAAATATGTCTTTTATGGAAAGGTTAGAAGATACCTACAGATAAAATCAGGCGTGAAATATTCAAATAGAAGGAAAGAACTTGTATACTTATTCTTGCATACTGAAAGTAATGCTACTCTAAGGATGCAAGCAAGTCTCTCATTCATCCTCAAGTTGTAGGAAGGCAATGAGATCTTGACTTTCATCAAATATAGGGTTTTACTCATGTACAACTTGGTGTCCTCATGTCATCAGTAGCAGACAGATAATTTGTTGTTTCAGTACTGTGGTCTTTGCAGCAGTAGTGAAGGTCAGCCTTCAGCTGTATTTTCTGATAGGTACAGAGATTGTTTCATTGACCAAAATGTTACTCCCTCTGTAACTCACTGTGCTTTCCAGTCCTCTGATGAAAAATATGTGAAGAATGTTTATCAGTGGATGATCCCTTTTCTTCACCGCTGTGAAAATCAGTCTCCTGGTCTGGCAAATTCACTCTTTAAAGAATATTTAGTGACGTTAGCAAAGGAAGACCTGACTCTACCTCTGAAGATTTTCCAGAATTCAAAACCTGCTGTGAGTATACCACCATCCTTATGATTCTGCTGGTTTCTTGGAAAATTCTTGTCCTGGAATTCAAAAATAGAGTTAGAGATTATCTGCTTTAGAAAACAAACCATGTTTTTTCCCTTCCTCTTGGACTCAGCATTTGTAATGTTTTCGAAAACATAAATCTCCCTTTCTCTTATGAATGCAAAGAATGTACTGGATTCTGCTGTAGGAGATGAGTTCAGTGATTGTAAGTGGAAGGTGTGTTCTATGTGATCAGTTCATGCTTCTTGTACAGTTATAGCATGTGCAATTGTTTTATGTTTTTGCATGCTATTGTGTGTTGTAAATGTATGGACAGAAATCAATTAATGAAGAAAAATTACAGCTTTTTTATATATATTGATATTGTTGTATGTGTTAAACAGACCTGACAAATGTTTGCAGCAGTTCCCTTCTTCTGATCTGAACCCTTTTCACTTCTGAAATTCAGGCAGAGTATAATGAAATACCAATATTTCTTCAAGTGTTGGCAGTGTAGGAAAGTAGCTGAGTTGTTTCAGATTTTGTAACTTCAGCAATCTTCAGTGTGTTGTTACTAAGGGACTTACTAATTACAATCAGGAGGCAATTATTTACTTGGAGTAAATATGTTTTAAATTCAAAAGAAACTAAACTGTTTAATTAGCTAAAGGAAGCATACAGTGGAACACTTTCTTCTTCCATTAGTGTCAGCAAAAAATTATTCCTGAACAAGACCAGCTTATGATTACAGCACTGGAATGCATTTATAGCTGTGAACGAGATGACCAGCTTGCTCTCTGTTATGATATTTTGGAATGCCTTCCACAAAGAGGTTATGGGTAAGCTTTATCAGCTAATTATTTGTAACTATTTTAGGTGTTAAGTATTGTACTGAAGTAATATTTTTTTAAATATAGTTACTACATCATTAAACAGTATGTAATTTTACTGAAATATTCTGTTCCTGTCTGCATTTTATTGGCTTTCACATTGAGAGTGCACACATGTACGACCTCTGCCAAATAATGTGACAGTAGATGATTTAAAGCAGCTCAGACCAATACTTCTTCTGTACTAGTTTTTTAGGCTTTTATATATTGGTGAATTGAGACCAAACAGGAGTGTTGTTGTATTAGTCTTGCTCACCTAATTACAGTTAGTGGTGTCTTGCACATAAGAGTATATTGCTGCTAACTAGCATGTGAGAGAGGTCTTAGTATGGAAGACCTGTACAGAGGGTAGGTATTGTAAAGGAAATGAAAGATGCAAATAAGAGATATAAGTTATTCTCCCAGTATTTTCAAGATGTAGGAAGGAGAGATCCTGTAAATAGTCTAAGGATAACCTACGTTTTTTTATGGACTGAGGGGGCTATATCAGTTTTGGTTATCTTTCCAGCAAGAAGCAAACTGTTAATTTTTTTAAAGCTATTTGTTTGATTCTAATCAAGGAATGCTTCAAACTTAACCATGCTGTAGAATCATAGTCATTAAGGTTGGAATAGACCTCTAACATGTATAATAATTTCATATCTTTGCAGGCCTGAAACAGATAAAACTAGCAGTCTTCATGATGCAGTAGATGAACTGGAGCGAATTCTGAGGTATTTGATTTTCCCAGAATAATGTATTCTTACATAAATCCTGGCAATAGCCAGGAACTTTGTTATGACAAAAAAGCAGCAAGAGTATCTTGTTTTCAGGGATATCATAATGATTATTTGTAAGATTTTATATCATATATATTTATATTATATATAAAAAATATATATATTTTAGTTACCTAAATATTATAAAACTTCACAAATGTTTTGCTTGGAATATTTTTCAGATATTTTGGAAATTTTTCTGTGGTGGTGGGAAGGTTATTTCTAAAATACCTGGTGATTTTTTTTTTTAAATCTTGACACTACAATATTTTGGTTAAAAAACTAGAAGCTGTGAAGATATTTTGTCATCTTATATTGTTGGTATTCTATATTAACGGAACAGGTTTTTTTTGAGTAGCCAATTAACCAATTGTGATTAATCCATACTGATACAGACTTTGCAGAGAAGGTTTAGATTTGCAGTATGTTATTTGATAAAGCTTTAAGACTGCTGCAGCAGCTGTGCAGAATTGAAGTGTTTACCATTTATTTGCAGTGTATCAGAGCTGCTGGAGAAACATGGGCTTCAGAAACCTGTTTCATTTGTGAAAGACACAAAGGACAATGCTGAGGAGGCACGGAAGCTGATGATCAGACTGACAAGGCACACAGGTCGCAAGTTAGTATTCAAAAAGGAATTGGAAATAAAGGGGAAAATGACAGTAAGGGAACAGAACAGTACTTAACCTTATAGAGTGTACCTCACGTTTTTATTATGATAGAGAACTGGTGTTTAGACTGAACGTGAAGTGGATAAAACACATTTGTTAAGCTGGTTGTTAATGTGATTAGTGTTTTGGCTGCATTCTGTGCATATGAAAAACTCGTTCTCACTTCAAACTTGCTTCAGTGCATTTGTGTACATCTAGCCTAAAAAACATACTGGCTACAAAATGACAAACTCTGAAGTTTAAATGTTGTAAATGAAGTTCTTTAAAACCTGTTTAATTTTATGGAAAGTGTAGAATTTGTGGAACAACCACCTTTTGGTTTTCATAGAAGCTGTTGTAGCAAGGTAATACATTGCTTCTGTGCATTGTTTCTATCTTTTTTTTTCAGTATAATTTTTCCATTTTTTTTCTGTTTAAGTACTAGTTTTAGCTGGTCTTTTAAGTGTAGATCAATTACTACATAGCAGTTTGCATGAGCAGATAAAAAGGTTGAGTCTTGGTTAAAACAGCCATGGCTACTATTTTTTTTTTTTTGGTAACAAGTACATCAGTTTATGATGATAGGGTAGTATGCAACTGGGGTATGCTAGAAGCATGAAAAATGATAGATTTTCTACATTCTTGTAGAGACATTTTGTTTTGCAAAAGTGAAAGATACCACTTGAGGAAATAACTGCTAGCTGAAACAGTTTGTGTATCTTGAAACAGTGACTTTTTCAATCTTAAGGCAATATCTAAAAACCTTCATAATGATTTCATTGTTATGAATTTTGATAGTACACAGGAAATTTTGTAGGTATTATAGTTTAACACAGAGCCATGGATCCAGAAGGTGAAGAAACTGAATACCATTCAAATTTCAGGGATAAAATAAGCTTCCCGCTATATTCTCCTTGCACACAGTCATAGAATTATAGAATGGTTTGGGTTGGAAGGGACCAACTGATTAGTTGTTTGCCATTGCCTGCAGTAAACAGCTTTTCAGCGATCATCGTTTGTGGTTAGAAAGTTGTTTTTATCCTATTGTTGGATCAGCAGGAAGATAGCAGTTCCAGCTTTTTGATGTTCTACTGGAAGCTATCAGAACCAACTTGGGGATCTTGATGAGAATTTCTTAAAATCTTTACCTTATCCCACAGAAAACAAATGGAAAAACAGTTTGGGTACTGTGTTGTTGTCAAACAATTTTAACCTACAGACACTATTTAAATTAAAAGGTAATTAATATTAAAAATGTTAAGTCTTCAATGAGTCATTTTTGATTAAAAAAATCCATTAAAGACTGAAATAGCTTTTAAGAAAGAATATTTTAGCTGATAAAATTATCTACTACTTTTCTTTAAATTTATTGAGGAACAGAATATTTAATTTAAAAAATGTTTGCAGGCAACCATCTGTCAATGAGATGCAGTGGAAAGAATTGCTCCAGGATATGTTAGACATGCAGCAGAAAGTATATACATGCTTACAATCAGATGCTTGCTATGAGGTGAGTTTTATTTCCCAAGTAATCTACTAACTCTAATTTTTTATAGCTGCTTACAAATGTAAATACATTTCAAGTGTAATTACTTGGTTGTCTATGGACAGTTTTATGGCATTTTCATTGGCCACAAACTTGCCGTGTTAATTCATTTTATCAAAAGCCTCTCTGATAAATATCCTGTGTGTCTTTTACTGGAATTGAACTTATTTTCTAAGATGTGTCGACTGTTTGGGGCTTTTAACGTCCTAATATCGAAGTGCGTTTTCAACTTCTTACATCCCATTAACTCCTCAGAACGTAGATGTAAATTTCTCATCTCCTATTTTCTGAATTCATGCTGTAAATCTTTATGCTGGAAGCAGAAATAACTAGATACTGGTTACTAGTTACTTTTAGTTTTACTTAATAAACACAAATATTTGGGGAGGTTCTTGCGAAGATGCTTTCATTCAAAGGAATTGTTACGTAAAATGCAGATTGGCTTATTGAAACTGTTGTTTCTTAGCATTAAATTATCATTCTTTCTTTTAGATTTTCACAGAAAGTCTTTTGTGCTCAAGCAGTATAGACAACATCCACTTAGCTGGACAAATGATGCATTGCAGTATTTGGTCAGTGGATCAACCAGTTTCATCTAAAGGGAAGCCACAATACAGAGTCAGCTACAAAAGAAGTATAGAACTAGTTCTGGCTGCTAGCAGAGAATACTTCAATTCATCAACCAGTCTGACTGATACCTGTATGGATTTGGCCAGGTATATTTACAGCTGTTATGTATGTAAAGATACTATGATAAGATGATAAATGATAATTTGATATGATAAAGGTGTAAGATTTATTTTACCCATGTCGCTTTGCACATGTACATCAAGGCAGGCCCATGGTTGCTGGAATGATCTATTATGAATTTCATGTTGAAGAAGAAGAAATATGCAAATCTTTTTACAAGGATAATAAACTTTGTGTCATTTTGACTCTTTTCTGTGTTACAACACTGAACTTCAGGTGCGGCCACCAGTTAGTACCACAGTGGACAATAACATTTCATGGATTCTTCAATTTAAAAAAAAAATATTTATTTATTTATATGTATTTATTTTATTTATTTATTTCATGTTTATTCCTGATTCTGAGACTTCATTTGAGGCAATATATCGTTCTTTGTTAAGAAATAATCCAAATAGTTCTTCAGAAAGGAATTCATACACAGTGTTCCATAGAGACTGCAGTGCATGGAAGTTTGTATGTAGAGGTTGAAGTGTTGATATACATTATTGTGCAAGTTTAGGTATGGAAGTATTTTCTGTTACAGTATAGTTGCAAATAGGTAATAATACTTGAATATTTTACCTATGTAAAAAGTTGATGCTTTGGCTTATTCTAAATATTTTAAATACAGGCATGTCTTAATATTGACATATTTTCCCTTTTACTCTTAGAATTTAATCTTTGATCTTTTTTTGTCATGTGTTCAACCAAATGAATTTTGCTTTTTCCCGAGGGTACTTACCTAAGAACACCAAAAACATAACCAAATGAAACTACTTACATTCATTTAGAAAAGAAGACCTGTCTTTTAAATACTGCTTTCACTTAGAAGTGTACATTTAGCTATTAATTACAAGAAAGACTGAACTGTTTTTCTTCCTCTCAAGATACGAATTCATCTTGACCTTCAGTAGTATTGTGTGTGTGGTAGCACTCTTTTAGGAAATCTGCATCAAACTAGCTTTTAATTGAGTAAAGTAATAGTCAAATGTTTTATGATTACTACTTCAAATTGGGAAATTTTACTCAGTGAAACTTTGCAACTTTAGAAATTTATACGTTGACAACTCATGTATTTTCCCTTAAGATTTAAAGGAATATTTCATGGTTTATCTTCAGTAGAGGTGTTATCTTCTATACAACTTAACTCAAAAATGATGTAAGAGGTGAGACTTTTTTCCTAATGACTTACATCATGTTCCTCTCCCATCTCAAATGAGTACACAGGAAAATGCAGGTGCATGTTTATATAATTAAAGGTTTTATTGCCTTAGGTCGAATTGGGAAGGCATTCACTTTTACAGTATCTCTTACATAATGTTAGTTGTATTTATATCTTTCTACTGAAAACATTCTTTCTTAAATAAGTATTCCTAATGATAAGTATGAACATAGTTTGCCAGTGAAAATTTTATTTAAAAGCTGATTATGTCCATATAATATTCATAAATATATGCATATTCTATTTAGAGTTTTAAATTAGTATAGTGTTTATTATTGTATAATTTATCTTCAGAGCGATGTTTTACAGGTATTTTTGTCACCCTTGTTTTCATTTTCTGAACGTAGCTGAGGAAACAGAATTTGTGACAAAGGACTTCACATTTTGTTTTCAATCAACATTTTGCTTTTGTCTTGTTGTGCTTCAGTTTTGCCATATACAAATTTCCTAAGTAATTACATATTTAAAAATTATATATTTTGAACAGAATGTTGCTGTTTTTTTCTTTTTTTTTTACTTCTGAAGAGAGCTAGCATTTTAAACCATTAATTTAATTCACTTTGATTTATCCAACAGTTTTCACAAAAGTTTGCTTCCTCCTTATTTAGATGCTGCCTGCAGCTTATTGTTGACTGTCCAAGTGCTATTCAGGAGGAGCTAGATCTCATTCGTGCTCTTGGCTACCTTGAAGAATTTGGTGTGAAAATATTACCATTACAAGGTACTACATATTTTTATTCTTCATACAATTTTTTGAATCACATGCATAAATGGATGACAAATTATTTACTGTTTTGTGTTTCACGAGTAAAGTACAGAGTACCTCCCTGTCTCCGAAGATAGTTTTTTCAGTACTTTTTAATAACTATGTTATTAATTATAGAGCTTAGGAAGCTCTTGGTGGCTTCACAGCAGCTGACTTCCTGCTTGCAAAATAGTCCACGCATACTGTTGCTGAGTTACAAAATATAGGAGAGAACCATTTGATCTGTAGGCAGTTTTCTTGTCTCAATTGAGTTGTTTCATTTTTAAGTGTATAATACAGAATGACAACAGAAGTGAATTTTCATGAGCTGTTGCTTTTGAAGACGTTTAAAAGTTAAAACTCTTTTTTAACTCTTATTTCAGTATGGAAATCTGTTGGACAGAAATTTGAAAGAAAGGATGATTACAGACAATGAGTTGAAAGGGAAGATGGAATATAGTGCCGTATATTTTGTTATTTATTTTACCAAACTAGTATCATTCATTGCTTTTTTAACAAGCAAGCCACTTTTCTAACTGAAAAAAATACGAGAAGTTTTACCCCTACAGGCAAGTTGAATTCAAGCTGGGCTTTTGCCTTTCGAATTTTCTCCTTGTTAATGATATTAAATTATACAATTAATGTAATTTTCAAATTTATTTTAATATCTTTCTTGAGACAGTACCAATTGTAAACTTCTTGAGATATGTTGAATGCAAGCTGTTGGTGTGTTGACTATTCCTCAGCTTCCTCAGAAAATTTTTCCATACATTAAATCAGCTTGAAGACTTTGCCCATGTCTGTTCTTTCGGTGTACAATGTATCCTGTCCACTCTGAAATAAAAAAGGAAGTGAAATCCTAATTATTTGAGACATTTTGAAAGAAAGCTCATGTTTATTGCAGCAGACCTTTTGAGAAAGTTGCAAAAATGATATATGACATATATATATGTATATATTTAATGATTGCTCAGGTAAGTTTAAAAACATAGTCTGAAAGGTGGAAGCAAAAAAAAAAATTTCATTTAAATCTCCATCTTTTTTGCATCCCAAGCTGAGAAGCTAGTGATTGTGGCTGGATATGTTTTAGTGTTTAAAAACTTCATACCTTTACTTGCACACATTTCCTCAACTGTCTTTGGGTTGTTTTTCAGATGATGTTGTTATACTGTCTATATTGCTTAACAAAAATGTTCATTTACAATGGTCTCTAACACCCAAACACCCATTCTTCTTCCAACAGTCCGTTTGTGTTCAGATCGGCTCGGTCTCATCAAGGACTGTCTTTCTCAGTTACCAACAAACTATAAGCAGTCTGCTAAGCTCCTGGGACTTGCAAATTTGCTGAGAGTTGCAGGTGAGTTGTTATAAGACATTGAACTGCAATAAAGCATAGATTTGTGTTATACTTGAGGACATCTGAGCTGATTGTTGGATTGCATGTTCAAGGATATCACTAAAATGCCATCTGGAAAAGCATTCAGTGGGTCAGAAAGAAATAATTTACTTAAATGAAATATTTTACCTGCAAGCTGATCTTCAGCTTTTCTGACCTTCCACTAATACCTTAAATAAGAACAGCCTTGTCTAATCTTGATTTTGAGTAAAAGCTTATTTCAGACTGGAGGAGTTGTGGATGAGAATATACACTTTTTTTTAATTGTCATTTGGTAGTACTAAATTTCCAGCAAATCTTACTCTGTATGTTAAACAGGGTAGTTCAATTTAATAATAGTCATTTTTAAGTTGGAGGAAAAGCAATGGAGCACCCCTGGATGGGGCCCTGGGCAGCCTGGTTTAGTATTAAATGTGGAGGTTGGTGGCCCTGCATATGGCAGGGGGGTTGGAGATTAATGATCCTTGATGTCTTTTCCAACCCTGGCCATTCTGTGATTCTGTTGAAAAAAGTCATCCGTGATGTCTGTCTAACAACTGAAATTTATACTTCTATTGTGCTGTATGTATTTTGTTTATGCAGTAAAACTAATAGTTTAGCTTAATATATGTTTGAAGAGGTGAACATTTTCAAAGATTAAATGCTTAGTATACTAGCTGTCTGTGTATTTATTTTTCAACTGACTTGTTACTTTGTCAGAGAAGTGAATTCTTAGTTTGTTTTTGGAATTGCTTAATGAACTAAACTCAGGTCCTCCATACTGCTTGCAGGTTATTCAAAGCATTAGCAGCTATTTTGAGAAACAGAGAAGAAAGTGATAAATTCTCCTAAATTTATCAGTCAAGGATGTCTTTTTAAAGACACTTTTTTCTTTTTGTTGGCTTTTTCTTGTATCACTATTTTGCCACTTTTTTTCTTGTATGTTCATGTTTTACTGAAAGAATTAGTGGGGTTTTTTTGGTTTGTTTGTTTGTTTTAAGTAAGTAGGAAAAAATGGCTGTTTTTGAAAGGGGAAAAAAAGAAGAAGGAAAGATCCTTGAAGTGTTGTGTCTTGTATGTACTGTATATTTAGCTTACTCAATGTTTCTGGTAGATCTTTTGATTTTTTGAAAAACACTTGGTACAGCTGTAAATTATGTACTGCTGAAGTTGCACCATGTTGCCAGATGCAGTATGGTGTATAAAATGAGTGTGTTCTGGCATTGCCACTGGTGCATGCTTACTAGCTCTTTTCGATCTCCACCTGTTAAATCATTTAGGATTTCTTTATTTATTTTGGAAAATTTCCCAGCAACAATTATTGCTTAAAATTATATGCAGGGAGGGAGATATTTAAGGGATTGAGTGTGGTTTTGAATGGAGATACAGAAGATGCTGGCCTCCTGAGTTGACTGGATCATAGGAAAAGAAATCAATGGAAAAGATATGTCAGAGAGTAGATGTCAGGAAGAAATTCTTTACTGTGAGGGTGATGAGACACTGGAACAGGTTGCTCAGAGAGGCTGCGAATGCCCCCTCCCTGGAAGCATTGAAGGCCAGGCTGGATGGGGATATGAGCAGCCTGATCTGGAGGGGTGGGTTAGAACTAGGTGGAAGTCCCTTCCAACCCAAACTGTTCTATGATTCTATAATATTTGGTATATTACACTAGCCTCTAAGATACTGTGAGTTAAATTTCTACTCAAAACTCAGTATTCAGCTCAATATTTTAATTCCAGTTCAAAAAGAGTGCATCTGCTATACAGGCAAGGGTAAAGTGCATGTAGTTTTCATCCTGTAGGAGGTTCTAGTTGCTGTCCTGAAAAAAGTTCAGGAGGGTATGTACTGAGTATAGTTTATTTTAGAGAGCAAATCTGAAAGAAAGTAATAGCTTTGATAAGTACAAAAATAAATTCCAAAATGCCGCTTAGGTAATGATATATCAGCTAGTTTCCTAATTGCTTTAAGGTATTTGATTAATGACAGTAAACTCTACTTAAGCCTCACATTACTACCTCCTCTAAATTAGACACACAAGTGTTATCTGAATTTTACAGATGGGCAAAGTGAGGGAGGGCGAATGTGCTCAGCACGACTGCCAGCAAACCTGCACACGGGTAGGGAACTGGAGGTGTTCTAGGTCTCATAATCCATTCTTAATCCATAATTAGAAAAAAAACAGAAAACCGTGTGTCAGAAATCAAGAGACTTAGTAAACGTTGCTACTTATTCTGACAATTTCTGATTTAAATTGTCTATAAATATTTTCTATTAGTCTTGCTCTTTCCTCAAAGTTTTATAATGATAATTTGATTTATATCTGTGTACTAATTCTAGTAATTTTTAGCTTTGTTTATATCCCTGAGTCAACTAAAATCGTATTTTTGAAATTTGTCTTCTCAGCACGGACTTTTTTTGCTTGATTTATGTAGAAACAACCATGCAGGTGGTTTGTGCCCTCACAAATGATTGTTTGACATTTAAGTTTTCATAACATGGTTTAACTCAAGATAGTGTTCTCTTCTTTATTATGGTCACAAATGCAGCAGACATTTCACCCAGAAAATCTGTCAGGTGTTTTTTTTATTATTTTATTTTCCTTTTTCAATGATCTAGATCAGATTCAAGCTTTTTGAACGTCTTTAATTTCCAACTGGAAAAAAAAAAATAAAAATCTGTAATGCCATCTCTGCTTTTATCAACATCTATCTGAAGGCGAAATGCTGTAACAAAAGAATATGGAAGAAACCCTGTACCTGAAAGACACCTAAATCTTACTGAGCAGACTATCCCCTAGAATATAAATGTATATTTTTGTGACATAAGGGAGCATTAGTCCTGAGCAACTGAAGCTATGCACACACACGTCCAACGAGTTGTGAAGAGGAAATAACATCTGACATATTTTTTCCAGTTTCTAAACTTTTGTTTGAAAGTACGTAGTTAGGTGCATTTAATGCAGAATTCCTATGTAACAAAATAATGCTGCCAGTTTAGCAGTCTTTAATATGGGACGTATTATAAATCTTGCATGTCTATCAAAATGGCAAGAGGAACAACTCAGATTTGAGGATTTTCACTTTTTATAAAGCTTTATTAAGTATTTCTACAGATGAGGAGCCATGAAGCTAAACTAGCAATTTATTTTTTTTTCTCATGTCTGAGTAGAAGAATGAAACTGTGCTGCTCATCTACAGTGGGTCGTGTTTGAAGTGACTGTGCTGTTGAGACAATGAAAGCCATATGAAAAAGGGTTTGAGCTGTGTATTGCAGGGGCTTCACCAGTTGAGTCGGAGCCCAGAGTTATTCCACAGAATAACAGTGTGCATCAAGATAATGGAAGATCGAGTGAGAGAAAAATGGAGATCAGATGAAAAAGTATAGTTGTAGACTGGAAAGAAAACAGTCTGTATATTTTATACTTGTGCTTTTGTAAAACATGCAGAGTTGTATCTACTGCATCAAAATTAAGTAGCTAAATTGATGGGGAGAGGGGATTTGTCAATGTATGACTAGTCAAGCACAGTTGAGAAGGCATTTCCTTTCTCGTAGTGTTTCTCCATTCTCTCCTCCAATCCCACTGATTTTTAAGTAGTAATAAATAGTGATGATTATTTTATTTAGCTGAAATCTGAATAATGGTAGTTTGATTGTTTCTATTACCTTTTTTTCTGTCACTATTTAGACAAATCTCTCCAGGTTCTAGACAAATGCTGTACAGGTGACGTAGTGGGAATCAGAAGGTGATTGGCAAGTACAATTCCTTGCTTTCAGAATGATAGTTCACATCCAGATTTTGTAGATGAAAAAGAGTTTTTGTGGTTGCTTTTGCCTGGATAAGAAGCTCCTATTCTCCATAGGGCAAAATTTTGCAACACAAAAAGCCTTGGAGTGATTAATTTGCAACACCATGCACTGACAGTTATAGGGCAAGAGGCCAAAAGATGTAAATAATGGAAAGTCAAAGTGTTCTCCCAGCTGTTTTAGTTGCAACGTGCTGGGAGTAGGGGAATCTTGATTGAGTGCAATAATTAGGGTAACTTTGCTTCCCTGAATGTCATTCTTGCACATCTTATCTTTCAAAAAAGCTTTAAAACAAATTTGCTTTTCCTGTATTGATGATTCTGCCAATTAGAATTAAAAATAACAGCTATGTAATTTAAGAACATGTACTCTTTAAATTGTTTTGGAACTGTCTTTGTTTAACCTTCTGAAATATTTGCATTTCACAAGTTGCAGTAATACAGTTTCATAAACCATTGCCCTTTTCAAATGACTGTCAGTATTGGCTTCCTAAAATCACTTCTAATAGGAGAGAAACACGACCAAGAAGTTTGCTTTGAAAAATCCACTCATTTAATCAGTTTCTTGACATTCCTCAGTCCTAAATTAAAATGAATAATGTGGAAATATTTTTCCTGTGTACGTTTAGTCACCTTTTCATGTAGCATGTGGATGTGGGAGCTAGCTTGAGCAACTGGCATCAGGAGAATAAGTAATTCTTCAGTTCTTTTGTGCTTGCTCTAGATTGGACAGGAAAAGCTTTAAAAATAATAAAAAGCTGGTGATAGTCAATACAAATAACATCTTTTCTTGTATCTAGATTTGAAAGGGGGATTAGTTGTCTGATTAAATTTTAATTTGCAAGTGCTGATGTTTTAAAATGATGTTTGTCTGCTGAAATTCTTGATGAAAGTTCAGTCAGAAGATGTCAGTAATATCTGAAGCTTTACTTTTGACTCATCCTTTAGGGAAGAGGCATAACATTGCTCAGACAATCTAGTGACCAAGATGCTTATATAATGTGAGAAAGTACTCTACATTTATCAGGGCAGGAATTTTAAATATCTGTCTCTTCTGCATCTTACGAATGCTTGGCAGCGTGAAGTGGGAGTTTAAATTGGGAGCTATGTTTGACAAAACATAATTGTAAATATCAAAATAATTTTTCTATCACAATTGAAACACGAAGTTCATGTTTGGATTTGTATGTCTTTTTTTATCAATTTTAATCTGTTGATTTTGGCTATCATGTAAGTAAGGCAGCACCTATTTTTCTTCTAAACACTTTCTTAACCTAGACTTTAATGCATTGTGTGGTTTCTTTAACCAACTGTGAAACCAACTTTTTTCCAAACGGTATTCATCTGCTGTTTTGTTTTTAAGAAGAAAACAGATAGTTCCGGAAGTTCATCTCATACTGTGGCTTATAGCTCTCTTAAGAAATAAAGTAGGAAGCTTATATTAATTATTGCAGCAACTAACTAATAAAAATATTCATTTTTTTCTTACAGGAGATGACCAGGTGGAGAGAAAGGGTCAAGTTTTAATCCTTTTAGTGGAACAAGCTCTCAGTTTTCAGGACTACAAAGCAGCTAGTATGCATTGCCAAGAACTCATGACTGCAGGTGAAGTAAAATAACAAAGGTGTCATGGGGTGATGATGGTTGGAAAGCTCGCTCTGAAGTATGTTACTTCAGACTGATCCATTTCATTCAAAAAATCAGCTACTTTGTGCAAGTCAGCATGTCAGCTGTGCGTGGTGTGTAGCATGAAATATAACAACTTCCATTTATGTCACAGATCTACAAAATAAGTCATGGTGTGTTCTGGTTGTCTTTTGAGAATTTGGTCTGCTGAGGTCTCTGAAATGAAAGTGTGTACTGTAATTCAGATAATCCTTTTCTTTTTGGTTCAGAAGCTCAAAAGTATATCCCATTAGGGATTCTATTTTTTAGTGGGATTTTCTATGGGTTTTTTTTCGTGTTAAAAAAAAAAAAAGTCTTATTTTCTTGTCAAGTTGTTTAAATACTCCAAATGCTATATTTTGGAATTATGGAATCATGGGAGCGTGGAATGGTTTAGGTTGGAAGAGACCTTTAAGAGTTCCAAGCCCCCTGCCACTGATTGTGTTTTTGGTAATCACCACATGAAACAATATTGCAGTTTAATATGTATTTGTCCATATGCGTTCAGTATTGCTGATACACAATTATATTTACCTATGAAATTATTTGTGGAATGTATTTCAATTTCCTTTTAAAATGCTGCAGCTTGCAAAAGTTCTCTGCAATTGCTATCCCACTTATTCATTGCTTGAAATAATTAAGAAAAATTTTTCTTAGACAGCTGGGTAGGAATATTTCATTCAGTTTTCTATATGGAAATATGCTTATAGTGTTGTAGAATCTAGGAGTAAGTGCTGACTTTTGTTTCTTACCTAATATTACAGGGCCCTGATTCTTTGTTGCATATAGTAACCATAGTAGATGCAGGCAGTACTGCTGCAGTCTGATAGGGCAGGCGTTTGAAAGGATCTTTGCTGTGACAGGGGCATGCTGTCGGCTCTAGGTTATCTGGAGTCACCTAAACTTGCCCTTCAGTGAGTCCTTAGTAAGAGATATAAAGTGGACACGTGTGAATTTTTCAGATGACTTTCTATCAAGGTAATTAACATATATATGTACTATTTATGTAATTCTTATATGTGAGGATATGAATGAGAGTAAAGGATTTGTATGTTGAGATACTAAGGAATATAGGTTTTTTTTCTCTGCCTCTTTTTTCGGCCACAAATTTGTGAGAGGGTGAAGAAACAGATGAATTGAGGTTATTCTAGTTTATCAGTTGATAGTTCTTACCAAAGTATTAAAGGGAACTTCTGCTCTTTTTTATTTCTATTTTATTTTAAGTCTATCCATCCACTGTCCTCCACCCCAGTAAGTTTGTTCTTGTTCTGCTCTCTCTCTACTTTCACTGCTGCGTGACAACATATGAGGTGTCTTCTAAACATTGTTACATAATGGATGCTCAATTAGGAGTGCCATTCTTGTAATATATTTCATATTATGTTCTGAAGTGCGTTCTTTTTTTTCTTACTGCTAGTGTAAAAGTGTAGCGTGTAGGCATACAGATTCCTATTGTAAAGATATCTACAACGTGGTAGCAGTGAGTCTTCATTCTGTTTGGTCAGTCTGAACTTGAATTACATCAATTTGATGGGGCCTTCACAGTACCTTTCTCAGGGACTGTGTTGACAGGAGTACCACATACCCTCCTTTGTCTCATCCAGTGAGAGTACTGCAACTTGAGAAACTTGCTCAGAAGTTAATTTTGTGTTCCCTTGTAGGCTATGCTAAAAGTTGGGAAGTATGCAGTCAGCTTGGGCAATCAGAAGGCTACCATGACTTGGGCATGCGTCAGGAACTCATGGCTTTTGCTTTGACACACTGTCCCCCAAGTGCTATAGAGGCATTGTTGGGAGTGAGCAGTTCATTGCAAACCCAGGTATGTCTTTCTGAAACTTCTTTCATACATTTAAGTGTACTAAGGTATTAAAGGGAACTTCTGCTCAGTTTTGTTTCCCGAAGTGTGTCTCTCTGCCACCCCCACTGCAGCAAGCTTATACTTGTTCTATTTTCACTGTTCTATTTTAGCATAAGTTTTCCTATAAGCTGTTCATATGATGCCTGCTCAGGTAGAAGTTTTCATTCAGTACTTCTAATGTTTTAATTTATTGTCTGATTTAACATTCTATCTGCAAGTACATCAAAATCCTTTTTCTAATGTTATCCAGGTTCTGTCACCTGTTTATACGCTGTAATGTAACGTAATTAAATGTCCACATAAAAGTTAATTAAACACTTCTTTTTATAGATTTGTTTCTGTATAATACAACCATCTTAGAAGTTTTATGTTCTGTCTGAAGACACAAGGGGGAGAGGAGAGCAATAGATACAGTACATGTGCAGTCTAATTAAGGCAACTACAAATGCATATCCTTTTTAATTATAAAATTGCTTGTATAGCTATGTGTATGAAAAATATAGGAAACATGAAGGCAGTCTCTAGAACTTTGGTAAGAGGGTAGTAGCAGAATGAAATTGTACAGAGTATTTGAAATGAAGTCTTGCTTCTGCATGCATGTTTGGGCAGGTATCTACTATAGTTACCAGCTTAAACACAAATGAATCTTGGCAGAATTGTTACCTATGCAATATAAAAATAAAAGCATGTTTCCCTCCCTTATGTGCCTAACGTATGGTGCTGTATAAAGCAAAATGTGATATGCATTCTGTCAATTAATTGCCTGTTTATTGCTGTATTTTTCCTCTTTTCCTCTTAGTTGTAATGTACTGTCAGTGAATATTAGCCTTTTGCATCCCTTTTTCAAGGGACAAGATTCTCTTCTTCATTCACAAAGTTTGGTACTGAATTGTTTTCTTGGGTTTCTTTATTACTGCAATATGATTTGTTTCGAGCATATAGTGAAGATTATTTATTTGGTACTTGCCCCAGGATGTGAAGCCCAAATTGAGATTTCCACCGAAGAATGGTTAATCAGTATCTTCTGCAATTACTTCCTCCAAAAGCTGCACACAATTTTTTTTCAGTGCTCTTCCTTAACAAACTTAATGTGTTCTGTCCAAGTGTGCTAATTTTGTATATTTTGATAAATGCAAAAAATCTTTATCAGCAGTTCATGGTAATGAGATGATACTAAAAGACTGTGACTGAGTTTCTTTTGTAGAACTTTGTTAGTTTTATGGCTTGCTAATGTAACAGCAATGCCTAGCACCTCAGTGGCACAGTTCCCATAATGAGTATTTTTGATGAAGTCCTTCAGTTTACGTGGTTCAGAAGAGTGTGTATAGTCTAAAAAGAACCAAACAATTCTTATATTGTATGGAAAAAAGCATTGCACAAAGTTCAGAGTGAAGGGAAAGTCATTTTTCCTTGGAACTGGACAACATGAGTAAGAAGATGCCAAATATATCTGTTTTCTTTTTCTCCCTACCCTTTTTGCCTCCTCCCTTCTTGTTTTCCTCTCATGGAAGCTTTTGCATCAGAATTTCTTGAATTTCCTGTGGAATCAGTGTTTTATATTTTGATTATTTGTTCTGGTAAGACATTATTCTGTCTTCATAGATTCTCTATCAGGCTGTGAATTACCAGTTGCTTCCTTCAGAAGGAGGTGAGAATGTGAATACCTCAGGACCTTCTTCACTGATGAGTAAGGATACAGAGGTAATCTTTATAGAGAATTCATACAGTAGTAATGATTTTGCTTTATATTATTCTGAAGAGCCGAGTTCAAGTGTGAGCAACATCTGCCTGTATATGTGTCAAATGTGCAGTCTTTAAGGCTGCTAATTTCCATTTGATTGTTATGGGTTCAAGAGTTCTGGTTTCTTTTTTTTTGTTTATTTGTTTTGTTTTGTTTCTTCCTAGGCAATTTTAACATCATAGGAAAAATGTATATATATAAACCTAGAGGCAGGACAAGAGGGAAGTTCAAGAAAACTTAACAAAATAAAATACATTAAAATTGGTTTGTATTTTTTTTATCTGTCTTTGCAAATCAAAACATTTGAAAATAAGCCTGTGCTATGTATTCAGAAATATCTTGAGTTAAACTTTTTCTTTTGTATATCATGAAATAAGCGATTTCTTCACCATTTTAGATACTGCATGTGAAGTAGCTTTTGTGTGCAAAATCAGAAGACAGATCAACCCCGAGTTATTTGTGGAAATAAAGGAAGGGGAGCAGAAAAGTCTACTGTTCTTTTCTACTTTTCAAGTTTATGATTTTAAGTAATTTAATTTTGTACATGTACAATTGGGAGTACGTTTTTTTTCTCTTTAAAGTTGATACTGTTTTCCTTTTCTGAAAGAAATGAGTTATTTTTCTACCTCTTTGGAGTCTGGATAATTCTAAATTTGATTAAGAAGTTGTTTTGGGGAAAAAAACATTTTCATGTTTACTTTAGATCCCTTTTATTTTTCCCTGTATCTTTTCTCTTTAATTCAGTTTTTCTTTAGATGTTAAACAAATCTCAGGTTAGGAGGAAAGAAAAACTCTTAAAGAAATATAGAAAAGTAGAGAAGGAAAGAAAGAGTTAGTTCATATGGTATAGGCTGTTTTCTATTTGTGTGTTTGTAGTTGAATTGCAGCCTATTTAGTGATATTTTCCCTTGAAAGAATTTCCATGAATGTGATAGCTGTAGATGGAACGTGTTCGTCTTTGATTTCTGTGTATTTAATACCATATTGCTAAAATAACAAATAATGTTTTGTCTTCTTTCAAAATGTTACACTGCAAGTTCTGTACATTTACTTATTTTAACTGTTTGTCCTCTGTTGAATTATGTAGGATTTATAGCTTCTTTCATTTCTCACGGTTTTACAGTGCCTCAAGAGAGAACATAGCCAACAATAATTAAGTGCTGTATAATCCTACCTTTGTTTTAATCAACATCTGATATGTAATATAACTGTTTTACTGCTGTAGCATACCCTGGGAATTCCTCCATCTGGAATCTTTAAAACTGCAGGCAAAAATATCATGGTAGCTGCAATTTCAAATAGTTGTGATATATATCTACACACAAATGTATATTGCATTTATATACATACATATGCATGCGTGTGTGTATTTTTTTTGTGATTAACTGAAACTATCTTTTGTGGGTTAGTAAATGTACTGGTTTTAATTCATTAATTGCTAAATTATAATGCTCATAGAAAGAAACAGCTGTAATTACTGGAGGTGTGATATTCTTCATGGAGTTCATTTAGTGTCACTGAACTCCTGTGATGAGGAAGAGGAGATCTGAAGGTGGACTCCATGCTTGCACTGTTTGAACTCCTGCTGGCAATTTAATCAATGATGCACAGAGAATAATGACACTAACTAGCCATTACAGGCTTGATTCATTTATTTAATCAAAGATGTCAACAATTTAAGATGTCTTTGAGGTATCCTTCTGTCCTTATGCTACTGATCCCAAAAGTCTAGGTCCTCTTATTAGACCTAAAAGTATTATGAATATATCCTAATTACTACCATGTATATCAGGCTGTCATCAAAGCTTGTGTTTTAAGTAGCTGAATGAAAACAAATTGTCTGTGCTTAAAATTGCATTACTTCCTAGGTTCCAATGATAGTAATAGCCTTAATAAATCATTAGACATCCAGTGACACCTGAATTCTAGTGTTATAATCGTGGGCTGCATCCTTTTTGTAGTTTCTAATCTATGTGTTGGTTTATGTTTGCAGGAATTTTTTATGTTTTGTCTAACTACAAATCCTTTAGCTTTTCTTTCATGTAATCAACATATGCAAGTTTTCCTTAAAACGAAAAACAAAAAACAAAACAAAACAAAAAACAAAACAAAACAAAAAAAAAAACAAAAAAAAAACCAGTACATATTTTTCTATTCTCATTTGTTACTTTCAGAGGACTGTTAAAGCATAACATATATTCAGGGTATGATTTCAGTGTATTTGGATTCTTGCATGTGGGCTAGTTGTCATTAAAGGGAACAACAATAACAAATCAGTGTGGCAGGTATTTTTTTATCACTCTCTTCTCTGACTTTTTTTTTAAAAAGAAATCATTGGTTTTGTTTTTTGTTATTAGGTTAGACTGTTTGAATCTGTATAATAATATGTATATAAACACATGCAAGTATTTTAGCTGTTAATTTAGATTATCCTGATAATTTAGAATTTGATGGCTTTTTTTTATAGTGATTTAGATTCATATAATCTTTTTAGATGCTAAAAGAAAATTTTCCTCAAAATCTTCAAGCTATAATGTCCTCCTAAAGGATACAATTAAGCTTATCTTACTACATTGGATCTTTAATATTATTTCGGGAATAAAATAGATTTACAGAGGTTAATACAGGATAGCATGAAGTTAGGCTAAAAGTGTTGCAGTTCAAATTACAGAGAGGAAGGATTTAAAGTTCTGGTATGTTGTACTTAGCACACATTTTGTTCATTTGCATCTGTCATGAGCAATTGTGAACTAATACTTATTCACTTATTACTTTTGCAGATAGAATTCTATTTCAGTAAACTTTGCTGTAAGGAGATAAAGCTGTGAAAGTTTACTGTATGGACGGGAATATTGATATTGTGTGGTGTTGGAGACAATATTTACATTACCATGCTAGTCAAGTGTTTATATACTAATGTGTAAACTTTGTAAAGCATGCCACAAACATAAAACTTTCATGGATGAAATAATTAGCACAGATCAACCAAATGGATGTTTTGAATATTAATTAGATACTTTACATGACAAAGAGCTGATGCAGAAAGCTTTTTTTGTCCTGTATGTTAAGAATTGATTTTAATGAGAGTCTGCTGAAACTGAGTGAAGATGTTTTGCAGGAAACCGTAAGGAGGCCTCATTGTGGCCTTCCAGCTCTTGAAGGGGGCTTATAAATAGGAGGAAGTACAACTTTTTACATGGACTAATAGTGATAGGAGAAGGGGAATAGCTAGTTTAAAATAAAATAGGGGAAGTTTAGGTTAGACGTTTGGAAGAAAATCTTTGCTCAGAAGATGGTGAGCCCCTGGCACAGGTTGCCCCCAGAAGTTGTGAATGCCCTATCCTTCAAAGTGTTTATGGCCAGGTTGGGTGGAACCCTGGGCAACCTGATCTGGTGGTTGGCAATTCTGCCCATGGCAGCGGAGTTGGAACTAAATAATCTTTAAGGTCCCTTCCAACCTAAGCCATTCTGTGATTCTTTGAATGTGTGTATATTGCAAAAATGTCTTAGGCTTGAGAATGGACTAGGTAGGATCTCGTATTCTTCATTGCATTCTGTTAGATTTTCTGTATTTCTATCTAACTTGTAAGTTCTGAGTGAGAATTTCAAGTCTTGATACTTCTTTGCTTTCTCTGGAGATGAGTGTTTACAGTTTACTGAGAACTCAATAAATGCTACCTTTATTAATATAAGATTGTCTCTACTATCAGATTGCTTGAATTGCTGAAGATGAACTTCAGTATGTTTGGTGATCCGCAATTTATTATTGCTGAGTACATAAATTTAAAACATCGTCATGATAAACTTTGGAGTTATGCACAGTTGGTATCTGGACACATGAGATTACAACTGAATAAGAGGCAAAATGTTCTACTGATCATGCTACTGACTTCAGATTTAAACTCCTACTTAACTTTTTTTTATACAACAGTTGTTGCCTAAATTAATGAATGTTGAAATAAGTTATTAATACAGCATATTAACACACTGTGTGTAAATTCTAATGTGTTTTGGTATTAGGTCATTATTGTAATTAAAACATGAGTCTAACACTTATCATTGTGTGTTGGATGTGCTCACAGGATGATACCAACATCTCCGCTAGCCAGTCTGCTGATTTGTTGTACTGGACAACAACAAAAACCATGAAGGTGTTGTCTAACACAACTATGACTACAAAAGCTATGCTGCATGCTGTGAGTGATGGTCAGTGGTGGAAGAGATCACTAACTTACCTTCGACCATTACATGTAAGGGATTGCTTACGTGTCTTGAAATGTTTATATATTCACTGATATGTTACTATAGGAGGGCTCCTTTGTACATTCCTGACAACTGAAGACCTCAAACTAATAAATTAACTACTAACATCAAGGGGCTGTTGACAAGCAAATCCCAATGAAACAATGTGCTTGAAGGTGTTTCCTTTTCCTAGTTTTTCTCTTGCTTTTTTCTAGCATAGTGTGACAAGGCATAGTTTAAACTTGGTTGAAATTCAGAACTTTGGAGAATGGAGCACAGTGAAGTCAACAATTTAAGTACTTAAGTTATCTTCAGAGCTGTTGATTTTTCAGTTTTTCTTTTCTATGTTGCTTATTTGAGTGGATTTTCTATAATATTCTTGATACCAGTTTCTGCAACGTCACTGTTAGTTGTGATTTAAAACAAAAATAAAAGTTAAAAAAGAAAAAAAAAAGCTTTGTGTAGGATGTTGCTTATCTTACTCTTGTGGATTTCAGGACTATTTTCAGATGCTTCCCTTCTGAATAGCAGTACAGAGTTTTCAATGAGGTTTTGTTTACAACTAAGCTGTACCTTTTTTTTCCTTTCCACAGGGGCAAGAACTTGGAGATGTGTTAAAAAGTGGGCTGGGAGAAAATATCACTGTGGAAAAGCAAGGCTGTCATCCATTTTATGAGTCTCTAATAGCTGACCCATATGTTGCAGAAGTAAGTTTCAGTTACAGAATTCTGAATCTTTTTTTTTTTTTCTAGATCTTATAATTAAGTAATAATATGGATTTTTGATGATATATTTGACTTGCAAGAATCTAAAGTTTTGTGTGAAAGTAGGAAAAATAGAAGACTGAGAGGGAATCTTATTAATGTGTACAAATAGCTTACGGGTGGATATCAACAGGATGAGGCTAGACTTCAGTGCATGACATCAGGACAACAGACTAGGACTGAAACTCAAACACAGGAAGTTTCATCTACATATGAGAAAAAAAAGTCACTGTGGGAGGTGACTGAGCACTGAAACCAGGTTGCCCAGAGGGGGTGCGGAGTCTGGTTCTGGACTGGAGATAGTTAAAACTTGCCTCGATGTGATTCTGTGCAGTGTGTTACATAACCCTGTCGGAAGCAGAGGTACTGGGAATAGATGATCCCAAGTGGTTCCTTTCATCCTTAACTATTCTCTGATTCTGTAGATAAATTCCAGAATTAAATAGAAATGAGAGCAAAAGAAAGAACTGAGGTCGATGATTGTAACTGCAGAGTATAGTGCACATGCATCAGTTATGATGTTTTACTTCTAGTCTGAAATCAGCTATGGCACATACCAGAACAATTCTTTGGAAAGTTTTGCAGAAGTGTTGTTGAGAACAGAGAAACTCGCAGAAACGAAGAGTGAAGCAAAAGACCTGCTTCCAACTACAGAAGGTATGAGTGTGCGTGTGTATTCACTCTTGTACTTGCTATAATATTGTAAGTATAGCAGAAGCTTTGGATGAGTTTAAGTGTGGACAGTAGTACGTAATGCTTTCAGTAATGTCTTGATAGTTTGTACAAATTATTCAATTTAACTTCTTGAGTTGGTAAATAGTCTTAATAGAAGTAGATAGAGCTTTTAGAGAAGTGCTGTTTCTAGAAGGAGTCGCTCAGTAGAAACCAGAAATTTTAAATATGAAAGTTGGCTTTAAATAAACAGAAATTGTTATTCGGAGACTGACAAGGTTATGAACATTATGAAAAAAAAAAAAAAAAAGCTGAATATTTCCTTAATACTGCAAACTACAAATATTTAAAATGAAATTTACCACACATTGTTAATATCTCTATTTGTTCAGAGCTCATGCCCTTGTTTAAACAGCAATCCTTATTGCAGGATCATTGCAGTATTTTATTTGGTGTGTAACTGCTCAGTTTCCAATTTCTGGAAACAGTAGAACTTTTTGTCTTTTTTAAAATTTTTAAATTTTATAGATCATACTCAGTAACTTGTTAACCGAAACAGTTCCACTTTTTAAAAGCAATACAAAACTTCAGTTGTTTGATATTCCTTCTGGCAATCTCCTGCTAGTTTAAGAAATGAACTGTGTAAATATTTACTGTTAGTGCATTTTGAAGGAAGAAATCTATTTTATTCCACGGGAAGATCTGCCATGAAAAATGAGTGTATTAGTTCATGTACAGGATGCGAAGAGTTTGAAGTGAGACTTTCTTCATAATCCATGCAGTTTTATTTCAAATGTTCAGTGAAAACCAGCATATTATCTTACAAGTATACAATTCTCTGATTTCAGATATGTGGTATTTCTACAGATAACCACTGCAGTTTAATTATAATAATAATAAATTGTGACATAACGTCAACAATCACAAATATTAATGAGGATACATTCATGTGAAACATTATAAAAGTTGATGTTTCCTTGGTGTTGGTAAATTACGTTTGTCACATTTTCTTCCTTTTCCTTCCAAAAAAATCTCGTGGTATAAAGTCAAAATGTGCACAGGAAGTGGAAAAAAAAATCAAAAAATTAAAATATTTTTATATGTTTGTTGGCACTTTGTTTATCACTCCTTATCCTCCCTGTTTTGCTATTCCTCTTACGTTTAATTCCTATGGCGAACTTCAAATTTGGCAACAGTCTGAATGATTTTACGTTTTTGTGTTTTGCAAAGATGTGTGCCAGGACAGAGTGGCATCCTGCTAATATCCATAGTCTTCAATTTCAACTCGCTGGTTTTACATGTTAGAGAATTCCCATAGCTCTATACTGGGAGACATAAAACTGAATGACTTCATGTATGTGTGTTTGTTTGTGTGTTTGCATCAGTAGAAGGATATACATAGATATGTGAGCACATACTTGTATTGTAGTAGTATTGCAGCCTAGGAGATTATTGTTCAGTGGGTTTTGTGTGTATATGAGAGGTTCTGTGAAGTGTGTGTGTGTGTGTGTGTGTGTGTGTGTGTGTTAAGAATCACTGGAAGGATATACATAGATATATGAGCACATACTTGCACACAAGCCTGCCAGAAATGTGTATGTATATATTTATTCAGTACAGAGTGTATTCTTTCTCAGAAGGCATAACAATGGAAGTAGTTCCTACTCTTAAGTACTCTTAACTGGGAACCTTTGTGCTCAGCAAGAGTGTGAATGAAATCATATGCTGGCTATGGTGGTATTGGTTTGATGCTGTGTTGTTTGATTGTTGTCTGGAGGGTGAAGATAAATATTTGCTATCTGGGCAGTTGTCTTGTTGTGGATGTTAAGTTGGAAGAGAATGCAGTGTTTGTTGTGTACCCTTGAAGCTTTTTGGTCATGAATTTTCCAGAAAAAGGAAAAAGAGGTCAGAGCTGAGGTTTGTCGTCTTCTGCTTGCAGTTTTTCCTGCTAAAGTAAAGATACTACAATACAAAATATCATTTTTGTGAACCAATTTATAAAGATTTTGTTAGATTTTGCCTGAGTTCTACTATGTTTGCTTGAACAGTATCCAGGTTATTTTGAATGTAGTAGAAACAAGCTGTCAGCAGCACGAAACTAATGGTAAAAGCTATTTGAAGCATAGAATCTGATGAACAGCTTTGTATTTGCAGTAGCTGAAATGTTACCATCCAGACAGCCTCTGTGAATACCTGTCACATAGAAATTTGCTTGTTGTGTCTGGCTGGGGGCCAGTATGTAAATCCACTTCAGTCTAATGGCAAGTTAGTGATAATCTGAAAATTATAGTTGATCATTCAAACGTTCGTATTCGTTGGAATAGAGAATTCTTTTGGGGGGAACTGTGTGCATAAAATAAAAGTGCTTCTTGCCAGCAAGCATAAAGAGTAGTTTACACAATGTGGGAATATAGATACTTGAGACTTCCTTAAAATAAGCAAAGAGATTTGTTGCTGAAAGAGAGGTTCTACTGACTGGAATAGCCCCCCCCCCAAAAAAAAAAAGAAAAAAGCTTTTTTTTCCCTAGTATACTTACGATTCCTTTAGCAGTTTCTGATATAAGCTTCTTTAGATTTTTGAAGTTCCTTCTGGAATTAATAGCTTATGTGCAGTTTTGGGAGTAGGGAATATTAACCTCATCAACATCATTATTTTGCAACTGTTGAATCTTCTGTAGCAACCACAGTGATGCTTCACTTTGGTACAAAGGAAAATATGCATAAGGGAGCAAGCCTGTTATTAATCATCAAATCATAGGCACTTTCACTGTATCTGTGCCACCTTTGTTCCTTTTTTTGCAAAAAGGAAAATGTAATGGTTTCTATTTTTAAACAAAAAGGAAGCTGGGGATTTATAATGTAGGGAAAACAGATAATTTCTTGTCAGTTTTATTGGAAGTATGTCTTTTATGGTCAGAATCATTGCAATTAGGAAAAAAATATTTGTATTCATTTCTACTATGTCTTTGTGCTTAAACTTCTGTTTCAAATATGTGGCAGAAGCCTAGAAGGTTATTGTTCAGTGGGTTTCGTGTGTAGGTGAGAGGTTCTGTGAAGTGTGTGTGTGTGTGTGTGTGTGTGTTAAGATTTTTTTTTTCCCCTTCTCTCCTTTTCCTTGTATTGAAATGTAAATATGCTGGAAGAAGACTAGCTAATCTGTTTTCTGTACTCTAAATTTTCTTTAGATGTAGGAGTTTCTGGTTTGTTTTGTTTTTGCTCTTTTCCTAATGGCAGAAAACCAGAAAGGAAAAACAGATGTAAGAATTATGGTGTCTACTTAAGATCTTAGTTTTCCCATATTTCCAGTTTTCTTAGTCATTTCATTTTTCTCACCTACCTTCTAAGCTTAGCTTTAGAATTTGTTAAAAATAAACACTAGTATTTAATTAAGTAAACTTCTCTTTTAATTATCTGTATGCTGTTTACTAACAGACCTAATTGTAGTCAGTGATACCTTTCTAATTAGACGATTGTCCAATGCCTGTATTTAACTATAGCTTATAACTTCTTAGTTGGATAATGCATTTTAGGCATAGCTGTCTGTGATACAGTTAAGTGATTCTTTTTGCAACTCTTTACAATATTTTTAATCCAAATCAACTTGTTTCTCACTATAATGTTTTGGGGAATTTCTTCACATGTTCTTTTTGTTTTAGTGTTTCTTATTTAAAAAAATCATGCCACTTGTTGCTCTTTATTTTTTTATTTTAAGGTAACAGTTTTTGATACGTTGTCTTTTGTTCAGTTGTAAACAAATTTGAGCTCATGCTTGAAGAGAAGACATTTTGTGCAATTCCTCTAGTTGGCATCTTGTAACACTTGCAACATTGTGTTAGTGCCTTGACTTTATAAGAAATATTTACTTACAGTAAATATAAGTACTGGTGATCTTTTAGTGGCTTTGTTTAACATCTGTTACTGCGCTGTCTCGTTCTTGTTTGGTTAATGCATGGAACACTTTGTTGGGAAGTCAAGGCAAAGCTGTACTGCAGTTTAATTACATATTCTCCGTTTCTGGATTGCACTGATTATTGTTTAATTAAGTGTGTGTAAAGTGCTTCAAGCTAGCGTCTAATAAAATAAAGGTAAGCGAAAACCATTTTATCTGCTAAGTGTAAAGGCTGGATGGTCACTAATCCAACCATTATTTCCCGTCCATATATACTGCAGTTCTGTTACAACTGGCAAGTGATGCTTTACCAAATGATATGGCCCTGGCTCTTGCCTATCTACTTGCACTGCCACAGGTATGTTGATACTGATTTTATACGTATGTTTTTCATAGGACTTCAGAATTCCATATGAAAATATAATTTCCTTAGAGTTTTCTTGGAATTCAATTAAAAAATAAATGTTTTGGACAGGTGTGTTTAAAGGTAATTCTGCTTGCACAAATGCTATTGGACTAGGTTACAGACGTGACACTGATGAAGTGACGTTTTTGTCAGTAGGGAACTGACAGTTGCAGTGTAGCTAAGAAATATAAGTAATGACTTTTATGGTATAGAATAAGCCAAGCTATAGTTTGGCATTTTGGTTAGGTGTTTGTGCAAGGAGAGAAAAACGTGTTAGTATAGAATTATCTTTGTGTCATATGGGAAAGCTGTTGATTTATTTCTGTGCCAGAAAAACATAGTCAGAGTTATTTCTAAATCACAACAAGGAGCTTTTAGAAAGTTTGTGCACTTAACATTGTACACTTGCTAATTCTTTCATCTAAATTAATGCTTTCTTTCTTCTAGGTGGTGGATGCCAACAAATGCTTTGAAAAGCAATTGCATTCTGCAATATCCCTCCAGCTGGCAAGTTATTACTATAGCCTGCAGATCTATGCTCGTTTGGCACCGTGCTTCAAGGACAAGTGCCACCCTCTCTACAGGGTTAGTACTTTTTCTTTTTAAAACCATATTCATTTATGTGCAGCATTAAAGCTATTTAAAAGCCAGTTACATGAGTTAAGCCTGTTAAGGAACTGATCTGACTTGCACTTTGAGCAGCTTGGTAAGTTATGCATAATGTGTCTTCCACAGTGCTGTAAACAGACAAGCACTCAAAAATTCTTGTAGAGTATATTATCTGTTCCTGAATCGCAGTTTCACATACCATTTATACTAGCCAACTTCAGTGTTGCATATAAACCCTGAGCAGTAACACACACATCCTGATCTTGCAATACTGCAATTGATGTGAGGTGATTCTCATTACCCTTTGAGAAGCTAAATTTTATATGTATATATATGTAATTATTTTAAATTTTGTTTAAGTATGTTCTGGATATGACTGGAATGGAGTTGGTTTTCTTCATCACAGCCCTTCTTCACATTGCAGTGCTTTGCATTTGTGGCTAAATGTGTTGATAACAGAACAGTGTTCTAACTGTTGCTAAACAGTTCTTACATAGCCTCAAGGCCTCCTCTCTTTATCTCCTCTCTTTCAGATATGGTAGTGAATACCCTGGCAGTGATGGTGGCTAGCTCCTTTAGAACCTTTGGATGCATTTTGTTTCGTCATCTAAGCTTATCCAGCTTAGTTAAGCAGTCCTTAAGTCTTTCCTACAGTTTCCTTACAAATAATGCCTTTCTCTCCCCAGCTTGGCTTCTAGGCCCAGGAATCTGGGATACTTTGACACTGAAAATTGGGGCAAAATACAGTACAGAGTGGACCCAAAATTTCCAGTGTTAATTTTGTTGCTTGTGTAACTGGTGTAATCCCTTCTTATTATTCCTGGTATCCATTCAGAATTCTGACTTCAGCTAACTTTCTAATTCCAATCCTTTGTCTCTAGGCAATGTTTCATGTTCTTCTATCCTTTCAAAATTACATTTCTGTAATATTCATTCTTCTCTTCCTTTTTTGTATCTCCTTTTCTTTTTTGATCTTAGTTAGCAATTAGTAACAAGTCACTGTGTCTCAGTAAAGCTGCTTCTGCAGCTACTTTCTGTATGTGCATTTTGAGAGTTACCTCTGAATTATTCTGTAATTTTAAGATGATCCAGCTCACCTTCCCCTCTACAGTGATTTTGGAAAGCTGACAGGTAGGATTGTACAGGAGGAAGGCTGCCTTTAAGGGCAGTGTCTAACATCCTAGAGGCCAGCATTTTTATCTTGCTGTTAGCCTTCCTTTATTCCTTTGAAATTCCTCTGTTTTGGTCCCAGCATCAAGGTCTGATATTTAATATCACATTCTGTAGTGGTTTTTCTTCAGCTGTACCTGGCACTTTAGAAATCAGAATTGCTTTATTCTGCCTTGTTGTCTTTCCAGCAGATTTTAGAGAGAGTTTTCTGTAGGAACCAAGATTCTTGATTTTACAGTTCTCTGAAGGATTTTGTTAATCTTTTCTCTTTCAAGTGTTCTGTAACACTGAATCTACTACAGTGTTTCTTTCTTTTTCTAGATTCCCTCTAATCACGACCCACATGTTTTTCCCTATCAATCTTTCCACAGAAAGGCTCCATGCATTTAAGCAGCTTTATCAAATATAGCTTTATTTTCTGCCTTTTGTGAAGATGCTCTTTCCATCCATTGTAGCACTCCAGTCATTTGACCTGTCTCATGTGTCTCATGATGTCACAGACTGCATATGAAATTTTGTTTAGCACTCCTCCCTGTCTACTCTTCTGATTCTCTGTTCACTATATCCCACTCATGATGAAGAGTTGTAGAGCTGAGAATGAAATTCACTGGATAATTTAATTTCTGTTAACAGTTGATCTCCTCATTTGTCCTTCCTGATAAGTAATCAGAATACACATGTATGGAGATCTGTTTTCTCTAAAAAGGGATGAAAAAATTTAATTACTCTAAGGTTAACTGATTTATTATGTTCTTATCTCCATGCTAATAATTTAATACTGAAGTGTTTCAGTGGTTTGGGAGTATTTTACTGATTTAGGTGGGAGGCTAGGCTTTTTCTTGGAACATCTAGCAATAGTTCTGACAAGTACTGCTGAATCTCAGAGAGGAAGGAGAATTGTGCAATTAATGGGGAAAGATGAGCTTAGCAGAAAATATTTAAATATTTGTTTTATTCCCTTATCTGTTATTTTCTTTTTTCTTTTTTTTTTTTGTTCATTGCAACTAGAAAAATGTCAAGACAGCAACTTCAGTGATTTTTTTTAGTGACTCTTTTGAGGTGGATTATAGTTGGTGAAGAAGCTGAGACTTCTGTTCCACAAAGTGAAGTAGTCTGATTTAACTGATTTTTTTTTTAATTATTATTTATTTATTTTTAAGTTGCTTTGTGAAAAAGTGTAATTATAAAATGAATTTGTGCTCCGTATGCTTAACCTGCTTCTCTTTTCTGTTGCTTGCTGGTTAAGGAAGCCTCTATCCATTTCTCTGTAAGAGGCAGAATGAGCTCTGTTTCACCTCACATAAATTCACTATCTGCAAAGTAGTTTTTCTTTGGTTTCATTTTTTTTGTTTATCTTCCTGTTCATATAACAACCTTTGTGTATTTTAGTTCTCTGCTATTCCTCTTTTTTTTTCTCTTTATTCCCTGTCATTGTCTGACTGTTATTTCTGTATTTATGCTTTCCATGCTGCCCTCAGTGCAGTGACATCTGTAGTCTTTAACTGCACTGAGTGACTGCAACAAATATGTCACTTGTGGCTTATTCTCCTATCATTTCTCATAGAATCATTTCCCATAGGGAAAAAAGAAATGGCATGTGGAGCAGTTTTAGTTGTAGCATGCCGATATGTCTTTACATATTTATCATATACACATTTTTGCATTAATGAAGGCAAGGTCAAAAGGAGAGTGCTTTGAACTTAAAACTGAACACATAGAAGTTTATATTGATCTTATGGGAGTTCATTCTGTGGGCTTGACCTGGCCCCTAGATAGTTCAATCACTTATTTATATAAGATTTATTTTAATTATAGATGCACTTACATTAAGTCAGAGAAGCAGAACTCCCATCCTTATTCTTTATGCTACAATTTTTGATAAGATTCTCAGTGGAGGATATTGAAAACAAAGACCTATTTCAAACTCACTAAATATTGTTTAAGAAGGCTAAATCGTGGAGAGAGAGCAGCAGATCTAATGAGCTGTCAGAACAAGTGTTCATGCACCTTAGCCTGTTTGTTAATGTAATTTCACATTTGTGTTTCTCAAGAACTGAAGGGTGCGTGCCATCTGATCAGAGTTGCATCCTAGCTCATAATTTCCTCAGCTGTGGACTTATCCCTGAGTACCCCTTTCACACCTTGTCACCAAGTGATTCTGCTGATTGTGTAGCTGATTTGAATTACTTTTTAGAACTTGTTGCTATCAGCTTAGCCAGTACAAGATAGTTTCAGTTTCTTTTCCTAGCCTTTTTCATTTCCTCCTTGACCTGTCACACTTCATTAGTTTTCTTAATAATATACCAACAAGAATATGTTTTAATAAATAAATAAATCTCACAGCTCACTGAACTCTGTTGCATTCTAAGGTTTAAAACTTAAATTCTCCTTGAACTAGCAGTTCCTTTTGTATATCTTCTGGTTGTCCCAACAATTAGTGACACTGCAGAGTGTAACAATTATGTGTATTTGATTGTCATGTGTCTGTTATAGAGAAGCCTGTGTTTTGCATATCCTCATATTTCTTTATTTAAACTCACAACAATACAAAGAATCATTATGCTTACATAGGACCAAATAATATGTAGGCCACTCAAAAATTAGTTTTAATAATAGCTTTTTCCCCTGGTTTTATTTCATTGGGATGAATTGCACTTAATGATAGAAAGTATTGCGTTATTGCCCATTTTTATTTCGTGAGAGTTATACAAGCTGTGTGCTAAATCCTGCTTCTGAAAGAAGAGAAAATGTTCTTCTCATGCCAGCTATTTCGAAATACTCTTTTAGAAAAGATGGTCTTCAAACTTTGCATTTTGGCAGATGTTTGATGTCCAGCTTGCCTGTGTTCCTCTGGAGACTTATTTATGGATTTTCATGCAAAAAAAGTTAGTTGGGTTAACTGCTGTTTTATTTCTTGCAAATGATTTTGTTTCTCTCTGGCAAAGAGTCTAAACGTGACCAATAGCATTTTGAGAAAGCCTTTGAATAGCTGGTTGGCTTTATCTTCTATATTACTTTCTTCTTCAGGTGATGGTATAGTTTTTCCAGTTTGCATTTAAAAAATAGCTTTTTCAAAATGTATTTGATTTTTAAAGGTCTCTTCAGAATTATGACAAACATCTGAACACAGCTAAAAAGGTGTTTGAGTGAACTAGAGGAGTCAGCATTTTCTACTTCGAATATGATAATACTTCATTATTTGCAGGTTAATGTAAGCTGTGAACAATTTTAATTTTTGCAAGCAGCCTGATTAAAATTTTCTATGATTTTTTGTTTTAAAACACAAAATAATTAAGCAAAATTTTATTCATAGATGTTATCTGTGTAAGTAACTTTACTGAAGTTACGAACAGCCTTGAATTCTTGAGTAAGAAGTTAGCTTTTCTGTCTCTGTTTTTTTGTTTTATCGTCTTTGAGAGTTGAGGATAAATGTTGGTTTTGCCTAAGAAGCATTTTAGGAAAATACCACAGTAAAAGAAGATGGTTGCTGAGAAATTAATTGAGAAAAATGAGTGCTTTGCTCTGCCATGTAGCTCATGCAGTATTTATTTTTCAAGCTTTAAATTAGTAAGATGGAAATATTAGCATGTATACAATCAGAAACTACAAATTAAAAGAATACCGTGCTGTATGTAAGAAACTAAAACAGCATCATGTTGTACTCAAGTTTTACCCTAGGAATGCATTGTTATCCCACGGTCTGTATATTGCTAAAGCTGCTGCCATATACAGTAAGAGTTAAGGCGTGTTCAGAAAGAACATCCATAATGTATTTTATTCTGAAACTGAACACCTTGATTTTTTTTTCCTTTTAGAGAAAAGGGAGATGGACAAAAGATTGGAATAATTGCCAAAATTGAGATGTTATTTAGTGAGAATAATGCTGCCTGCAAATGGGAAATTGATTATGCAATGTGAATTTAGTAGGCACTTCACTCAAAACTATATAGTAATTTTCCATTTTTATAGATGTTCTATCACTTGACATTTTAACCTTGCATTTATTATGTGTTAGTTCCACTAAAGCAGTGTTCAGGTGAAATGACATGATGAGATTTTTTACTTGAGTCTGACTTGTCAATATCCTACCCAATAAGAGGGAGTTTGCAAAAGAACATGAGAGAAAAGAAACTATCAAAACATTTTCTCTTGGGACAGATTATTCCTCTCTCTTGCTGGAAGAGCTGATTGAAAACAAAGCAAAAAATGCATTTAAAACAGCACTAGAGCCATTTGTTCAACTTCTCAGACACAAGTGATTTAACATAACTGTGGAGGCAACTGCCTTGACAACTTTAAACATTATTTTTATATTTTATTACCAACCACAGCCTCTTTTTTTTTTTTTTCCCATCTGCAGCTGTACTAGCTTTTGTATGAGAAACTGTTGATTTAACTTAGGGATTGTGTTTGAACTTGAAAACTAATTTGTTGTCATTGCTTTGCCTGCTGCTGGCTCTTATAAGATCTTGCGGTACTTCTGTAGTCTCATTTCATCTGCTGGGTTATTATCATAAAGTGCATTTAGTGGAAATTGAAGGCAATAATTACAGTGATGTGGAGGTATTTATATTATGTTGTCTACCAGTTCTGCAGTTGTCTTGGTTGTCTGAGTTCACTTTGACATATATAGCTGTTTTGACCTTTGAAAGAATGTATACGTGAAATAAAAATTTTAACTGCATTTTCTTTCTATTTTTTTCCCCTGATAATTCTAACCTGTAGTTGTGCTACCTTTGAAGATAGAGTTAGAAGTAACTTGGAGAATGTGGTTTCTTTTAATAGGTTTTGTGTACTGCTTAGTCCAACTATAATACCAATAGCTTAACTCAATTCTTTCTATTGAATCTCTTCTCGGAGTTCCTTGCAGAAGAGTTTACTGGGGTTCCGCTTCCCTCACATCATACCTGCATCTTGGAGAACCTTTAGTTCTTCTAAGATCCAGATATTTACCCCACATAGTATGATGAAGAAGCAGGAGAGTATGCTGCCTGCCTTTCTGTTTCAAGTGTTTTAGTTTTCAAACCTGATGGTTCAGCCTTGCTTATTGAAAACACAAAACATTTCTTCTATTTATGTAAACCAGCAAAAACAAAACAAGCAAATAGCTTTTTTTTAAAGTCCAGATCTTCCAGCCTTTTCTAGATTTTATTTCTATTCATAACGTGACAAAGCATGTTTGCATGAAATTTAGGGTTAACAGGTTTCAAAATCAGTATATTTAAATACAACTGAGATGTTAGAGTACATTACAGAACTGTTTGATGGATCATTTAAGACTATAAACCTTAATATTGTCTGCATTTATACATAGACTTACTTGTATCTTTGATAACTTGAGGATTAATTATTTCATTTTATGTTAATTTATGCAACTTTATTCTGACACATCTTGTGGGTTATAAAAGGCATTCTAATATTCAGCTATGATCTGAAAAACAGGCCACCCCAAATTAAAAGAAAGGTTGAGGGAACTGGGCTTGTCTAGCTTGGAGAAGAGAAGGCTCCGGGGAGACTTCGTTGTGGCCTTCCAGTACTTGAAGGGAGCATATAAACAGGAGGGGGAATGGCTGTTTATGAGGGTGGATAGTGATAGGACAAGAGGGAATGGTTTCAAACTGAGACAGGGAAGGTTTAGGTTAGATATTAGGAGGAAGTTTTTCATACAGAGGGTGGTGACACACTGGAACAGGTTGCCCAAGGAGGCTGTGGATGCCCCATCCTTGGAGGCATTCAAGGCCAGGCTGGATGTGGCTCTGGGCAGCCTGGTCTGGTGGTTGGAGACCCTGCCTGTGGCAGAGGGGTTGAAACTAGATGATCATTGTGGTCCTTTTCAACCCAGGCCATTCTGTGATTCTAGGAAATTAATAATATGATGCTGTAGTTAAGACTATGTGTCCTTGATTCACAGGGTGGCAGGCTTGGTTGAAGACAAATGTCATTGATTTAATTAATGAAGAGACATCCTATGAAGAGATGTGTTTTACTTCTTGAGTAAGCAGGCAAATATAAACCATTTCTTCCCAGTATGCCTTTTTTTTTTTTTTTTCTTTGAGCTTCTCTGCTTAGGAAAAAAATGTGACTATCTCCTTTTTTTTTTTCTTTTATATTTGTTTGCATCAGATTTATAGCATGTTCAGAGTCCTGCTGCAAGTATTGGTGGAAATTGCTTGGAAGATTAGGGAGAATTCTTCTCTCCTCCTAAAAAAACAGTGCTTTCCAGTGGTTAGGTTTTCTTAGAAACATTGCAGATTGGCAACAACCAGAGGCAGGGTGATGATCAGAGAGCATCTTTGTGAGTAGCAGGAATTTTGCACCTTGCTATCTGGTGTCTCTTGTTTTTGCTCATGCACATCATCTCCTAGTTTTGGTTGGCGTATGCATTCCTCTGTAGCATGATATTTTTCTTCAGATAATTTAAAATGTTTTGAAACAAATCCAGTACTGCAAGGATTCAGCACAACTGACACATTCCGTCCTTCCTTTTGAAGTCCCATGGCTCAGTGTGGCTGCAGCTTTTGATCATTACCTTTTGATCATTGCATTAATCCAGAAGGGTCCAGGACAGTTATGTATTTGTGGTGATTATGAGCAGATTAACCTCGGTCATCTTAGCATGTTTTTTCATCAGTGTTCCTGTCATTTTTGTATTACAATCTGAGGATCATTTACATTAAAAACAAAACCAAAAGAATAATACTTCTTTTTAAAGCAGTTTGAAAGATTTCTGCTTTTAAAATAAACAGACTAAGTATAATGATCTAATTATACTAATGATGCACTTATGCTAAAACTGTCTTTCTATTATCATTTTTTTTCCACAATTTCCACGCATTCACATTCTTTTTCTAATGTGTATGGCTGAATGAAGTATTGTAAAGGGAAAGAAAAGGGGAAAAAAAACCAACTCAAAACCACAGGGTAGTTGAAGATTATTTTAGGGTATCACAGTGAAGAAATTCAAAGATCAAAACATCTCATCCTTTTTTTAAAAAAGAACACAGTGTTTATTTTGCAGCACCACGATGGCATGCAGGTGTGACTCCCAGCATGTGATAAAATAATGTTGCTTTAAAACATCTGGTCAGGTACACCCTGTTGCCTAGTTGAGGCTCATTGGTGACAGCTAGTGCAGTGTTGACAGGAGCTTCTCCTGGTCTGTGCTGAGTAAATTGCATCTAACAGCTTGGTATTAAAATAGGTCTAGGCTGAACTGATGGGTGCTTTTTTTTAACCTTATCTTTTTTTTCTTTCTATTTTTAGTTAAGCAAAGTCTATGCTGGGTAGGTTTTGAATCATTACATCACCTATCATAGCACAAGTCAAACTGATGAGTAGAATGCACTGGTAGAAATAGTAGAACATAGTAGAAATTTCCCCTGGCAACTCTACTAAAGCCTCACAAGTTAAGGATGTAGTATGTCCAGGTCAGCTCTAGGGGCTTCACTGGAAATTGTATATTTGCTTCTGTATTCATACATAAAATACCTATCCTGATTGAGCTGTATTCAGATATCTGGCAGTACTGGAGAAGATCTGGTAGACAAATCAGGGATTTGGACATCTAGTCACAATTACCAAGTATTCAAGTATCCAAAGAATCTGGAAAGTCAACAGAGAACAGTGTAGCAGAGGATTTTTTAATAGTTGTCATTAGAGAAAAGTCAAGTATGACGACTTACCTGTCTTGTCTGTCAGAGTTGATTTGTATTTATGTAAATTGCTGTAGTGTGTGTATTTTTTTATGTTTGTTTTTTAAGACATACCTGTTAAAAATTTTAAGGAGAATTTGTAAACCTCATGAATACTGCAATAACATTTTTTGCCAGTTTTGCTGATTTTGTTTATAGCCTGCTACTATTACTAGCTGGTTATTATGGCCTTTTCATTTAAAAACTGCTAAGGCTTCTTTGAATGCTGGAAGCGGAGCTATAATGATGTTTCTGTATTAGTATTTGTTAGAACAAACATCTGTGGTGGTTTAACACCAGTAGGTAGCTAAGCACTGCCACGTTGCTCTCTCCTTACGCATTCTCAGAATGCTGGTGAGGAATTATGGAGTCAGCTCATGGGCTTCAGATAAGGACAGGGTGATCGCTCATCACTTATTGCAACAGGAAAAACATATTTGGCACAGGGAAGAACAATGTAATTTATTGCCTGTTGCTGACAGACCAGAGCAGTGAGAACTAAAGGCAATCTAAAAACACCTTCTACCTCCTCCCTCAAGTGATGCAGGAGAGTCAGTCTGTAATGCTTTGTCTCTGCCCCTGCTGCACATGGGTCCTTCCCACAGATACTGTTTTTCCCAATCTGATCCCACATAGGCTTGCCACAGGGTGCAGCTCTCCAAGCACTGCTCCAACTCAACTCCATATCATGGGGCCCACCCTTCAGGCAATACTCTGTGTGTCCCAGCAGGTGGCAGCCCCTCCAGCCCTTCTGTACCACCACAGGCTCCTCTCCACAGGCTGTAGCTTGAGTCTGGGTCTCCATGGACTGTGGCTCCTTCATGCCACAGCCACTGATGCACCATGGCTTCACTCACCATGGTTGCACATGGAGATCTGTTTCACCAGGTGCCTGTTGGCTGCAGGACAGCTTGCTCCAGCATGGGCCTCCGCTGGGCTGCAGGGAACTGCTGCTCTGCACCTGGTGCTCTGCCTGCCCTTCTTCCATGCTGCCCTTGGTATCTGTAGAGCTGTTTCTCTTAAATTTTCACGCTCCTCTCTCCCAGCTGCTGTTTCACAGCAGTTTTTTTTGTTTCTTAAATCTGTTCTCTCAGAGCATAACCACTGTCACTCGTGGCTCAGCTCTTCTCAGGGGAGCTGGTCTGTGTTGGAGCAGCTGGAGCTGGCTCTGATCTGCAATGGGGCAGTGCTGGGCTCTGCTCACAGAGGCCACAACTGCAGCTACCTGCTACCAAAACCTTGGCACATAAAAGCTCAATAGAGCATCATATCTAATTGAACTAAGTATCTAATGGATATAAAAAAGTATTTCTGCTCGTTGCTTTAAAAATACATTTAAAGAAAATGTAAGAATGTTCAAGAATGAATACTTAAAATTGCAAGTTCCTATGGAGTTTGATGCTTTACCTCTTTGTTTTCTCTGTGAGGTCGTGTTGACTGTCTAATAATTGCTGTGCAAGCAACATTGTTTAACAAAGCATTTTAAAACTATAAAAGATCACATCTGAGAGAAAAAAACAAACTGTGACTGATAAGTTGCAAGAAACTGCAACTTGGGAAAGTTAGTTTTCGTGGAATTAAAAAAAGTAGTATAGAACTTCACAGCAGATCTCAGTTATGTAAAGTAACAGGCTTTGAAATTTCTCTTTAGATGTTTTCACGTACTTTGGGAGTTGAGCTGTAAGTCTTGTAAGAAGTGGAAGGGGACAACTCTTGATTGAAAGATTTCTGATGGTGAAGAGTTTAACACGTTGCTTAGTAAAGGTTTGCAGTTAAAGAAAAACAAAAACAACCGTGTTTTTAGTTTGAATATGTGTAAGTTAACATCTATTAGATTTTGCATTTTCATCTCTTAGTTTGTTTTGCCTTATACATACATAAATATGTAAAGCAGTACATACAGAGTCAGAATTGTTATCTGTTTTTGTGCTACTGTAACATAAAGTGCTCTTTGATTCAGTGTTTTTATTTTTGTTGCAACTCAATGTTGAAATGATCTGAAAGAGGATTAGAAAAGTAGTGAAAAGACATAGTTCACTGATTTATAAAAAAAAAAAAAAGCAGTCTTGACAGGCTTATTACCTCTTTGGAGGTACTCTTTGGTGAAAGTATTAGCATGAACATAATTAAGTTGATTAAATCATCTTAAAGTGTTCGCTTTGAAGCATAAGTAAGCAAAGTGGAAGATAGCATAAAGATGCTTTTAGGAAAGTGTAACAAATGAAGAATTAATGTTGGCATCAGTGATAGGCATCAGATGAGAGAGTGACAACTTGGTCAGAATATTATGTTTGGAAGTCAAGTGATATAATTTGTTTTTAAAAAAGGAAGTTCAAATTTAAGGTCTGGGAGTGGCCAGTATGATGAAGGTGGACCAAAAGTGAAGTGGTTTGAATTTGCCTTAGTGTTATTTTTAAGTTATTGTTGTGAATACTCAATTTAAATTCTGCGTCATTGTGAAAAACTTCACAGTGCATGAAACTTAATTTAAAAATTATCTTCTTCGGAAGCAATTTTTGAAGGAATTGTTCTGTTGTACTTATTTGAAAATATTTTTTTCAAGATTGTGTTCTTCATGAATAGTGCATTATTTTGTGCACTGGAGGAGGCTGCTGACACCGTGTTCTACTTTTTGTAATGGAGAGAGTGGAAACCTAGCTAAATGAAACCAAACTTACCTACAGAAGTTGTCAGAGATGCCTGCCTTTCTTAGCAGATTGTACAGAAAATTTGGGCAATTATATTAAACAGGTTTCTTCATATTACTCTGATTTTGCCTGTCTCCAATACTCTTTTTTGTAGTTTACCAACTAAAATTAGATACCAGGGTATATAATAAACAGTGTATTGGTTTCCAACCAATATAATTGTATTGTAGAGGCTTTTCTCTGCTTGCCTATTTCTTTTCTGAGGGGTTATTATTTTGTTACCAGTCTCCTAAATAACCTTGAAAGAGCTATTGATGTTGTTCATAAAATCAATGAGTTTGCAATGTTTAGTGGGTTCAGAAAAATATCATCTGAAGAGGAAAAAGGATGCCCTGTAGCATTTAATATGACTTGGTGAGCAGCCTGTCAGCTAAGACTAGAAAAGGAAAAAAGTATATATATAAAATCAATTTAAAATGACAAGGAATCCACACAAAAGTTCAGGGCATGCCTCAAGGTTCAGATGTTTCATACATCCTGCTGTGTGCTATATCCTCATAAGTTTAATAATGTAATCATTCCATAATAATAAATGCAAAGTGTATTTGTCCCGTACATTCACAATTTTTAAGACGACAGCAGTGAAATCATATTTTTTTTCCTTTTAGAAAATGTCGCAACTGCAGTTAGCATTCTGAAGTATTGCTTGGTGGCTGATGGCTGTGAAGCATCACGGTTCAGTATTAGGTCTGGGGACGCTGTAGTGTGTGGAGTACAGAAGGTGGTGTGTTGCAGCTCTGTTTATAATGAACTGTGATAAGCTGTGCTGCCAGCAGCCTTGTGAAAGAGAGAACGAGTTGAGGGTACTCAGTGATGTATTAAACACAGCTTTGTGTTAGGTGAGAGTGCCTAGATGTAGCCACTGCTCAGATTTTGAGGTGATCAGAAACTCTGTGTTATTTTTTTGTTACAGACGTGTACTCTGTATTTGGTTCATGTTCTGATTTGCTGTGTGGGCTTTGGATTTCTAAGGCAGAAAACTAAGTTTTACATGTGATATTTTGTTATTCTGTAAATAAAGGCAGTCCTAAAAATGATGATCAAAACTTAATTACTTGAAACTTTTACTCTTTAATGTACAAAGTAAATGAGATATAGCAATACATCTTGTCTCTAATTTGCACATCCTGCAGCAATACTGTTCATGACAGTATTGGTGCTCAATTTAGTTAACAGGTACAAGTTAAAACGTTGCTTATTCCTTTTACCAGTTCTGCAAAATAAAAGATAAGAAAATCAGTGGAAAAGAAAACAAACTACTTTAGTATAGTTTCCATTTTTATTTTTGAGATAGCATCTGTTGCTATGGGCAAACTTATTTGTGGTGTTTATAATGGTGAGATTGCAAAGTTTTCTTGTCTTGTTGAAGTGTTTTTTTGTAAATCAGTTGCCTAGCTTAACATTAGTAAAAGTGAAGGTTTTAAAAAACAAATTCAATCACAGTGACATATCTGTTAGTCTTAGTTTATTTAGATAACTTTATGTGTAAGATACTGCAAAAGGAAAGTTTTGAACTCATAGTAAATCTCCCTTACATAACATTTGAAATTTTGTTGTTCTTGAAACCTAATAAAAATGGAAGAATATTTCAGTTTGAACATTGGAATCAATTAAAAATGGTAGATTTTTGTAAAGAAATGTACAGATGTTTGTTTAAGATTTGTTTTCATTTATTTTCACAGGCAGATCCAAAAGAACTGATTAAGATGGTAACACAGCATGTTACTCAGTATGCCTATACAGACTGGCCTGAAGAAATTGCAACTTTGATAAATCAGTTGCACTACTACAATGAACGACTACTGGATTTCACACAGGCTCAGATTCTGCAAGGACTTGGCAAAGGAGTAGATGTGCAGAGGTTTACAGCAGATGGACAGTACAAGAGGGAAACGATACTAGGATTGGCAGAGTAAGTAAAGTCTATTAAGTTTTTAATTATTTGTTTTTAAATCGAGTTACTTTAAGCCTCAAAGCAGGAAAGTAAATTAAAAATGTTGCTGATGTTTAGATGGGATGATAAGTTACCAGTTCCTTTAGATGTTTACACTGTAACATGGCTACAACTGGGGTCTGGAAAAACTACTCCACTTAAATGAAACATTATTCAAACAATTGGATATGTAAATTTTAATGATAGAACTCTAACTTCATTTTTAGCAATCAGTAGACAAAAAGAAAATCAAGGATGTATGAAATCAGGGCGTCTGTTCTCTTCCTTTGATCTTCTCTAAACCTTTCTTTGTAATCTATTAGGATATGCTTAAGATTCAGTTTATGGTGCACTGTAGCAAAAGAAGCTAGAAAACTCTCAAACTTCAGCTTCTTATTGAGTTTAAGTTGTAATTAATTAAATTAATTTAACATTATAAATAAAATTTATAGTATTCTTAGCAATTTGGTAGTTATTGTTGGTAGAAATTTTCCCTGTGCATGTTTTTTTGATTTTCTAGAATGCTTTTGTCACATCTTTGTTGCCCATAATTGGAAAAAAAAAAAATAAAGCTGTAGAATAGTAATTTCTCTTTGTTTTAAAAATGCCTTCTATTAACCTCTGCATGCAACTTCTTCAAGCTGTGAGTGTTATAACTTTCATAGAAACATAGAATGGCTTGGGATGGAAGGGACCCCAAAGATCATTTAGTTCCAATCACCCTGCTGTGGGAGGGTTGTCAAGCACTGAATTTATTGAAATCTATATGTTTTGAAGGCAATTTCAGTTGAATGGCTGCTGGACTGGCGTAGAGTTAGTAAAAATGGGACTTTGTAGCATGTAGTTGAGTGGTACTTCATTAGGCAGTTGCAAAGATCTAATTAATTACTTTTTCAACTTGCAGCTTGCTTGCTTTAATCTTCTCTGTTGACTCCTAATCTGCATTTTGAGATGAAAACATTGTGCAAATTTAATAAAGCATTTTTTTTCTTGCTTATTTTTCGAATTATCATTAAGTGACTCATGTTTTGAATCTTTTATGAAATGCTGTTTGCAGAAACAACACCTGGAAGAAATGGTACCTTATTTACAAAAAAAGACTTACACCAGAACAAACAATATGTTTGCTAAAACTACTTAAATAACGTCAGTATTATCTTCCAGGATTTGATGTATTCTCATTAGAACATCTTACACATAATTTATTAAGCATTTAAAGATCCAGGTGCCTCACAACTTAATCAAGGTTAGTTTTTAACCGGTTTAGGGTTGGGGGGGGAGGGAGCAAAATATAGCAAGAATATATTAGAGAAAGAATAAGAGAAACTAGAGCAAGACTGAACGGAAATTCTGGAGTAATAAGTTGAAGTCCTCAGTAGTTTTAGGCCAACCACAGTGTATAAGCTTTCTAAATTATTTTTCAATTGAGGCCAGGCTTTTTCATTGTGGATTCCCCCCCCCCTCCATCCATCACTGCTTCTACTTCTGCTTAAATGCGTTAATCAGAAGTTGATTTTTATGCTTGAGTGTTCTGGATTAGACAACCTGTGCATTTATGATGCGATCAGAATTTCTCCATTGTTTGCCTTATTCTTGGCCAATTCTCTGAATGATTTTGGTGAGTACAAAACAGGTCCCATTCCAGAAAACTGAACCAGAAGGTCCTGTCCTCTTACAATCTGCTATGACTTTTAACAATTGCTTTAGTTTCCGAGCCATTCTGTATAGTTTTGATGTACTTCTCTGTTACCAGTCTAAACGTAGCTTTTTCTCCCTCATGCTTTGCTGCCGCAGAACTTATATAGCAGTAACCTTCCATTTTATTTTCCTGCTTCAAACATGAGATGAAAATAAAAGCCCTTGGCTTAAATCTTCATTTCACTTCTCCAGCTTAGATGATAATGTTGTTTTGGCTTTCTAAATATGAGGGCAGGTGACTGGAAATGTCAATCTCATCTCATAATGATTGAATTCAGTATCAGTTGTAATGCTTTCTGTAGCTGACTGATGCATACAACAATTGTGCATGCACCCATGCACACGTGTATAATACAATAGGGATCTAACAGAACAACAACAACGTGGTGGTGGAAAAGTATTCTGAGCTTCCAAATACCTATTTCTGGGAGCTTGAAGATGGTCATAAAAAATCCCAGCTGAGTAGTAATGCGCAGCTTATGTTCAGATGCTTTGTGTGTGCTGTGCATTGCTGTCACACAGAGAGGACAGCTAAGAATCATCCACAGCAGCTTCTCCTTTCTGTTTTTGTGTTAGTGCAGCATTGCATCAGGAAGTAAATCATAACAGTACCCTTCAGCGGGGATTTCTCTGGCAAGTTTCAAGCTTACAGTGGTGGACATTTAGTGCTGGGAATGAAGCTCAACTGTGGTGGAAAATTAGAGTGTGTTGTTGCTGTAAGAGCAGAAGAGACAGGAAGGTTGTTTTGTTTTCTTTTGCTGTAGTTATTTGAGTTCTTAAAGTTATTTCAGTAAATATTTATATAATGTGTTGTTAGATCATTAGGGGTGCAAAGAAGATCATGCCTTGTTTAGCGTAGTTTAAATTATGGTATAGATCTGCATTTCTGAATGACAAAACGAAAACAGGGTGGACATGAGGCATAATGGTGTATTTTTTTTTCTTGCTTTCCTTTTGTTGCTATAAATGATCTGCAGTGATGGTACAGAAAACGTTGTGTCAAGAATTGTTCCCTCATACAATGTAACGAATCTAAGTAGGTGTAAAAGCCACTCAAGTTTATGGAGTAATTTTTTTTGTAACATAATTCTGTAGGAAAGTGGTGCTAATATCAATTTACAGACTTGTTTACTGACACTTGCTGTTATATTTTGTACTAGATTGGTCTTTTTCCTCCTTTCATCCTCCTTGATTTCTTAAACAAGAATCTAAAATGATATGGTCAGCAGTGTTCATAATTAAATAATAGATCTGTCATATAAGTGTAAGCAGTGTTTTTCTTGGAATTGTCTTGTGGTAGAAAAAAATTAGCATTTGCCATAATTGTTTTGCTTTGTTTCTGAACCAACATAAAAACAGGAACCACGTGTATTTATGTGAATGATAATAGCTTCAGTGGGATTAGTAAAAATTACTACAAAGTTAACTTCAGGCTTTCATCTGTTAACAGATTGTTCAGTTAAAGGGATGTACAATAATGAAAAACTATTATTAGTATTTTTAGGACACTTAGAGTGTAACTGGACACCTTCACACTTTAAGCCTACAAATATTAGAAATGCTTCTTGTTGTGAACTTGCACATACCTACCTACCCGTTGTGCTAAAACACGTAATGTGTTGTGACTAAATCAAGTAAGAGCTGTGATACATTTGTTCACTTTTTATTTTGTAATCAAAATGAAAGCAAAACTTGAGTTCTTTTTGCTATAGCAAGAAGGTTAAGCAGAAACCCAACTGCTACTGAGAAACAAGGTGTGTATGGAGCAGTGCTCACCTTCAAAACACTTCTGTCTCTTGATATATTTTAATTTTTCTCCAAATAGAATAACATATAAAACAAATGCAAGAAAACATGCTTTGTGTGATTTTATTTAGTGATGATAAAAACTAATTTATTGGTTTTGGAGGAAAAAGGTTGACAAAAATCATTACTCTTGCAATGTAGATAATGATTTATTGTCATTTCTCTTGGAGCTTTGTGTAACTTTCCCTTGTTCTGTTTAATGTCTTTTTTCTATAAGAACACTTGAAGAAAATGTGTACAAGATTGCTGTTTCTCTGGCTCAGCGATACAGTGTTCCACTCTGGGAAGTTTATATGATACATCTGGAGTTTTTATTCACGGACAGTGGGTAAGTTTTCTTCCCTGCATATTTACGTAGAAGCCTGTTACACAGAAGTATGTCCTAACTCAAGAGAAAATGGCAGTATGTTGGGGGCAAACATAGGTTTGTGTTTTCATATTTCTTGCATTGTGACAGGTTATGGATTTGTTTTGTGTTTTCCATATGATGCTTTTGTAATCTGCCATAAAAATGTGTTATAAATGAAACTATGAGCTTTTTATTGTTCTTTTGAGTATCAAGTCTGTGATAGCAAAGTATATTATGTTTTTACAGTTCCTCGGAAAATGTTTCTTTAAAATATCATACCTCAGAACATTTCTTTTACAGAATCACAGAATGGCTTGGGTTGGAAGGGGCCTTAAATATAATCTATTCCAATCCCCCTGCGGTGGGCAGAGTTGCCAAATTGCTAGATCAGGCCGCCTAGGGTCATATACTGCCTTGCCTTGAAAATCTCCAGGGTTGGGGTATCCACAGCTTCTGTTCTAGTGCCTCACCACTCTCTGAGAGAAACATTCCCTTCTAACATCTAGTCTGAATCTCCCCTCTTTTAATTTAAAGCCATATCCCCTTGTCTTATCGCTATCAGACCATAAAAAAATTGATCTCCGTCATAAATATAAGCTCCTTCTATATTTGTTGAACTCTCCTAAACAATCACAAGCAAAATAGATTTTGGCCTCTCAGTCATGTTTTACATGTGTCCAAGTTCCTTTTTCCCTCTTCTTTTAAATGGAAATGATTTTCTACATTTTCTTGGCCGTTTTTCTAGACTACAAGCCTGCAGCCAGCCATACCTGGCATTGATATCAGTGAGATGCTTCTCTTTTTCATTCTACATTTAGTTCATGTCTTTTTTTTTTTTTCTTTTCAGACTTTGGTATCTTGTCAGTCACACAAGTACTTTAGCATATTCAAAGGGAAATAAACCTGCTCAGTGAAAGACCTGAAACAGTGCGTTTGGATGACAGTGATGTAGAGCCCCCTGTGCAATATAGCAGCTGTTACCTATTGTTCTGACAGACATAATGAAATTAGTTGGTTTCAAATTTTAAACTGTGACAGCAGCACTAGCTTACAGTATTATTTGTCTCTCTTAACATTAACTATTAATTAAAAGGCATTAGAATGTTTTATAGAATATGAGGCATAAAAAACAAACAAAACAACAATAATAACAAAAAAAAACCAGAGCTTGGTAGATTTTGGTACAAGCTCTGAGAAGTTGAAATACCGTTCTGGGATTTTCTTTGCTTCCTCTAGAAAACAGACAAGTTGTATTGTCAGAATTTTGATGCTGCTTCATGATTTAGTATTTTAAACTAAATGGAGAGTCAGGGTGTAAATTTGGCAATATTGGGGTGAATGTGAAAGAACCAGTTGATTTATCTAAGACTAAAGTACCAAAGGTGTTTTCACCAGTTTTTCAGCACTTTTTGTTCTGTCTTCTGTTAATATTCATGGAATTTGGAAATCACTGAAGTACAAAGTAACAACTATTTCCCTAATGAAATTCGAAATCTTGAAAATTGATACATAATAGCATAATACACTGCTGAGTATGTTTTGTTGTATCATAATCTTGTTTTAAAGTTGATTGACAGCATATGGCCATTACAGTATATTTTAGCCTTGGGATTATGGCATTAATAATGTATGACTCATTATGCATTCATTATGAAATGAAGTCTATTCTAAGACATAATCTCTTTAACCAAATATGCAGTGTTGCTATAAGCCAGCCTTTATAGACAAACTCAAATGAAGGACCTAAATCATTTGTATTAACTATTTATTTGATTAGTTGATGACAAATGAACATGTTCTTCTGTTGTGCTTTGAATTTGAAAAAATATATATAATTCAATGAAAACTAGTAATTGTGTCTTTGGAAGGATCTGGTCAAATTTGATTTCCAAACACTTAAAATACCCTTTATGATTTCGTCAACTGGAAATTTTATATTTGTCTTTGTGAATTCTATTCCAGAATCTTTCAGAATGGTGTAATGAACCCTTCTTCTCCCTCTCCCCCAACAAATAATGCAAAAGAAACAAAACTGTACAACAACACTCTGCCAATTAAAGCTTAATATTCATTCAGCCTATAGTTTGATTTTTGGATATGGAGAGAAAATCTTATATGGGTCACTGTCCTGAAATAAATCTGTTCCGAGTGTCTGTTATTAAGTGTGAACAGCACTTCATTTACATTAACATTGTCCATTTTTCCTTAATATGCTAGAACTGTAACATTTAAACAGTAAGAATTTAGAGATTTAAATTGATGCTTACAAGCTTGGTAGCCTAACTGTGAGCTAAGTTCTAGACATAAAAAAAGGAAAAAAAAATTCTCCTTTAGAAATCAGATACTCTTTTTAAACTGAGTGAGGTTGCATATGTAGTATTTGTTGTATGAAACTCATTTTTAGGAGTGAAGCTTAGACATGTTTTCCTTGAATGTCAAACAGAAATGTGTGTTAAATATGGCATACATACTGAGGAAAAAAAATTAAGTCAGAATTCTAATGTAATTAATTCTAAAGGTACTGACTCTGAAATGTGGTTATAAAAGATATTCAATCTCATACTGAAACATACTACCTAATATGGTCCGTGGCTGGATGCAGGAGAGAGTCAAGGTGATAGTCATCAATAAGTGACTTCTTTCCTTAGATTTCAGTTACCTTTCTGATGTTAGATGTATAAATTCAAGATGAGACTTCATTGATATACATCCATTTTTATCCTAGTTGAGGAGAAAATGTAAGACTGGCTGAGGTCAACCTGAGATTTGCTGGCATTTTCATAACTTTCCATGGATGACAATTTGAAAGTCACTGCAATAAAACTGTCAAATTAAATACTCTAAGCATGAGTGACAGTGTCAAATAGGGCAAGAACCAATTTTCAATGATAATCTCTCTCAAAGCATGCACAAATTCTCATCTTCTGCAGAAAATACAGGGTACCAGGTTGGGAGAACTGATCGAGCTTAAGATTCGCTAGCATCTTTCAGCTACAGGTGCCATGTTGGTTAATCTGTCATTTTTAAGAGCTTCCTATATGCATCTACTGAATGTACATCTACTTTTACATATAGGTATAATTAGGGATTTGCAATGCTTTTTTAAAATTCCATTTCAGTATGCATCTCCCATAATCTACATGTCCAAGTAAGCAGATAACATATTCGGGAAATTGAAGATCTCCTTAACTTTTATTTATGAAGAATTGAAACTATCAAAACCTTTAAGAATAAGTATTTACACTTCCAAAATCTCTTGAAAAGTTGAAATTTACCAACTTTGTTGTGTAAACAAGTAAGTGTACTGTCTTCGTGAGTGTTCAGCTGAGGACACATTCATGACATGTCCAAACCTTTAAAGCAGAATTCTGTCTAAATGCAGGTTGTCCACACTGGAAATAGAAGAAAGAGCACAAAGTCTTGGTCTTTTTGAGACTTTGAAATCAAGTCCCGAAACCTTATACGAACACATGGTGAAATATGTTTACCCAAGTATTGAAGGTAGAGATCACCAGCGGTTGCTTTATTATTTCACACTCCTGGAAAATTGTGGTTGTTCAGAAGTTGTGAAGCACACTGTGAAGCCTGAAACTCACATCAGACTCCTGAAAAAGTTCAAAGCAGTTGCACCAGGTATGAGAGCTGCTGCCTATTTTTTGTTTGTTTTTCTAGCTGTACTTACTATTCTGTTATGCTGACATTAATACACTTATTGAATTTATACTTGTCAGGCAATTTTTTGTCAATGAGCATATCAAATGCATGTAAGTAATTTATTAAGTAAGCGTTATGCCTTATAGCAGCCTATTACAAGATCCTTTTCTTTGTATTACAAGAAATTTTGATTATCATAGCAAGGAAACAAAAATTAAAAATATTGTATCAGTGATGCATGTCAAAATTATTAGCAATAATTTATAGTGAATTTTTAAAATAGAAATACAGACATCCTGAAGCATAAGCCTAAAAGTTGCATGTGAACTGTCTTAAGCAATTTTGAGAATATTATCTTCAAAAGTCAATGTTATATAGTATGTCAAAAACTTTAAGCAGTTTTGTAAAGAGGGTAATTTTGTTTTATGCTTTTGCTTTGATGTTACCTTCTGCTTTTGCAAAAACCCATTATTTATCCCCTTACTTTATTCCTTTCCTTTTTCCTCCCTAGTCTGTATGCATGATTGTAAATGAAAGAGGAGTGAGTTTTTCTAGTTTTACACAGAAATGTGAAGATGTAGTTTTGAATAATTTCTATTTCATTTGCCTTTTTCTCTTTGCCAATAGGTCTTAATTACAAAAAACTAATGGATGAAAATGAAAACCCTTTGGAAACGTTGGAGCCCATACTTACAAGTCAAAATATTTTATCTATTTCCAAACTGGCTCCCAAAATCCCTAAAAAAGATGGCAGTATGCTGTCACCAAGCTCTCTTTATGCTGTCTGGTTACAAAATCTTTTTTGGAATGGCGATCACCATCTCATTAAAAAAACACCAGAAACCATGGATGAATTGCTACGTGCATATGATGTGTGTTCAAAGTACTTTGATAGACTTGATCCAGATGATATCATCACTTTCATTGATGAAATTACCTTTTCTTCAAAAGCTGTCACAAAGGTAAGTGGATCTATTTGAAGAATTCCTAACTTCAGGTGAAGCTCAGTTAATGTTCTGTGAGGGAGAAATTCATAGCAAAATTTGGTATTTTTAATTTTACAGTTCTTAAAAATAATTTCATGAGTATATACATTCCTGTACATCTTTCTCTTTATACTTCTGTCAGTATACAAAGAAAAATAATTGGGTAGAGGAGCTGGCTCTGGGGATAAGAGAGATTTTCATGGAACCTTAAAGTACCAGTATTCTGTTTCAGAAGAGAACAAGATATTCTTCTCATGTGTTTATTTTACTTGTGCTAATCCTAAAATTCATTGTGCTGCAAGCTTCTATTTACTACCAGTCTTTTGCATACTGAATAAGATGCTCCACAGAGAAGTGTTCTGGGCCACTGCATATGGTTTCCAGGCGCTGTAATAATTTAAATGATAAACTGTGTCGTAATTTCCATCTGGCTGAAAGCCTAGCATTGAAAGAATGTACTCTCATGTCTGTAGCATAAGCTATCAGATCTGCATTTTACTTTTGCCCAGTGAAACTTGGTTATAAAGGTATTTCTAACATAAAATTTTACCTATGCTTTGTCATATGTCTTTACTGCAAAGCACAAAAGAGTGATAAGAGATTTCTTAGGTATTTCCTTAAAAGCTTGAGATACTGTCTTCACTAACTTAATCTGGAGTGGGAAAATGGAGTTTTTTTTTTTTAATCTTCTCTATTCTGCATCATGCTCATTTTACAGAGCTGTTTATTCATGTTTTCCCAAGAGGTGTCATTTTTTTTTCTCTCTGGATATTGTTTTAGTGTTCCTGCTGTACTAGAATAGAAATACTACAAGTGGTGTAACTTAAAAGAGTGCCGGAAAAGTGAAAACTTTTTGTTATTCATTGAATCATGTCTCCGGTGACAACAACACGGCCTGAGAGAACAACATGGAGCTGCATCAGGCGAGGGGCAGGTGTAGGTTAGGGAAGGGCTCTACATCAGAGGGTGCTTGGACCCTGGAGCAGGCTGCCCAGGCAGTGGTTATGGCACGATGCTGCAGCAGTTCAAGAAATGTTTGAATAGTGCTCTCAGTTGGACATAATGATTCTTGTGTGTCTCTTCCAACCAGGTTTATTTCATGATTGGAAGAGAGTTTCATGCCTATTGGGAGATATTTGTAGTCGTGGTGAGGTCTCAGTGCTAGACATGACCCTGCACTGAGGTGGCCAGGGGATGACTGTATTCAAGTGAGAAGGAAGTGTTGTCTTCATGTATGTCTGCTGCTAGTAATTACTTGAAACTCTTTCTGTTATTGTGCCTTGAGCATTTCAGAAGCTATTTCTCATTTATTTCAGGTGAATGATGTAGGGGGTAACATCCCCTGTGTACGTATTTTGAAATGTTTTGTTTGTTTCTGTTTAGGATTCTAACATAGTTTCTATACTCTCTTAAGATGAGTAGGTGTAAAGAGAAGGAACTGCTGATGGCTCTTTGAAGGTTATTGTGGTTGCTCTGTAAGCAGAAATTAGCAAAAAGCTTTTGGGCTGAAGCCCGAAGTCATAAAACTAACTTAAGAATTGTTTGAAGCAATTGATCAGATCAGCTGATTTAGCATCTACTGTGCACTGGGTTTGAGAATAAAACAGCTGTTTAACCAGCTTGCAACTATTCTTGTCTTAGAATCCAGTTAATAATTTTCAAATGGAAAGTGTGCAACGAAAAATTATCATAACAGTTCCTGAGATGGTATTTATCAGATATCATTTCCTATAACTATTATGTATGAAGTATTTTTCAGCTTAATGCTGTAACTTTTACTTAGAACTTTAGTTCCTGTAACATTTCTGTACATTTCTGTATTTTCGTAGAGATACTCATATTTAACATAGGTAAAGGTCTGCAAAAAACTTGATGCTTACACATGAATTAATCAAGGAACAATCAAGAAATTCTGAAGTGATGAGGAGTTATGGAAGGAAGGCCAAGTAGGTAGGATAGGACAGTTACTATGGTGTGATAAGGCTGCATGGAAGGCTATGTAAGTTGAACTTCCACGGTATCATTGGTATTTTAACTCAGTGGGAATTTAGGAAACTGATACCAGAATATCCCTCACTGTTTTAGTATATTAGCAGAAGTAAGGAGAGGCAGGTAACAGACTATCAAAGCAATTGGGAGCCTCTTCTACTTGTGTGTCACTTGATAGGACAGAATGTAGAAACAAAGGGTAATTAAAGCGTAGGGATTTAATGCTGACTTCTGCAATTTGTAATTGTTAGTGAGAAAGACAGGAACTTGCTGGGGTTTTGACAATGGGTCTCTTTTCTCACCTTTACCTTCTACTTGCTCTTCTGTATTAATTTTTAAAAATTTATGTTGTAATAAGAGACATTTGTGTATAATATCACAATTACTACAGCGTGGAGTATGGGTTGGGAAAGAAGAGCAGCCATAGGTTTGATTTATTGCAGAACTTTTCTTATGATCCTGTGTAGAAGTCATTTGCATTTTTTGTATGTGAAGATGCCATAGCAACTACTTTCATTGTTGCTTCTTCTGTGCTACTAATAAATGGGCATCTGAAAGGTAGAAGGATAACTTTTTAGATTAGTTGGGCCAGTGGAAAATGAGTTTAAAGGAAGATGAATGAGCAGTGTTCAGCTGGCAAAGAAATTGAGAGGAAAATCTCAATTGGAAAAATGAATGGGCTTTCTATACTTGCCAATAGCCTTTTATATAACTATGTTATTTGTCCTTTTGCATCTAGTGATTTGAAGTATGATGAGTTTTTAGGTGACTGTGTGCTCATGTAAGAGCTCAGATGTGTTCTTCCATATTTCTTGTGGTCAACAGAAATCAGATACCACTTGGAAGATGAGATTCAGTTCCCCAGTCTTAAAGATTCAAATTAAGGGGTGACTGGGTGGTGGAAACTTGTAGACAGAGATGTATCATGGTGGGAATCTGGTAAATCATTAAGCTCAAAGTAATGCTGTTAATGTACTGGATATTCTGTAGAAGACAGATCAGACAACTTCCCAAACATTTTTTTGCTTTATTTTTTATGCCGACATGTCTATAGGATACCGTCCATGTTTTCTAGGGGGAGATTAAGAGTGACTTGTGAAACTACTGTAATACTTCATTGTTCTAGTAGCTAGTTATTCTGTTTGTTTATTTATTTATTTTTTTAAATGCTTCTTTTGCTAGACTGTTTATTTAATTTTGAAATTCCAGCTTATAGACTTCTTTTTCTGCTGTACTGAAGAGATAATCTGTACTGAAGAGATAAGTTTTGTTTCCACACATTCTGCAGGGGCCTCTTCAACTTGTCTTTGATGCACTGAATTTGGGGACTTTTCTGATCTTTTTGTTTTTTTTCTATATCTTTAATTATTTTTACAACTCTTCTGTGGGTTTAGCATATCAGCATCTGCCTTCAGTTGGGCAAAACGGAATGATCAATGATCCATATGAAAGCTAGATGGATGATAAATGAAAGAAGTGAAGTTTTTAACTCTTAGTCAGTACTCTTTCACACATTGAAGGACTGAAACATTGATCCTTTCATCAACATAGTCTACTTGCATTTGGAAGATATTGTGGTTATGAATGGCATTAAATGGAGCTGTCCACAAGTCGTGAATGATGTTTCCCAGGAGTCAGTAATGGAGCCTGTCCTGTTCAATGTCTTTATTGATGACTTGAATGAGGGTGTTGAGTGCACCCTCAGTGTGTTTGCAGATGATACCATGCTGGGAGGAAGTGTAAATTTGCCTGGGGGTAGGAATGCCCTTCAGAGGGATCTGAACAGCCTTAATTGCTGGGCTGAGGCCAATGGTATTAAGTTCAACAAGACCAACTGCTGGGTCCTGTGTTTTGGCCGCAACAATCCCACTCAACTCTTCAGGCATAGTAACTGGAAGACTGTGTGGGAGAAAATGGATCTGGGAGTGCTGGTCAACATTTGACTAAATGTGAGCCAGCAGAATGCCCAGGTGGCCAAGAGGGTCAGTGGCATCCTGGCTTGTATCAGAAATAGTGTTGCTGTAGGAGCAGGGAAGTGATCATCACAGAATCATAGGGGTTGGAAGGGATCTCCAGAGATCATAGAGTCCAACCCCCCTGCCAGAGCAGGTTCCCTACACCAGGTCTACATCATCCATCTGTACACAGCTCTGGTGAGGGTGTGCCTTGAGTACAGCGCTCAGTTTTGGGCCCCCCGCTACAATAAGGACATTGAGGCCTTGGAGCGTGTACGGAGAAGGGCAGCAAAGCTGGTGAGGGATCTGGAGCACAGACTTCATGGGGAGTGGCTGAGGGAGCTGGGGTTGTTTAGTCTGGAGAGGAGGAGGCTTTGGGGAGACTTTATCACTTTCTTACAGCTACTCGAAAGGAGGTTGTGGTGAGGTGGGGTTTGGCCTTTTCTCCCGTGTAATTAGTGATAGAACTAGAGGGAATAGCCTCATGTTATACCGGGGAAGGTTCAGGTGGGATATTAGGGAAAATTTGTTCTTTGAGAGTAGTCACGTGTTGGAATGGGCTGCCCAGGGAGGTGATGGATTCATCATCCCTGGAGGTGTTCAAGAAACGTTTAGATGTTGTACTGAGGGACATGGTGTAATGGAAAATATAGATGGTAGATGGACAGTTGGACTTGATGAACTTGGAGGTCCTTTCCAACATTGGTGGTTCTTTATGGTGGTTCTTTACTGTGATATTTACCACCTTTTAGATATTCTGTATATGAGATTTCCCATTTTTTAATACTCCAAATGTTCAGTGGCATTAACACTTATATTTTTGAATGCATTTTGATTTTTTTCTTCTAGTAACTCTCCTTTATTTTAAATAATGCTGACTTCGCATTACAGCTGTGATCATAGCAACTTTGTCTTCATGGCTTCCTTTGTGACCTGAAGTATTTAATATATTTTAAAATATATTTTTAAATTCTATTGTTGCAGACATTTTTTTTGGTTGTGCTAGATGATCTGAGAGAGATCTTCAGAGAACCATCTGTTTCAGCTTGTATGTCATTATTCAGAAGTTCATTGAAACATGCCTGAAAACCAACCACAAAACCACAACTGAAATCAATTAGCTTTTATGTCACCATATTTTTGTTATTGAGGATAATATTGCAAATGGGGATGGCTGTAGTATGTTAGATAGGAAGAAAAGATTAGAGCTTAAGATTGGAAAAGAGAACAGAAAGCAGTGGTAAATCAATTAGGTCATCCATAGAGAGAGAATTGAACTTTTACTTCACAGCCTCCACAGTCTCCCACATTTGTTTGACCTATGGCTTTTTTTTTTTTCTGTTTACTACTCCATTCCTTTTTTTTCCCTTGTGTAACTTCTGATACAAAGGAAGGACTTCACAAGCAGTGCAGTGGCTTTATTTGAAAGGCTGACCCTTATTTCTTTTGAATTTGTAATGCCTTTTTGACAATTTTTGTTGTAGGAATATGATATGCACATTTTGACTAAATGCCAAATGGATGAACAGTGGACAACTCACTACTGCATCGTTTTCTCTTTCAGTTTGAATGACTTTAAATGCCATTTTAATTAGTTATAGAAAAAGCTCAGCTTTAAAGAAGTTCTTTGTAATATTCAGTACCTTTTGGCTGGCTGATTGACTTCTTAGCATTTTACATTGTTTTAAGGAAAAGGAGTATAACTTCACTTGAAGATTTACAAGACGTGTTAATAGCATTCCGACAAAGCACAGCTGCATTCACATGTCAGATTTTGAATTACTTGTCATCTTTTTATCACTTTTTATCACTATGCTCCAGTTCAATCAGTTTGTCTTGTATGACATCTTTCTTCATATGTATTAATAGTACCTCTTTTTCTGACATCAATACATCGATACTTCAATGTACCTTACCATTACTATATTCTAGTAAGTCTGCTTCAAGAGGAAGCACACTTAGTAGTAGTAGTGTCTTTCCTTCAACTGATTCCTTACATTTGTTAGAACTTCTACACTGTTCTTCAGGTTAATTGTACTATGGGTGGAGTTAATTTTCTTCATGATAGCTTATGTGCCATGGATTTTTTGTTTATTATTTTCTACAAAGTACTGCACCTGCTGATTTGTGGCTAAACCAAAGTTGATTATACACCAATGTTTTGACTTTCACAGCATCAAGACTTTCTCTCCTTCTCCAGGTTAATAAGTTAGATGTAGGCAAAAAGGTAGAAAGGACAGCTGACTAAATATGGCCAAGGGAATTCTTTACCAAATAATGTCATGCTCAGCAGTAACAAATGGGAGTGTTGGGGTGTATTCCAAAAGCAATCAAAGATTTTTCTTGGCACTGTTCTGTTTATGGGAGGTGGTGAGTGATTCCCACCGTTTCTCACTCCTTCATGTTTTAAACTATCTTTGTCTTCATTCACAAGTGTTTTTGCCTTTGCTATTCCAGTTGTCTCCTCCCACCTGTAACAATTGGGAACCATCTTTCATTATTTTGTAGTTAATGTAACTTAATTTTCCTTCTACTATGTCCTGTTGAGATATGCTTAGATGGCATTTGGTCGTTGAAGTACATGAAGATGGAATTTGATGGCAGAGACAGGAGCCAAACCAAATGGTTTACTTTGAGCATCAGGCAGTGTGTATTTGTTGGTTGCCCAGAGAGTCTGTAGAGTCTCCTCCTCGAAGATCTTCAAAATCTGCCTGGACCTAGTCCTGAGAAACCTTCTATGGATATTTTTGCTTGTGTCCCTGTTGGTGTTGGGCCACACAAACCCAGAGGGCCCAGACATGCAGTCTGTGATAGTGATGCTGGGGATCTCAGGTTTTCATTAAAAATGAAACTTTCTGTCATCACAAAGCTGAATGCTAATCGCTGTCAGTAAGAGTGACAGGATCAGAAAGTTCATAAGCAAATAAATGTTACTTGTAATGGAGTACTTAAATATTCTGAAGGTAATTGGCTTCTAGGATGGATTTTTATCCTAAGGAGTGAAATCTGTTGTGCTGAAATTGTGTGACGTTCCTTTATTTGAATATGAAAGAAAACTGATTTTTAGGTTGTTTTTTTTTTTTTTTTTAACCACGTATTGAAGCCTATAGAATTAAAGATCCTTTTGAACTTTAAAACCTTTTAGGAAAAAGAATACTTCACATTCGAACAAAGATGGAAGTAGCCCCTAAGCTATTTTTTTCATTGAATATGACACCAAATCTCATTACTGAACTGACTAGAAATATGGAGGATAGCCATTTATGTTTGGGAATAAAATAATCATAGAGAAGTTATGTTAGTAGTGCTGCATTTTAGTAGTATGCAAATAAGAATGCAAAATTAAAATAGTCTTGGAATACCATTCTTGTTTTTAATGCTCTATTCTATGTATGCTGATAGCATCATGACTTTATGCATGCAGAATATTCACATAGTTCTCTAGGATATAACAGTTAGATGGAATACTTAAATTGTTTGCCTTTTTGCATCTCTCTTAATTGCATTTTGAACATTAGAAAATATACAGTTAAGGGGAGAGAATGAAAAATATAGCTGTTTTCATCTTTTATGAGGTTTACAAAATGGATACATAAATCCATCCACAGTCATTAAATTGTAACATGATATGAAGAGTTTCACCTTTTCCCTGCTTTTATTATAACAGCTTAGTTTTCCTCTTTCTGTGGTAAATCCACCTTTTTCCTATTCAATAGGTCATACAGATCCAAGCTTTGTTTTCTGTTTCTTGTGTAAATCTACTTTGAAATTAACACCGTTAGCATGTGTCTAGTAAACCAGTAGTTAAAATAACTGATGTTAAATATCTAATGCTGTGGGTCTAGGTCTCCATCTGTCAGAAAGTTTATTACAAGCATCTTAAAACAGGACTTGAAATTATAATTTAACAATTTATACATGATGAATGATTTTAAAAATAATATTTCAGGCTTTGTTTTAGATTTCTAGCTGATGCTGCTGTTAAGCACACAGGAGTTTGCTGCCAATGCTGTCTGTTTAAAGAGTGTTTCCATCTTTATCTGCTCCCAAAGTACTCCTGGATTCTGGAAGCTTGGAAATCAGTAATTGTTGCCTGGCTTCTATTCTGAAGTACTCAGTTCCATTCTGATGCACTGGAATAATCCCATCATGCCAGATGGAAGCATAGGAGGAGACTTCATTCAGTGTTTGCATGAATGTATCTGGAAAATGATCTCTGCTAGAAGTTTAATGGAAAAAGCAGATTTTTTTTTTTTTTTTTTTTGCTGTAATGCCTAGATACATCTGGTTGTAAAGGTCTTTCAAAACAGCAAATTGTTATTCTGTATAAGTCGCACTTTAAATATGTAGATTTGAAAGGAGTTTGTATCTCTCTTAAAGCCAATCTGTTGCAGCCTACATTTTATTAAAATTTTGTAGAACTGTAATGTACTTCTATGAGAGACTGACAAAAATTTGATAGCTGCATAATCTTCATTGCAGTAGTAGCATAATATGGTGGTAACCCACCTGTGAAATAGTTTTGCTTGAGCATTTTCTGAAACAAGTCATACATGGCTCAAGATAAATTACTGAAGTAGACCTCCAAGTGGTCTTTCTTTATGACTATAGTCTTAGAGATGTATTTCAAATGATGATCTAGATCTAACAAAACTAATTTTTTGTATTTGAGTTTTTCAGTTTGTATTATAGAAAAGTCCCCAGACATCTCTTAATGCAAAGTTAAAACGTTTTAAGAAAATAACAACAACAAAAACAATCTGCAAAAATTATGAAAACTTCTTCAGTAATTTTGATATGTTCTATTGTGAGCCATATTCAAGATGAATAAAAGAAAGGACGGCAGAAGAAAGTAAATGGAATACTGATCTTTTTAAAAAAATAAATGACTAAATAAATTTGTTTCTCCTAAAACATTTCAGTTTTTTTAATGCACAACTGTAGAATAGTGTACCTCTAGGCATTGTTTTAATACAAATAGTAGTGTATGCATAAGAATAATAATGATTAAATACTGAGCAATCTCTTTCAGCTGCCTGTTGAAGCCAGGATAGAAGTGACTAAGAAGGCTGTTAAGGCAGTCAAACATCTTTCTGAGAAATCAAGAAAAAAGCATTGTGAGAATGAGATGGAGGATGCTAAAAATCCAGCTGTTGCATATGAAAAAACTCTGAATCACTTGCAGCAATCCCTTGCTCATCTGGAAACACTCACTCATAGTTTTATCACTTATTTGAAAAACAGCGAACAGGTAATGGTTACCAATCTGATACTTGTTTTGAGTGTTGCCATAACCAGTAGTGATACACATCAAACTACTGTCATATTTTTTGTGTTTTACAGCGTTGTTTTTGTTTGCTTGGTGTTTGAAAATTCATTTCTACCAGTCTTTTCTGTTTTGTGGTAGATGTTTTATCTTGGCAGAAGTAAAGATGACACATACCCGTAAATAAGGAGTGCACTGATTCGTGTTCAAAACTTATCTGCTCACAGGATGTACTACAGAAGTATGGTTATTTATATGATCTGTCAAGGTCAGAGAGAGACCAAATCCATGAGCAAGCAGTAACCATGTGTATAGATGGTCAGCCCCTGGACATGATACAGCAGCTGATAGAAGTGGCTGTTGGAGATCTTTGTCTTTCTACCAAAGATATTGTTCAATGTGCTATTAAAAAAATTATATGTATGCTAAGGTAAGTCTAATGTCAGTGTTTTTTTTTTTTTTCTTTTGTTTGTTTTAATTGAGTGCTTATTTGCTTTGAATGTGTGGATTTTATAGAAGACTAGATAATGAGAGGAATTGACTTCTTATTTTTCCACTCATGGATAATGTCATGTTCAGATGAGACTGTTATTCTGAGTTTAGAAAACCTGAGTTATTTGAACTAACAAGCAACAGAACTCATTCTGCTCACTGAAAAGTGCTTTTAAGTTTTAAACCTTTAGGTTTACAATTCCATTACGTGTGCATGCATTTCAGAAATTTTGGGCAATTTTATGATTTCATGTTCTTCTTCCTTCTTCAAGACAGGAAAATAGTGTGTACATTTTCATGCAGTTTTTTAGGTAGTAGAAGCCTAACAGCAGCTGTTTCCACAACAGTTAATTCTACAAAATGAAGTAGATTTCCATCTTTTGAGTAACTTGCTGGTTTTTTGGTTCTTTGTCTCATTTTCAAGCTTTTCAGATTTATGTGTTAATTTAAAATTATGAATTCATAGTCTTTCTAAGTAAGTTTTTCATCTTTGTTTTTCGTTCTTGTAAAGAAAGCTGGAGTTTTTGCTGTTCTTCTGTCTCCCCTTGTGTCACATCCAACCCCCAAGTTACACTGCAACTGTGATTATTCTACGTTTCCTACAGTAATTAAAAGTAACAATGATTAAAAATAAATGATACAACGAGCTGTCTTCTTGGAGAGAAATTTTGATTTGAGGAACTGTTTATTTGACCAACTCTTTCTGACACTTACTGTTTCTTGCTGTTGATAGTGCCATCATAGGAATGTTCCCTGGTGGAAGCGATTCTTCATCCTTATCTTTTTCTAGAATTCACAGCTCCATTACCTCTGTAGTTGCATTACACAAACCAAACTGTTCTGTTTATGCTACCATAATGAATAATCTCTTATGTGAAAAGTATGGGGAAAAATGTGAAATAACTGGCTTCTGCACTTTATACTTACACGTCCTTGAATAATTCTGTGTGATGGATGATGCAAGAGGAGATTAAATCAGCTGATGCTGGTTTTCTTAGCCTCACTTAATAGTGCACTTAGCATTTGCATTAATCTCAATACATAGGTCTTTTACATGCATATATTATTTATAGTCTTGTTTCTAAATAACAAATATAACTCTTGAAAGGAGTCTTACTAAATTACTGTAGTTATTGTGTGCTTCCTTAAGTACCTGTTGTGTCTTGTATGCGGAAAGAAGAAAGATTTTTTCATTGAAGAGTGTAGTGCCTGTTGAGTTAGCGATGGTGTCTGTAGTTACTGTCTTCTAGCCCAGAAAGAACATATCTTTCATTCACAAGTTTGAAGTTAAAATAATTTTAATTTAATTGGCATTTGGGAGAATATTATGTCTCTGAGAATGTGGAGCTGTTAAAAATACGTGTGAGTGGACATAATGTGAACACAGGTGAGAGAAAGAAAAGCGAGTTTATTGAAAAGCCCTTCAGTGAGATAACGTACATTTTATGCATTGTATTTAGTGTTTATTTGTAGCTGATCTTGCCATTCAGAATACTTTCTCCTAGGAAGTGGTAAAAATAAATAAATAAATAAATAAATTGACAGCTTTTATAGTGATGGTGACTGTAAAATTCTTTTGGCAAGTAATGTGGAACTATAGTATGTCCTTTGAGGTTCAACCTTTTTCCTGCCGCAGTAAAACTGAAGATATTTATTAGAGCAGTGAAATAATAGAGAATGTGCTTCAGGGGCTTGAATGACAATCCAGGAGGAGAGTGTACATGGAAAACATTCTGTTAGGATTAAATAAGCCTGTGAAGATTTTCTTAGTCTTCAGCAAGGTTTTAAGATGTGGATTTTGAAGTCCATGGATGTTTGTAGCCCATTAGGAGCAACCTGTCCTCTTCCTATCAAGGAGATAGCAGTTCAGACACATGCCTCTCTGACATAATTTAATTAAAAAAAAAATATGTTCAGTTCCTATTGTTTTAAAGCTAAAATGTGAAATTCTGAAGGAAATAAGCAGGGGTTAAATTCTGCAATTTGACCTCAGTACCCCTATCATAATTTGTGTTCCCAAGGAAAATAGAGTTCAATATGTTTTGTGATCATTGTTAACAGAATATCAATGAGATCTTAAAAATCCTTTTGTTAGTGAAGCTCTTCCTCCCCCAGAGCATTATAAATATACTCACTTTGGCTCTTTTTTCTTTTTCTATAGTTCGATTGAATTAATTCATCAGGGACACTCTCTTGGATTTGATGTTGGGGCTGGGTCTTTTCCTGCCTCGGTCTTTGGTTTGCTGAGTATTCCATATGAAAGACCACTATATCAATGACCTCATGTAACCAACAAAAAACTTTATTTTGGGGGAAGGAGTAGGAATAGGAGTGTAGGGGAGAAAGTTGCTTTATATAATTTATGATAAATGGACAGATATTTCTCATTTTAATATTTTTCCAGAACGCTCTTCTAAGGTATTTCTGTTCCAAACAGATACATGCAACACACATGAAAGTATTCTACTGTTAAATTACTGCTCTTTCACATTTTATACCAGTTTAGATGGATAAAACTTAGGGAATTTATTTGGTTTATTTGTCATGAGGGAAAATTATATGTGGTTAGGATGGTATGAGTGGACATAACAGAATAATGTAAGTCTAGCATGAAAAATAATTTACATCTCTATTTATTTCTCAGCAATTATGTGTATACCAGAGACAAAAAGAAGTCAGCCTGTCAAAGCATTTGCAGTCTTCTTCGTCAGAAAATGTGTTCCCGAAGTCACTCAGTTTTGGTATTCATAGCATCCTCAGTGATGGTAGAGCTATTACATAGGAACATCAGTAATATTGTCTATCTTGCCAGGGTTTGTCCAGTTGATAAATAATAATTTGGCTTTACATGACCACTGTCCTGATGTGCCTAGCATGCATCTGGATATAAAGTTTATGGCTTAATTCAACTTCAGTGAGTCTCATTAATATGCAGTCTATGACAAACTTCTCAAAATTCTCCTTTCTACTTCTTTTTCTGTGAATTGAATTATATTTTCCTTATATAGACATTGCAAAGCAGAAATGTCTGAAAGGTGGTTAAAAATTCAGTTCTGCAGACAATGACTCCTAAGAAGCACTTTTCATTAAAGATTGGAAAGTACATCCCTTCTGTGGACAAAACATGGAGGCTGGGGGAGGAGAGGTAGGGGCCTTAGTTTGACACCTCAGATAAACTCCGAAATTCACTACTTTTCAACTAGTGTGTGATGTGCAATTTTTTGACCAGTCTTCTCCTTTATAAATGCAAGCAAAATGTTATAAAACAAGATGCCCTGGTTAATTTACTGTCTGTTTGCCAAGAGGATGAAAGTCACAGGGTGGTAGTAGTCACATAACAAGCAGTGGAAAGTTTGACTACTCCAGTGGTAAGAAACATGAAGTAAAAATCCATCAGAGAATAGAAAATCTTTGAAGTAATATCCTCCCTCTTATGAAATTCAGTAAGATAATATTATAAGGTAGCATCACTCTAAAAAACAAAAAAAAAAAAGCAAGCATTTAAAAGAAAGGTTGTGTCCTAGAATCTCTTAAGCCTATTGGCATTGATGCAATTTCTGTGAATGAAATTGGTTACATTTCTATTCTGTGCTCAAATACCAGCTTTAAAGCAAGAGCATAATGCAAATCAGAGCACATTAACTGCAGCATTTCAAGCAGCGTTTTCATTTCAGAGTTCATGGGTAAAAAACTGTGATTAAAAGAAGTCTTTCCTGTGAGCCCAGGAAGATAAATTTTCTTTAATAATTGTAACATTTCAAGGGAAAACTCTTCAGATTTTTTTTTTTTTTTTTTTTTTTTTAGTTTTTAGTTTTGATACAGGACTGTTTTATATAATAGTTTTGCAGGAGACAAATTTCTTCTTTGGCAGTTAACATTCAAAGTAATACTTGTAGGGTCATAACTCTGAACTGGAGTTTCCCTGGATTTCCTGTAATGATGGTGACAAGGCATGTAATGAAGGTACTGTAATTTTAAATGAAACAGGCCAATATGGATGTGAAAAATTATGGTTGTATCTGCGATATACATGAAAGTGAAACAGAAATGCACTACTTCTGTGATTGAAAATATGCATCCTTTCTTTCAGTTTTGTAACTGCAACCTCCCTTGAAACACATTAAGTGTGTCAAAATGTTTCCTGTCCATGATAGAGGAATCTTCTACAAAGTATTGCATTTCTGTAAAAATAAATTAGTTCTTGATGTCCTGCTGGCTTCTGCACCTGGAACATAGCAGTACTGGACTGGGAGATGAGTGGGTGGAGAGGGGACATAGGCCACGTTGATGTGACATCAGGCTCTACATACCCCAGGTGTGCCCTGGCAGCCAAGAGGCAAACTGTGTTTTGGGGTGCATTAAACACAACATAGCCAGCCATACAAAAGAAATGTTTCTCACGCTATCTTTAAACTTCACTATTGTTTGCTGTTTTGAGCTCCGCAATATAAAAAAGGATGTTAAGAACGTTGAAAGTGTCCAGGGCAACAAAAAGTGGGTAACAGGGCTGTAAGGCATGTCTTGTGAAGCAGAGGCTGAGGGCATTTGGATTGAGGCTGAGAAGCAACCTTACTGCTCCCTGCAGCTCCTGAGGGAGGGGAAGCAGAAGGAGGTACTGGGCTCTGCGTCTGGGAGCTGATGGCAGGATGGAAACGACACAGTGCTGCAACAGAGGAGGTTCAGACTGGACAAAGGGAAAAATTTCTTTGCTTTGTGGCTAGTCAAACAAAGGGGGAAGTTTCCCAGAGAGGTGGCTGATGCCCTATGCCTGTTACTGTTCAAGAGACATTTGAATAATCCCCTCATTAACATGCTTTAACTTCTGTTTACTCCTGAAGTGGTCAGGCTTGGACCTTCAAATATCACTAAATTCCTTCCTTGGAACTGTTGGATTCTGTTCATTTTTAAGTAACATGTGATATCATAGGCATAACACCTCTTACACCTTCTCAGAAGCAGTTCTCATCTAAAAAATAGTTATTTGTCAAATACTGTAATTTCAAGAACAGTATTGTCCAGTTTTGTCAATTGTTCTTATCTTTCTTGACTTTCTTCTGGTGCACAGTTCTGGTGCACAAAATTTAAATTAGAAAATCTTGCATTAGTAGGTATAAAACCTCTCCAAGAGAATATATTGAAAACATTATACAGGAACTGTATTTGATGCTTTCTTGTTTGCCTGTGGAAACAGCTATTAGTAATATAAATCAGTTGTTTCTTAATTAAAAGAACAGATAGTATGAAAAAGATGTTGGTAATCAATGGTAATCTGATTAGGTTTAGCTAAGATTCAGTTTATTATGTTACCAAGATCACTCATGCAATATATTGGAAACATTCCATGATCTGTGACTTTAGGAAAGCTCGTGAATGATGAAGAAAAATTTTGTATCCTCTGCTTAAGAGGAGTCTAGGTAATCAGAGAAGACAGTTTATCCAAGAAAGACATTATGACTTCTTTCATTCGGAGCTCCTAAATCTTTCAGCTTAGGTGTTCAGATGGGTTTTTTGTTTCTTAAAATTTTGGAATTTTTTGCCAGACAGTGAGCAGGACAGGTTAGTTGAAATTTTGAATTTGTATTTAATAGCGAGACTTTTTTTTTTTTTTTGAACGAGGTAAAAAGTCTTATTAGACTGAGCACCTAAGAGAAAAAAAACAGATTTTTCACCATCTCATGTCATTTGAGCAGGAGTTGTTCAGGGTAATTTTGCAACTCAGATATTACATGATTCCATGATACTTCTGATGGAAATAACTGTTTGACATTGTGACTTTCTCCAGCTTGAACTGTTAACACCAACAGTATATGATTTCATTATTTTCCTGATACTTAGATGAAGTGCAAAACAGAGTTAAATAGGGCTGGAATAATAGAAGAATATAACGTATTTTCAATGAACAGTTTAATTAGGTTAAAATACGTAGATGGGTTTAATTTATTCCCTTTTCAAGCATACTTTGTACTTTATTGAATTTAAGCAACTTGATTAAATATGCATCACTTTTTCTGAAGCTGAACTATGATCAAATAAGCCTTTGTCAGTGTAATTACTCGAGGCTCGTATGTAGGAGTTTTGAGGTGAACACTGAATCCTATGCTGTTTAATACATGCATAAAGTAGCATATAATCTGTGAGTAAAATTAGTCCTTCGTTAATTATATTTGTTTCTGTTAGTAGCTGCTCATTTTAAATTACTAGGAAAAAAACAAGGAAGAGGTCTTTGTGAAATCTTGACACAGTTATTTCTTTAATGAGCTATAGGATCTTTTTATTTCATCTAACCATTTTGGGGCAGTAAAAGCAATATTAAGTTTTAATAAGTACCAGCTTCATTTCTTTTTTTTTTTTTCCCAAGTATTTTCTTATTATAAATAACTGTAATTTACTACTAAAATTAACCTTTTTTTTTTCCTTCTCTTTCCTCTCAGCTGCTTTAAACAACAATCAGGAGGCTCTGGAATATTCCTTTTTTTTTTTTTTTTGACATATTTAATAGCAGAATAGCTTTGATATGCTGATGAAATACACTTATCTGTGGGTTTTTGAGTCAGCAAACTAACTTGGGGACTGTTTGCCTGCCTTTCTTCAGTGCAGCCTTCACAAACTCTTAAGACTGGCAGAATTGTTTTCTTGTTCAGTCCAGGGTTACTAGTTAAGAAGGAAAAGTAGAAAACTACCAAAACTGTTAAGTAATTCATATGTATTCTACAGTTGGGTAGATTTAAGTACACCATTAAGAACTGTTTTTACAATGCCTCTTGTCTCTTCCTTTAGCAGTGGAAATGATGGTTCTGCGTCAGTCAAAGATCCACTTGGAATCCTAGAAGGCATTGTTTCTGCAGTACATGCCAGTGTTGAAAAAGGGTAAGAACTTATGTGGAGTCCTGTGTTAAGGCTCTGAGAGATACTATGTAGGAATGAAGGTACAATATTGAGTATGGATGATTTTTCTTCACAGATGTATATAATGAGTTTGCGTTTAGATTTATAGGATTTTATTCTTAACCTGCTATCACCTACAAAGCTCAAAATCTGAAGCCTAACAGAACCTTTTACTTGAGCATTTGGAAGAATCACTGAACGTAAGATTTATGTAATAACATATAATGGTGATTTGAGGAAATTGAGGTATTTCTGCCCTAACTCCGTCTAGAAGTAGAACCTTGCTTTTGTTTCAGTTTATTAGATAAGCTGCATGTAATAGAGTCACATTTAGATACCTGAATTTAGATATCTTGTCAATGTATGTAAGGTATAGCACAAAAAGAAATTACACAGATGCTGTGTAATGCTTCCGTTCATGTCTTCTCCTCTTTTGTGAATGTTCATCTGTCAACTTACACAATGATTTGTCTCTCTCGCTGATGCATATTCCATTGTATTATTCTTGAAGACAAGAAATAAAAAAAAGTCAGTTGTCTTTTCAGTTTTATAAACTTAAGAACTTATGTCTAATAATAATAATTAAAAAGTAATAAAATAATAAAACACCATGCTCTTTGGTGGCCAACAAAAACAATTAAATTGTGCAGAGGCTCCTCAACTAATATTTAATTGGGTAAATATTGGATACTGAAGAAGACTGTTGTCAAAATCTGCAATAAATCTAATTTACAGTATAATAATGTAGAATGAGAGAGTCAATTCTAGTTATATTCTGAAATGCACTTTCCAGAGTCTTTAAATACATACTTCGAAATTAAGCTGTTGAAACAATAAGCTAAAGTGAAAATCATTCCGATTACAGGAGATTATTTACATCCTTTTAAGTACTTGTTCTTATTTATCTTCTTAAAGCTTAGCTATTCAATTTACAAAATGTAAACCCCTCAGGAAAGCATATGTAAACAAACGGGTGTGAGCTCTGCAAAACACTGGAAATATTCAGACACCTTTTAATTTCCAGTCTTTTCATGTACAGTTTGAATGATACTCGTTTGGCAGAAGCAGAGCTAATTTTACTGAAGTTCTGCATTCAGCAGCATCATTCAGGCAATATAAAAACTAAGTAAAATTGAGATCTTTGCAATCTGAATATCTAAGCTGTCAATGTTTATTTCAGAGCTGCAAGATGGGATAAATTCGTATTTTTCTGTCTGACATTACTTTCCTGTCTGTCTTGTTAAGACAAATAAGGGAACATTAGTTATAAATCACATTCTACCTGGAATTGTTGTCTTGATTTAAATTAAATAAATAAGCCTTAGTTTGAAATTCTATTGAAAAATAGCAGAATAGGCTTTTACTGATTTGTTACATAGCAGTTTAGAGCCAGTAAGGGACAGAATAGATTACTGTGTCTGCAGTTGCTAGCAGGTTGGTTGAGTTGGTGGCAGTCAGTGTACTGTAAAATGTACTTTAAAATTTAGGATGTATTCAGTATACTAAACATTTAAAAATTAAATTACATTATTAAGATATATTTGTTAATTATCTAAGTGATAAAACACAAAATATATTGATTTATGACAGTTTTTTCTTAAGAGGATTGTGAACATTTTTCATTATTATATTAGGACATGCAGTGATCCATCTAGCTAGAGATTATATATAAAAAAAAAAAAAAAAAACAAATTGCTGGAGCCACTTGTGATGTTAATTCGTGTATATAGAACATAAATCTTTTCCTTTAAGGAAAGAAAACAGTATAGATCAACATTAGAGAAAGTTGAAAACAAAAAATAAGTAATATTAAAAAAGAAAAGTGGTCAGGCTACATAAAGTACAGTTATCAATCAGGACCAGTTGCATTAGGCGATTTTTAGGTACTGAAATTCAGGGCCATTGTGATGAAATTTGCAGTCAAGGTAGTGTGGGAATGATGCATAACTGGATAGATGGAGTTTTGTGGTGTTTACTAGGTTATTTGAATTAAAAAAAAAATAAAAATAAAAATCTTCTAGCACTTAGCTTCAGGCACCCGATATGAAGTCTGATTTGTCAGCAGTCTCATAGAGGTCAGCTCTTCAGAGGCATACTCCTTCTAAGTAGATAGCTAAAAATAAGTAGTCATACTGCTCGTGGTATTCTATGTACTTCATGTCGCATTTCTGAGGAATCCCACATTCACACTAGTTTACCTGGGTTCTGCTTCTGTGTAACACAAAGATAGTTCATGACACCTCTGAGAAAGTTTGAAGTGTACTGAACAGATCTGTGAGCAACTTTGAAAATACACGTAGGTAATAGGATCAGGATGTTTAACATAGTATTGTTTAATTACAGGGAGAAAGTAGTTTCTTCAGATGATCTCCTGGAGTGGCTGAGACCTTTCTGTGGTGATGACTCTTTACCAGTGAAGCCTCGCATCAAAGTACTGCAAATTTTGGAACAAGCCTTCCACCTCAGTGATGAAGACAGCAAGCTGCTTGTGTACTTCAGGACTCAAGCTGTTCTTAGAGCTTACTGGCCTGAAACAAAGGTATTAAAATTTACAGCTATAGATGATAGCGTGAGACTTTCTTAAGTAGGGATTATATGGTGAAATTTGAGTTTGTAGTCTGTGATTGTCTCTATGGGCACTAATCCTATTTTCCTTTTGAATCAAGATTCTAGTAAATTGTGATTCTTTGAAAAACAAAATAGTTAATGGAATCCTCAGCTTTTATTTACAATCAGGAGAAAGTAATACCAAACTTGATTAAATACTAATGATTGTTTTGTACAGCATTAATTTAACTTCCTCTTTTTTTTTTTTACATTTTTTCTTTTTAGACAGCTGCTTGTCACTTTTATTCTCCCCTTTGTTATTTACATGGTGTGACATTATATTCAGATTTTCTTTTTCCTGAACTCTCTGAGTTTTATATCATGAATGTGTAGTTGGAACATCAAGGACATTCTCAAGTGGAAGGAGCTGATTGACAGGGAATGCCTTTGATCATAGTTGGAGTGTGCTACTGCCTCTTTGAAGAGGCAGCACCTAAGGCAGTTTTTTTTTTTTTTTCTTAGAGCATCTCTTACCTTAAACTGTCCCAAGTGTGATTTTGAAGTCTTTTTCAGAGCAAAGTACGGAAAAACAACATAAAATTATTGCTGAAAGAACTTGCTATAAGCTGGTTATTATTTGTTCCTCACAAACAGACACAGCACTTCTAGCCCAAGCTTTCAAGTTTAAGACGGAATAATTTTCCTTCTGAATTAATAGATCAGAAAATTCTGAGGTTTGATTTTTTTTTTTTTTTTTTTTGAGCATATGTAAAACTGAATCTAAGATGGTAAAGATCTTAGCATGAAAGTTTTCAGGAATGAAAATTACAGAATCACAGAATTGCAGGGATTGGAAAGGATTTCGAGATAGAGTCCAACCTCCTTGCTGAAGCAGGTTCCCTACAATAGGTCACACAGGTAGCATTTAGATGGGTGTTGAGTATCTCTATAGAAGGAGATTCCACAACCTGTCTGGGCATCCTGTTCCAGTATGTAAAGCAGAACATTGACATATTGAATAATATTCAAAAATAATATTTGTTATGTATGATTCTTTCTTAAACAGCTATATTTCTCTACTCATTTTGGTAAAATGCTTATTATGAAAGTATGTAGCATTAGAGGTTCTACATTTAGTCTTCCAAGTACAATGCAAATCTAGTAAATGCTTAATGGGAAGAAATATTCTTATCTTTGAAGCTTGTGTTATTTTGAAATCATAGGAGTATCAGTTGATGCCTTTAGAATTATTCAGAAGCAGAATTAATCTTCCTCCATTTCCTGAATGCCTTTCTTCTTCCACCTCCATTTCCAAAGCCATATGGAGCTAAAATAGAGCATTTATAATACTTAAAAAGATAAAATAAAATCTGTGCTCAAAAGCATTTTGTATTAATTTTAAACAAAAGTAAAGTACTATCTCAGTTTTGACTTGCTCTACTAAGACCTTCCAAAGGAATAATCATCATCATAATCTTTGAGAAAATGCTTATCTCTTGACTCCTTTGGAAATTACTTTTTCTCTTGCATTCACAGTAATACCAGCACTTAACTCTTCAACGACACTGCATGTGTATGTCTGTGATTGGATTCTTTATCTTCAGTTTGCTTCTGTTGTTAGTATGTGGTGTCCCGTGTCAATTTTTTTTTTGCCTGTGACCCACTTTCCAATTGAAAAGCATTTCAAGTCTAAAATGTTAAATTAAAATATGTTTAAAAAATAAAAATTTTTAAAAAAACAGAAGTAGCTTTCAACCGTGGCTGTAGAAGAGAAAAAAGGAACCTGTATTTGGCAGAAACCTTATGAGACTCATTACACTTAAGAATCATGTAAGATCAATTTTATTTCCTCCCATAATCTAGTAGGTCAAAACACGTATAACTTTGCAACACAAAACTTGAATTAATTTTCTTTCATCTCATGCCAACTTTAGGAATTAATCAAATGCATTGCATATGCTGCTGTTTAATGCTGCCCATCATGGCCCTAAAGGCTCTCTCAGCAGTGGTGCTCCCCTGCCTGACTGTCTCCACTTGTGCTATAGCTTGGGACTGTGCTTTCCCAGGTGCAAGACACGTGTATCTTTACTAAACTCTGCGTAATTCTTGTAGACTTTGGTCTTCCAGCCAACTTAGGCCTCTCTATGTAATATATTAGTAACTTCTATTTTCTGAAGTGGTGGATTTTTGGAATGATAGTTTTCAGCAGCAAAACATACATGGTTTTGGTGAGGGAAGAATTCTGTGCTGATTATAAGCAACACTCTGTTAAGTCATGGCACAGAGAAGTTAATCACTTCAGTGCTCTACTCTTTTGCTGATAAATAAGAAGATATTGCAAGAAGCTGTGTAGTAAAAAGCATAAGTACTATGCTAGTTAAACTAAAACCTTTTAGAGCTAATTATATACAAATGTTCATACAATACTGGAATATAAAATTCTATGTGTATGGTATTTAGCTAAGTTCAAAAATATTTTCTCTGCTTTGCAGTAGTGAGAGCTGTGCTTACATGTACATATATCAATATAATTGTTTTTTCACTACAATTCCTGCTGCAGAGTAGAATCAAGAGAGTCCTGTTGGAACATATTTTAAAATAATTCTAATTTTCTTTTCAGTTCAAGCTAAATGTGATGGATGTGATCTCTTTGCTTCAAATGAATATTTTTGTGATATGTAGCTAGTCTGTGATTTAGACAGATTGGTTCATCTGTTTAATATTAGTAACCAAAGTTCAAAACTCTTCGTTTGTATCCATTATGATTCACTACGTAATTTTTTTTTTCTCATCTATTCAGCTGATGTCAAACACTAGTACACAAGTTGGTCTTAGAAGAAAGTATGACCTTATTTGATTTAATTTGATTTGCTTATTCTGTGAATTAACAAACTGAAGGTAGGATATTGTTTTCTCTGTATATTTGCCAGATACGTTTCACATTCCTTCGTGATGCGTTAGTAAAACTGCAGAATTCAGCAATTAAACAAATGCTTGAAAAATCAAGAGAGATAGTTATCCAGACAGCTTTTTATTAAACAGGCTAATGCTTCAGGTTAGATGACCTTCAAGAAGCACCCTTGTGAAATTCTGCTAAATTTCTGGGTTATTCTTGATAAACCAGTCAAATGTAGACATGAGGAATTACATCTTTCAGAAGTATGCTGCTATGTCAGTTCATTTTGTGTGTGTGTGTAGGTATTTGTTTCTCTAATGTCACTCAACCTTTGTTCATCTGGTTACCTTTTCTCACCCAGCAAAGTAGAAAAACACTCAATCACATTCATTAGAAAAATAAAAGAGTGTGGAAGATGAGCAGATGTTAATTTTAGCTAGTAGAGGAATGTGTCTAAAGGTTTTGTTAAAGGAGTTTAAGTTGTAAACATTTCAGAAAAGTACTCATGATCTTTCTTCCAGACTGTTCTACCCATACTTGCTTGACATTTCTTCTGTGTTTCTAGATGATCCTCTTTTCCTCCACCATTCCCTGGTACAAATGGGGATACTAAGTATTGTAAAGGATGAATGTGGATTCCTATTGAGTAAAGATAAGTAAAATGATATTGCGGTGTTCAATTACCAGAAAATGTGTGAAAGCCACCCTCAGAGTGTCTACTAATCCTCTTAGTCAGGCTTCGCATACATCAAAGAGGGCCTTAATATTTAATTATGCTCTAGGTGCTCTAAGTAGTGGTGCCACAAATCAATGTGTTTCTGGGAAACAGGCCAGCTCTTACAAAATTAAAAATGTACTTCATGGAAGCAGCTACCTATCAAACAGTCAGAAACACAGCAATTTCCAGTTCTCTAATGATAAGTTAACAAAATTAAAAATTCAGTGGTCCTCATTTTTCAAAGGCTTGAGAGTCTTTAATTCACATTCCAGTAGCAACCTACCCTCCTGGAGGAAGAAGGCATGTGTTGTTTTAATCCCCTTGATGAATTTTATCTGAGCTCTTCAGGTTCTATAATTTTCTAGTTAACTGACGCATGAAAAATACGGGTCAAAATACCAACATTTTTGTACATTGCAAAAAATGTTGGGGGGGAGGAGAAAAATGTAGGCTAAGATGTTTACTTCAAAGTTTAGCTTTATCCATCCAAGATGGGAAATTATTTGTTTTTATGTAATATTAAAAAAATCTAGTCTGTAATGACTTGCAGCAAGTTAAAATATCAACAAGCGCTGTGAGTGTGCTTTGTCATTCGCTGCAGTGTCCAGTTAGGGAGAATCAGTTGCACTAACAAGAGTTAGAGCTTTTCCCCAGGAAGTTGAAGGCATTAGCAAAGGTTCTGTGCATAAAGCAAGTGTTAGTTTAAGACAGGAAGTTAACAATTGCGAAGCCTCTATAAGACACACCTTGTCTTTAAAGGATTGTTTAATTATTATGCAAATTGAAAATGTAATTACTGTTTGCATGCTACTTAAATGCAAATGGCTTTGTCATTTAGAGAAGGTAATCTCTTACCCTTCATATTATTATATTACTGGCATTTTTTCCATGTCTTGCGGGCTTGGAGAGCTGCTGAAGGCTAGGTGTTTTTAAAAATTGGAAAGGGTTTCTAATAAAAATTTGAGGTAGAAATGTTAGGACTCTTTATCTCTTATTTTTAAAATGTAACTTTGAAAAATTACTGGATTAATTTATATTTCACGTGTACGTTCCCAATCCTACCTCTGCCATTTACTGATGTAGGCAATTTATGTATGTTAGATACAGTTTTTCTGTGTCTCAGCAACCTTTCTAATGTCTACATTAACATAATGACTTCCTGAAAACTTGTATATGGCTGTCACACTTCCTTTTTCTTTTTTTCTGGTTCTCTTTCCTGGTGTATGATAAATACGTTTCAGTTTACATAGAATTCCATGACTTCATAGAGAAAAAATTCAATAGAAATAGTACATTTTTAGCATTTATCCATTGCATGTACTTGTGTCAATTACATTTGAACATGAGTGTATGAAAAGCAGCCTGAGATGTGGGAATTCCCAATGCTGAAGGCATTTATCAACTTTCAGATAATTATGACCCTCAGCTTGATCTGGCAAAGTGGAAAAAAAAAATCTTTTTAATCTTTACCCATCGTTTATTTATAAAAACATGCTTACTTAGAGGAAGAATTTATAATCCTATCATCTTTGAGTAAATTTATTAAGATGTTTATAATTCTAGAGACATTGTTTCTCTATTAAAAATGCATAAAAATTAGGTTTAATAAATTAACTTCAAGTTTTAATTAATATTTTAAAACACTAATTTCCATTTCTCGCAGATGCAATTTTTCCATGTGACAACATGTGAAATGTTTGTTGGGAACATAAACTGTGGTGTATATGATTGATTAAATACTTTAGAATGCAAATGAATCATATTCAATTAACTGCAGAAATAAAATGGATTAGACAAATTGAAGAGACAAACAGTATTACTTGAGTGAATGTGATGGTTGCTTTAGAGGAGAATAAACAGGCTCTGGAGTTGATACCACGTAGGGTAATTCACTTTCTGTGATGATTCTTTAGTAATGAAGGTATAAGTGGAAAATGGTTTAAAAAAAAAAAAAAGGCATGGTGTGCTTTTATCTCAGTTTCACAAAAATTAAGAGCTCATTAGTGCCATATTAATTCTGACTATGTGGCAAAGAAATATGTGGGTGGACTGTAATGCAGCTTTACGTTGTCACTTGATAAATTTGTGGCATTGAAGGCAGAAAATACTGGCACAGTGGAAGGATTTTTGCCTCCTTGTGATTTTATATGTAACACTATCTTATGCTTTGTAGGATAGCAAAATTCAGGAAATCAAAGCCTGCTAATCTAGGTACTTTGCCATGGTTTTTTTTTTTTTTTTTTCTTTTTTTCTGTTGCTTACTCAATCTAAGTAAAGCATTCCAGTCCTGTTATTTCATCTAAAATGTTTTCTGTGTCTGCGACTATAATCCTTTCCATCCAATCCCACTCCCACTGTGATATGTAGTCTACCTCCTGAAAATTAATAATTGGAGAAGGAATGTGATGTCTTTGTGGAAATTAATGGTGCATGCTTATGAATCCAAGCATTGTAATTGCACTTTTGAATTCAGCTGTACATTAATCAAAAGTCATGGAATTTCATTCAGTGAGTCTCATGTTCCTGTTTTGATGATGCACTCCCATGAAAGCATCAATTAATTTAAGTAAGCAAAGAAGCAGTCATAAAATTACCAGAAATTCTACCCTTTACCATTTGATCCTGAACTTTTTTTTTTCCTGCTATCGGATAAAGTTCTTCATTGGTTTCTATTTGGAGATGTTAAATGTCTTATGAGGTATGAACTGTAAAACTGTTTCTCTTTAAGCCTTATTTTGTCAATATTTTAAATTACTATGTTACTATCTGTTGATGCCATGCTTTTTTCAAACAGTCTCATTCAGTCAAACATATAGATGATTGACTTTGTTTAGGTCTGTGAACTGTCATCTGAGAAGCTCCTGTCAGCTATTCATTGAATAGTGCTTGATAGGCATTTCTAGTGGTTCGTATTCATTAAAAATGTGAGACTTTTTTTAAGAAAAGTAACTGCTTCATGTTTGTCGTCTTTGATAAATTATGTATGTAGGCGCTAACCTTTTTTTGATATTTAAAATGTAAATTTATTTGACATGTATGTAGCTAGTAGGGCTTTTTTTCTAAAAATTCAGATTTTGAGTAGGTATCACCACAACATTCTATATTAATGTGCCATTTTCATGTTTTTTTTTCTTTTATGTAGCACTATAAATCTGAATTTATTGTTTCTGTTCCTGCACAAGAGCTTACCTATAACTACAGTGACTGCTGTGAGGATGACTACATCACATTCAACCAATTGCAGCTCTTACATAACTTCATCTTGTATGACAGTTTTATGGTGCTATCTAGTGTTTCAAATTAGTTCTATGGCTGTAACAGACTTACTCGTTTATTTAAATTTGTACAGCTCAAATAATTTTGTGGTATCCGTCCACTTGTCACCTTAAATGCTTTTGGTCCAAGTCATAAATATGGATAAGTGGTAGAGGAAACTTGCACTACTGTCTTTTTTTTTTTTAAATAGATACTGACACTGAAATATGACATTAAGTTGGAGTCAACAACCTGCTATTCCTAAAGGCAGTTGTTTTAGTTTAATGTGTGTTATTCTTTTTAAAAATACCTCTTTTAACTTGACAGTTTAGCTTGTATGCTGGACAGTATTTTGAAAGCATTAATTTTGACAAGTTTTTGTTTACATGAAAACAGTTTTAACATAATTTTTCCTCTATTAGCAAGAATTACAGACTGATTTATTGAGTCGGAAATTATGCACACAGTTGAAAGCTGGGAACTTGTGCATGCACTGCTTCCTAATGGTAGTGATAATCGGAAACAAGTTATACATTTTTATGTGTTAGGCAGTGCACTTGTGTTTACTGAATCTGTATGCGTTTCTTAGGAATTAGTGATCTACATATCAAACAGATAAGGAATTAAACAATATATAAATCAGTTTGTCAGAAGATCCAGGGTATTTCTGATGTCTGACAGGAAAATGCAGATGAAGCAAAGATGTGAAATCCTCTGCAGAAAAAATGGCACCCATTGAGATTCTTTGATGCTTGCTGAATGTCAGATGCCATTTTGTCAGACTACCTTACTCTTCTTCTGCCATCTGCCACGCGGCAAGAAAATGTCATGGGATATTGGTGGGAAGGTTCAGCCTCTACTGCCATAACATCAATGTCTGCTTCTGGCATTGTGGACCTACATAATAAAATAGGAGATATTATATTTGGAGCAGTCCTTATAGAAACACAAAGCAGATGCAGATTATAAGGTGTCTAATTTCAACTCCATTTTGTTTTTCAGTTCAAGGAAAGAGAATTAAAAGGCCTGATTTTTCTTTCTCTCAGTTAACAATCGTTACTAACAGCGTTTGAAATCATGGCCATTTCAGTGGTGACTTACTAATTAGAGTTCAATATCATTGAATTTGGTTATATGTGAGAGAAGTCAATAGAACCAGAGAGTAGATTAAATGTCCAAAATACTTTAGAACAAACAAACAAAGAGCTCCTGGGCTGTTCACTTTATATAGGGTAAGGTGTTTGACTCAGTCATACTGCTTACTGGCTGATCTCAGTGGGCATATTGTTCTCGTTAGCCCTCGGCTGTTGAGCAAGATGTTTGCACATCGTCTCTCCCATTAGTTCCCCAATGTCTGTTTTGAGGCAGACAATAACCGGTATTGTGATTGCAGAGCCTTGCAGTTGACCCTCAGCTGCCGAGAACAGGCTTTGGGTGAGATGGTCATACTGAAAGACTGGGGAGGTGAATGCAGGGCAAACACACTGTCACACTGTGCAAGTACATAAAGAGGTCAGTGCAGGTTCAGATCAGGATCCAATCTAGCCTACTCTAAATACCACAGGGGCCGAAAAACAGACATGAAATAAGAAAAGGAAGCGTACGTTTGAACCTTAATCCAGTATTCTCCTCATCTCTAGGTAGTCAGAGGAGGTTAATTAGTAATAGAAGGAAGCAGCAGATCTATGTGTTGACAAGCACTACTTTGAAATATTTCCCACAGGTAGGTGGAGATAATTTACCAGGAAAATATTTAACTGCAAGCTATTGGCTTGTTTACAAATTAAACCTGTTTACTGAAATGAAAAAACTGTGTGTTTTAGGAAACATTCTTGCTTAAACAGATGATTTTAGTGCAAAATTATTGGATGAAATTATGCATAGAGGTTAGTGTATTGTTCATTAAAATGTTGCATCTAGATTAAGGTAAAAGAGTAGTAGGTACTTCCCTGCTTTTCCTTCTCTGAGAGATTTCTGAATTCCATTGGCATACAAAATAGATGGGTAGTTTATTCTTTTTTAACCTTTTAACCTCTTCTATCTGACTATATACAAGGTCTTCTAACCTGCTTTTAATCAGCTAGTGTAAACTATTCATTCTCATGCTTTCAGCTGTATTTTTTTGATTGCTCTTGCACACTGGTAGATAGGAAGGATGAATAACATGGTGGATGATTCTTCACCTCTTGCTACTTTTCTGTTGCCTGATTCTGTTGTCTCTGAAGATTTTGCTCTCAATCACAGCCTAAAAGATTTCTTCTTAAAGTCAGCCTAGCTTAGAAATAATGAAATGCTAATAGTGTGCTGGGGGCAGCATCACTTATGGTTTTGCCCTTAAAAGCATTTACTGTTGCTTTGGGATACGAAGGTTTAGAATAAGATGTTTCAATATGTCCTTGTTTTCTTTTACAAGTGTTTAGTATGATGGTGGATAGGGGATGTCTCTCATCTTCACCCTGAAGCAAGTGAAATAAAGAATAGCCTTTAAAAGCTCCTCATCATATCTTTGCAGGGACAGTAGTTGTCTGATTTCAGGAAGAATTGTACACTCGGTTCAGTTTTTCACTGGCAATTTTTAACACTTGTTTTCATATTCATATACTTATAAAATCTATATATGCATATACATATAACATATATATATTCATATAGCTTGTGTGTGTGTATACAGACACTTTTAAATATCTGTTTGACTTGGTAACTTCATGTCGTAGGGTCATAGAACGATTTGAGTTGGAAGGGACCTGAAAGAGCATCCTGTTCCAACCTCTCTGCCTATGGCAAGGTTGCCACCCTCTAGATCAGATTGCCCAGGGCCCTAACCAGCCTGGTCTTGAACACCTTCAGGAATAGGTTAACAGTATAGAAATGCTAATCATAATATTACAGTATTCTATCAGATTGTTATCAGTCAGTGTTTGTAAATCATATAAAGTCCTTCCTGATGATTGTAAGCAAGCTGCAAGCTGTAGCATCAGCTTTTCTGATCTGGAATCCAAGTAAAATCTTTTATGTCAGATCTGCTTATTATCTTAAAATGCAGTATAGATGAAGTCTCTACCTCTAGAGCTTGTGGTGAAGTACTTAAATAAAAATTTAATGCATTTTACAAGTGAGTCCAAACAAATTGAGAATATAGTGTAGCAGGAAGGGACTATTCAAATGCATGTTTAATGTTTCTATTTTTAATTGCATATTAATTCAAACTTAAATGACAGTGATGAACAGGAACATATTTTGAGATATTTACAATCTGGTGGATGTAGTAAAATGAACTTTATAATCACGTAGATCAGTTGGGTTTTAGCTGTGGCTCTTAGAAACCACAAGTATCTTTGCTTTTAATACAGGGAGTTGATTTTTGCGTGAATGTAGGTTTTCTCAATGTGCAAATACTATGAAGGAAAATATTTTTCTGATTTTTACAGCTCAGTTCTTTGGTTACAAACATCCTTATCAATTATTTCCTTAGAATGTTAGTACTGGATAAAATCTGTTGTTGAAAACCATAGTTTTGTCACGCTTAAGGAGAGAAAAAAGTAATATGCTGAACAGAATTTGTTGGGAAGAATGTGGTGGGGGTATGTCTGCTTCAGTTTTCCTGTTCACCATTCTAATATGTAAACAGGCAGCATTTTTTTTTTTGTTTTAACTTGTGGAAGGATAGGATTGGATTGAGTGATTGTTCGGTGGATCTTTTTATTAGCACTTCCGTTTTCTTAAACAAAACAGTCTCTAGGTCACCAGCCAAATTGGTTGGTGTCAGTTCAAATAATACAGTTTAAGCAGTAAAGTATTTTACAACTCTATCAGATGTCTGTCCTTTAGGATTAGGAGAACAATATATAGTGGATACTTATGCCTCTGGGACACGATTTAGATACAGCAACATAGCACTGTTGCTGTAAATACTGATTTAAACTAACTTTGCTTTCAAAAGCGAGATAATGTACTGAACTAAACAACCAAACCTGTGGACTGCCATTCCAGAAGTTATCTTTATCAGTCATGTGTGATATCCCACGGCTGAATTTAACCTTATCTCTCTTCAGTGTATCATCGTAAGTTTCTTAAAGCTGATAGAACAAACTTTTGAGGCAACTTTTCATATTTACACACTTTTATGAGTGTCTTGCATAACAAATCTCTACAAAGCAGTAATAAATATATGGAAAAAAAATAAAGCAAAATTTTGTGTATTGAGAGGGGTAAAAGTTTCAACATGTTGGACATCTGATACATTGAATCTATAAGGGAAGAAAGCTAGGTAAGTTTTCGAAAGACTTTCCTCAGGCAGAATACTTCGATGTTTTTAGAGGAGGTATTTTAAGTGCATATTTTTCTCTTTCCAATACTGGATATAAGTAATGTGCATTCCAGGATTACTCAGTATGCCTGGAGTCAGATAAAGGGTATGTTTTTTGCCAAGGTTATCTGCTGTAAGATTGACTACAAGTATCCCAACCATCAAAATCCTTTTTTTTTTTTTTTTTTAAGCAGTAAAAGCACTCATACCCATATACTTCACATTTTATGTTTAAAACAAAGTGTTTTAAAAGCTTGTAGGAATCTTCTCTTATAAAATGTCTTACTAGCAAGGTGATTTCAAAACTAAGATATTGTGGCCAGCTGTTTGATAAATAACTGGACTCCAGCAAAAAATATATGTATATATATCATCACTGTGAAGTGCTTTCTTATGATTTGCAGGTGAGAGTAAGTTGAAGACTTTACCTGTGGGAGAATGAATGATTGTATGTACGCTATCTTGAATCTCATGAATCTGCTGCTAATAATAAGACCATAACCACCTGAGGAAAAATAGTGGTTTTAATGGCTAAAGCTGCATAATTCTATGTGGTGTGTTGTGTGAGTAAGCTCAGAGATGCAAAAAAATAACAGAATCATAGAACAGTTTGGGTTGGAGAGTACCTTAAGAACAGCCAGTGCCAACCCCCCCTGCGTGGGCATGGTTGTCAGCCACTGCATGGATCAGGCTGCCCAGGGCCCATCCAACCAGGTCTTGTACAGTTCCTGGTATGGATCATTATCAGATTATTTGGGCAGCCTCACCACTTTCTGAGTGAAGAATTTCCTCCTGACATCTAACTTTCATCTCCTCTCTTTTAGTTTGAAACCATTCCCTCTTGTCCTATCACTATTTTATCTTGTAAAAAATCGATCTGTAGGGCCTTGTGCAGTTTTAAGCAATGGTTGCATATTCTGTGTTGTTTGTATAGCCTGTATTTTCTGTTGTTAATTTCCTGATTTTTTTCTTTTTTTTTAAGAAACATTAACATTATGCAGATGTTTGTTTTCTTGATTTTAAGCATATGTAGTCCCTTGTTAATAGTGAAATTCTGTATGTTAATCGTTTAACGTGAGGCTCAATTTTATTTAATTTGTATTTCTTTTTATAAGGTATCACGAGCATTGTTTCTAAAATTAATTCCCCTAATTGACTTTCCCCTTGTGGAGAATATTTGTGCAGCCTTTTAAAATATACAGCCAGCTGTTTTACATTGCCAAAGAGAAGGCACGAAACCGAGGGAAGTCAAGGCAATAATGGAAAAATCTGTTATTAAAACTGAAAACCCTGCTTTCCTTTTCCACTTGTTTCGCTTTTATATTCTTTATGGATTATCTGAATTTCAAGTGTACTCTTTGCTACCTTGCTGTAGGCGTCATTAATCTGTTTAGTGACAGATTCTTCTTTCCAGGCCTTTGTACTACAAGGGGTCTAAGCCTTTCATGGCAGGTTATCTGTATGTAACCTTTGAATGTTTTAGATTTTTTAATTGAAAAGTCGAGGGATGGGATTTATAGTGTACTATTACCATGGCTTTGAAAATGACTATGCTGCTAGAAATGCAGCGCGTTGTTGTGTTACAGGCTTTAGAGCCATCTGAATTGCTCATTCAGAGTCACTGAAAAGAGAATGTTCAGTTTAAATGGAATTTTTAATGTCTCTACTGTTTTGCTGTGCTATTACAAGGTGACAGGCTTAACTGTAACCTTGGCAACTTCATTTCAGCTTGCTTTTGCTCTTTTAAGATGAAATTTCTGCCTTTTAACACAGAGCATGCGCTCTCAGTTGTGTAAAGTGGCTGCTTCATCTGTTTCTCTGTTGTGTCTGTGTATATATGCAGCTTGCTCCAAAAATAATGCCTCCTATTTATTTATGTGAAAATTAAAACAGATGCAAAGAGCACAGTGAGTTTAAGAGCGCAAATTCTCAGCTACAAAACACTATTTTTCACCAACCGTTAGCTGCGCATTTTTGCCAGCGATGAACAAGAGCCTGCATGCCACCCTGGTAAGAATCAGCACCAGCAGAGGTGACCACTGTCACTGTTGCCCCTTGCTGAAACTCACCACCCACCACCTCACTGTGCTCACATCCACTGTTTGATCTCCATAAGAGTTCAGCAAGTATTGATTAATGATTACCATTTGTTTCTGCATGGAGAAATTCTGTGACAGAGCTTTGTTTCATCTACACTTCCATGCCAGACACCATTTTGCTAGAGTGCCCCTCTGCTGCCATCTGTCACACAGCAACAGAATGTAATGGATTATTGGTGAGAAGGTTCTACCTCTGCTGCCATACCACCAACATCCCCCTCTGAGGTCATGGATCAACATAATAAAATAAGAGTCATTGCTTTCAGAGCAGCCCTCGTATACGTGTATCTTTGTATAATCTATTTATGTAAAAAGGCCAACACTCATTTCAGTGTAGTGCTTCAAAATCTTGTTTTCTTGTAGCACAGAACTGTCTGTTTTTGTGGTTTGATTGTAATTTTTTATTTCTGGAGAACCATAAGAAAAGAATTAGAGACTGGTGAAGGTATACTGTCATTCAAAGTTGAAAGCTATGTGGAAAATATTTAGGGGAAATGCCTTGATTTACTTTATAGCAGATGATGTCTGTGCTGTAATGTTTTATTGGTTTCTATGTTTCTGGTACATAATGTTGATCTCCTGCTTACTAGGATTTTTCTAGCCATTCTTGTGGGCATATCATAGATTTCGGTTATCTTGATTGTGAAGGCATTCACACAGATTAAATACAGCTGCTTTAGAAAAGGTGCTTTTCACACGTAACGTGAAGTGTGTACACAGGCATTGCAGAATTAGCCAGTATTTGATGTTGTTTTCAATTAAGGTATACATTTCAAAAGTATTCCTTGTATATTTGACACTATGAAATTGTTGCTAATGCTTATGCATTCTTGATGCTAAAACATAGATTTACACTTAAATCCTAGCTTTTCTTTTACAAGAAAAGTATACATCTTAATAATCACTTTGTCAGATGAGTGAAATGATCCTAAAACTTCCTTTAAATGCAGATGTATGTGGAGTATAGGAGGGACTAATATGTGTACCAGAAGCACGAGATGCTGTGAAGATGAAAAAAAAAAAACAGACACAACAGGAAGGCAGGATAAGAAATTTTAGGTAGAATAAAGCTAGTCTTTTCTGTTTCTTGAAGGTAAGTGTACTTGTCATCTGTCCTTCAGTACTTAAGTACTTTCATTTTCACTCTTTCATTAACCTTCCATTTCCTTTATCCTCAAGCGCTGCATTCTAGATCACATTCAGTCTTTAAGCACACACACTTGCTGCTCCCTGTATTGCTGCCTTCTAAAGCTCACCTGATTCACAGTGAATAGAAGCGATGTGCATTTAATACAACATATGAAAAGTGAATTTTGAATAGTTTTTTCTTAAAGTGAACATTCTACAGTGTTTAAGTTTTTATTACTTCAAGTGAGAAATGTAGGCACCTCTAAGGAAGCCAGTATAGGAAGAAACGTGTCAGAAATGCACACGGTATTTGAGAGTAGAATAGTTTTTCAAATTTGCTTTGATCACACTAATATGTGTTGTTGTAAGCAATTATGTTGCAAGGATCCAGCTGTCCAAAGCACTAAATTATGATGTTACATTTTTCATGAGGTTAATCTAAACTGATCAGTAAAGATGCAGTATTATGCCAAATTATAGGAATTCAGTTTCTGTTGAATAGGATATTCGATCTACTGTGATCTGCTCTCTATTGACAATGGCTCCATTTCTGTGATAGCTCATCTCATCTTTTAATACCGATGCTTTCTGTGCCATTTTCGTTCTTATATCTGTAATTGTAGAGATTTAACATTCAGTCTGTGTTCTGAAGTAACATGCTCCTTGCTCCGGTATCCTAAAATGTACTCAGTGGACCATCTGTAATGCTATCTCTGTGATCTAAAAGCTCAGTTTCTTGTCTGAAAAAGGAACTGGAGGACAGATGAATCCATGCGAGAGATTCTGTTGTCTAGTTAGTAAGTAATTTGCTAAGTTGCTAAATATTTTTGATCCTTAGAGGTTGGGATGTCTTACGTCCCTTTTACCCTTTGCCATTCTCCCTTCTCTTTTCAGCCTTGTGATTTAAATACTGAGTATGGTTGTGTTTCATCCGAGGAAGTACAGATGGAATTGAGGGATACTATAATTGGGTAACGCATGTCTGCTGTCTGAAACGTTTTAGTATGCAGTACTTTCAGACATACCCTGGAGAAAGAAGTAAAGTTTTCAACACTAAATGTTTTAAAGTCATAAGTTTATGTAGGCAACTCAGTAAATGCACCAGTAATCTTTGTTTTCCAACCTCTTTTGAAAAACTTGTCCTTGATATATCAGTCACTTTGAGAAGATGGGAATAAGAACTTCAGTCTTTTAAAGTAGCTATAGAACTGAGGAAAACTTCACCCATGTTTGAAGTCTTAGAAATACTTGGGCTAAAACAAAAATTTTAACATTTAATGCTATGCATCTTCAGCTGAATTTTAAGATAAAACTAAGGTGGTTTATATATCCTGAAAGTTTTCTAAGTTTGGAGGAAAAAATCAGTGTTAGAATGTATTAAAAGAAGAAAGCAAGCAACCTTGTTATTGTAACAAATTATTTTATAACTATAAGAACTTACATGTGTCAGGCAAACAATGGCTATTCCATTTGTGAAAGCCACAATGGTGTGATACCCACACTTCAGAATATAAGCTGCTTCTCATTTAGTCTCAAGTTGGTTCTCATATACAGCAACCTTTCTTCAACGCTCAGACCTTTCACCTTGCACATTTTTTTTTACCATGCAAACTGCAGGCAGTAATTATCTGTAATAGAACCTGTTATCAGCTGAAGAGAATTCCAATTCTGACAGCAGCTGCATATTTTGAATATAGATGGACACTTGCTCCTGAGACAGAGCCTTCTGGAGACTGAGGTTTTTGTCTTTTTTAATCTTAAATACCTATACAGATAAATACTGCAGTGCTTGTCAGAAAAAGTTCTTCACTGAGAAAATGAATTTGAAGTAATCTTCCAATACTCCTTCTTCTGAGACTAAAGATTAGATGAGGCAAACTCAAATAAAACCATTGAATTCTCATAGATAACTGAGAGTAATATATATTACAGGAGTATTGGATGTGCACATTACATAAAACTATGTATAAAGAGAAAAGGAAATGTAAGAAATTTTTTTACAGAGATGTAAGACTCTTGAGAACTAATCAATGAATCTACTTTAGAGGTATGTCATTCTAAGAATGTGTGCCTAAGTTATTTCTCGTTTATTTGCTTTCCTGTTTTACTTGCATGTAACTGAAAATGAGAGGTAAGAAAATGGCTTTCTGTGAAGACTTTGCTCTGTTCCTGTGTTATTTTACTATATTGATGTCCTTCACAGATAGCTTATTGCTTTTAAATCCTTAATTTTAAAATGTTTTTCTTTCAGGTAGAGATAACAGATATTGAAAGTGAAGAAAAAAGGTGTGAACTGTTCCTGAGACTTCTAGAATCTAGTCACAAACCATCTGAGTTTCAGCACTTGGTTTTACTCCTTCAAGCTTGGCCACCTATGGAAATGAGCAGCAGGTGAGCATTTCTTTGAACTATAGAAACCCTAAATTTTGTTGCTTGGTAATACCAAGTATCTTCCAGTCAGTGAATTAAAAAATGGTTAAAAGGAGTATGAAGCTTTGAAATAACATTTTTGGGAAAAATTGGTAGTTTATTTAAAGTGAAATAGAATTGGTTTCTAGTGGAAGGTGTCTAGTGTGCATCATAGTGAAAATAGAATAATTCTGTTGCCTCGACAGAGATTTTTTCAAGTACTTGAACTTAGATTTGCATATTTTACTTTTGGCAATACATAGAAAATCCATAAAAAGAACAGGAAGTTCAGAATTTTTCTTCTGCTCAGTTATGCTCTTCAGAAAAGTTATGAAAGTTAATGTTCAGATGTGATAGACATTCTACAGCCTATGAGGATAATGATACCAAGTAGTGGTATATTATCTCTTTTCTTTATTTGTTATCTGTTACTTTTTTATCTCTGAAAAAATATCCGTAAGTAAAGAATTTATCCTAGGGCAGGCATAGCTGGAAGATACTAACCCACCAGTTCAAATGATAATTATTTGAAATTTCAGCACTGCACCTATGAAAATGGGTATTTATTAAAATAGTTCGTTTGAAACATCTAGGCTGTAATTTTTGCTGCACTTTTTTTTATAACTGATGCTGACTTCTAAGATACGAGGATTTGTACGATCCTATGTTAAAATGTAGAGGCAACAGACACATATATCCTTCAAGGAGAGCAGTTACAGTAGTATGCTTTCTGGCTAGTCAATATGATATGCCGTGTTTCATCTGGCCATAGTTAGGCTAGAGGCATTAAATGATGCTTCCTTAAATAATTTGGGTCATCAATTGCATCCTGTTTCAGTGTGGGCACCACACTCCTCAAAGTTTTTATATGCATTGATTTGTCAGAAAAGTTCAGACTTAGCTGTTTATGAACGGTAATTCTTTTGTGTATATGGTGAGAACTAGTCCATTAGAAACTAATCTGGAAAGGTTAGTCACCTTCATTTTGCCTGCATTTTGTTTGCAATTTCTGGATGATAGTTTTGATAAATCATTTATGACAGTTTTATAAGCTAAAATTTTTTTTCATTGCATTTAAAAATTATTAGGGCTACTGCATATCTGTCACAAATTCATATCCCAACTTTCCTTCTTAGTTTTGTTTTAATTGTAATTGAAAAATTTGATGCTTCTCAGTATGCTGGATCAGCCAACCTTTGTTCAATAGTGAACAGAAAGATTAGAGAGAACTTTCATAAATAGATGTTTTTGCCTACTGTTCTGTAGCAGAAGAAATTAAGAATTATTTACTTTTATCTCCCAGTTGGTGTACTGTTCCTTCAGGCTCTCTTTCTCAAGTGAAGAAGAGAAAACAGACTAATGATTAAATATTATTTGCGTTCATAGAAAACAGAGGATTAAGTTTTAGAGGTGGGATGTATCTTAGTTCCAAAATCTGTGAAGTCTGAACATTGGTACAAAATACTAAGAACAACTGTGTTATAAAGTATTTAGGGTTTTAAGTAGTAAGTATAGCTCTTAGATGTTTAGTCACAGTTTTCACATAAAGAAATCAATGTAGCTTAGATAAGCTAAGGTACAAGAGGAGAGGAAAAATAAACACTTTAACTAGTATCTGTGATTCTGTGATTGTTATGCTGTTGACAACAGAAGGGATCCCTGAAAATTCCTTCCTCTGCTCAAAGCAGGGTCAGCTACAGCAGGCTGCCTAAGGCCACTGCTTTGTTGGAGTCTTGAAAAATCTCTAAGATGAACTTCACAAGAGTGCAGTCTGTTCCACTGCCATCCTGACCTTCCATTAAGAAGTCTGAGTACTGAACCTAGTACTAATCTCTGGGGTGTACTGCTGATCACTGGTCTCCAAAAAGGTCTTGTGCCAGTGTTAACAACCAGGTTTTGAGTCTGCTTCACTGTCTGCTTATCTAGCCCATACTTCATCAGTTTGCCCATGAAAACATGGGAGACAGTATTGAAACCCTGATAAATGCAGGTGTGTAATGTCAGTTTGTCATCCACCAAACCAGTCATCTAATTGTAGAAGGCTATCAGGTTGTTCAGGCATGATTGCCCCCTTTTTAAGTTAATGCTGACTAAGCTCAGTCATCTTTGTGTCCTTCATGTGATTGGAAATGTTTCTAGGAAGACATACTTCATCTCCTTCCCAGGTATAGTGGAAGACTGATCAGCCTGTCTGTCTGCAGTTTTAAGGTACAAGCTGCAAAGCTGCAATTAGATTTTCATCTTTATTTTTACCTTTGACATAATTTATTATCACTAAAACTTCAGTGTCTTAATGGCTTTAACTTTGCCAGGAGGCACTGGAAACCCTTCAGGAGAAATTGTTCCCTTCTCTTTCACTAGTAGTAGCCACCAGTAGTAGCATGGTAGCCATTTGGGGAAGAATCCTTGACTAATGATTCCATAATGTGATTTACATGGTGAAATTACAAGTTTTCCTGAGCTCAGCACAACTGAGTTCATTAATTCAAAGGAAAGGAAGACTAGCTCTGATTTTTCAGATTTCCTTGAGTTTGCCTGAAACTCCAGACTACCAAAAATTAAAACAAATTTGATTAGGGAGGAAGCAGTTATGTTAATACTATGGGAAACAAGTTTGTTCTGTTTTTTTTTTTCTCCTTTGTTTGTTTCAAGGTGGTTTGTGCAGAGTGTGCCTACCACTGTTGTTTCATTCTTTTGTTCTTTCTGCTTGCTTAAGAGATGGAAAGGACCTTGCAATCTGTTTTCTTCATTGCCTTAGCTGTGTTTTGCTTGGGAAGAAGAGAACCGAGGCTTCATGTTTAAAAAGTGACTGATTTAGTTCTCTTGCCCACTCCCCATTTTCACTGTTGTTCTTTTCTCAGTAGGAATGTTGCATCTCTAGTTTCTTTATTCTTTATTTTATTGTTTTCTGATAATTCAGTGATTGTTTAGTTTTCTCTCTCCTGCTTGGACTTGTCCCAATAGAAAAAAATGCATCAAAGGTGGAACATTTTGCTCTCCCACGGGGTCTCTGTTCTTATATTCTCATTGCTTTCCTCTTATAATCGCTTTTGTTTCTGCCAATAAGACTGTGCTTTATAAATCCTGTATCAGAAGGAATATGTATTGTGGCTTGTAAGTCCTTCTTTCTAGCTCAGTACCAGTGCTTTCAAAAGAACATTAATGATGTTTTAATAGCAGTCAGCATAATCATAGCTATAAGTAAGTATCCTGAGTCCCAGAGAGATCGTGGATGCCCCATCCCTGGAGGCATTCAAGGCCAGGCTGGATGTGGCTCTGGGCAGCTGGTCTGGTGGTTGGCAACCCTGCACATAGCAGGGGGGTTGAAACTAGATGACCATTGTGGTCCTTTTCAACCCAGGCCATTCTATGAGTCTATGATCTTTTTTCCTCCACTTAGTTCTGTAGGCTCAGTTTTGGAATTTTGTTTGTTTGGGTGTGTGTATTTATTGTGTTTAACGGATAAACATTAAATGTGTTAGAAGGATTTCACCTAAATTTAAATTTAAGCTGCAAAATATAATATTTTGAGTATGAAATGTGTTTTTTTTTCCTACAGTAATAATATATTTGGTGTGCAGAAACATTATTGGACTGATCTTTGTCTTTTGTAATCGGTGTGCTGTCATCAAAATGAATTTGAGAGAACTCGAAACCTTAGCAGTTAATAATGCTCCAGAAATGATGTTCTATTTTCATTCTACCTTCAGTCCTACCACTTCAAGTTTGATTGTTTTTTAGAAATCAGACACAACTCTCTTAAGTGTCCTTCACTATGAGAGAGTAATCATTTTTAAGCTCTTGTCAAGTAGACAGATCTTTGTAACTGCCTCTTGTTATACTCTGCTGTGAATAATTTACATTTCAGTTTAATTATTTTAAATTTTATTAGTTTTAATTATTTTTCTTCAAAAATGTTGGAATAACTCATGCCAACTGAGAATCAGAGGCTGCGTTGTAGTTATGAGGCCCACCAGTGATCAAAATACAAAGTAAGCAAAACAAAGCAATAACAATAGCAACAACAAAACACTTGCTACTTTCTGCCTTTTTTATCTGAACCTTCTATCACTCTGTTGTCAGTGACAGTCATTATCATGTGCTTATGACTGCATCTTTGGCTAGACTGCCAGCAATCTCTGCTCTTCTCTGATGTCTTTTCATCATGCATTACTCGTACTTCTCTCTTTTTGTCTCTATTGAATATTTCGTGTCAATAGCATTCAAGTGTCTTTACCAGCATAGATTTTATTTTATTCTTTTAATGTTTCTGCACCTGGGTTTCTGAAAAACCAACCTCAGTTGCTCAGTTGGAGTAAAACAGGATCTTTTAAATGAGTGAATGGGTTTTTCAGCAATCCCATTTTTTAAATCAAGTTGTATTAAGAAACTGTTAAGCAGAGAAGGGAAGTGAAAGCAATTATGCCAGTTGTTTAGCCCTGTGTATTAGAATCTTTTTTTTGTCTTGTTTTTTTCTGCATCAGAAGAAGGCCATTGTTGCCAACTGATTATTGTAGATGTAATGATACGTGTATGAACTGGGCTATTTTAAGTCTGAGTCATCAGAATTCTTAAAATTTTGGCTTTCGGCTAATGGGAGATATCTTGTAATTGAATATAAAATTGAAAAATAAAGCTTAAGTTTTATGAAAGCTCAGAAGGATAGAGAAGTATAAGAACTGAAGTTTGGATGTTTTTAGTAGCATTTTCACTTTTTCTAAAGAAATGTCTTCTCTAAGAAAGATCAGTCTGTCACTCTGACAAAAGAATACTCTTCATCTACGTATATAGTTCTTGTCATATTGTCATACCATATTGTGCCATATTGACTGAGGAACCAGTGGAGATGGCTCAGTTGTTCAGTCAGCACTTTTAAAAATATTGATATTTGCACTCATGTTATGCATACATGCTTTACTGCCACAGCATCTCATATTCAGAAGTGATTTTAAGCACTTCATAGTGTCTTGGAAAAAAAAGAAAGAAAGAAAGAAAGAAAGCTTACCAGTAATTGAAGCTCTGCCTGGGTCTTTGGAATGCCTACATTCAAAAAGCATTTTTTATATTTGTTTTAAATATTAATAAGACGACCTGATTTTAGGGGGATCAGTGGCTGAGTGCACTCTTTTTTTTTTTCTCTTTTTTTTTTTTTAACTTAATGGAAAATTTTCCTCCAAAGACATTTTTAGTTTGGTAGGAAAAAAAAAAAAAAGCTTTTATTTCATGTTTGTGAAATAAATCTCAACATGAAAATAGTAATTAACTTCTATTTTTTTTAACTATAGTTGAACAAAGGTAACACTCAGAAAAGAAAACTGAACTCTGCCTCTGAGTCAGATTTTTGTTGACTGTATCTTTTATGTAGAAATGGCAGATAATGTCTATTTATTAGTAGTATTCAAAATAATTATAAGAAAAAATAAGATTTTCAGAATGTATCCTTATTTGTTCTTTTATATACAAGCTTTTATATTGTATAAATGTTGTATAAATATATACTTATGTCTGATGCTTGACTTAGGCTTGTCATATACAGGTTTATTTATGGGATGCATCTTTCTCATTATTTCTAACTTTTCTGAGTGTTCTGTTTCTTTCTAACTATTTCTAACAGTGCTTTCAAGTGTGATTTCTGTTTTCTGTTTCTAATGGAAAATTCTCTCTTAATGTACTCTGGAGGCAGCAGCTATAAAAATGGAAATTCATGATGACTCTCCATGCCTTTAAGCAAGAGATGGATCACATAGCAAGAGCTATTAATTTAGCCAGTGGCAAAGATGGAGTTGCGCTTTTTTTCTTCTCCTGACCTTATTGGGGGTTCATAGATCAAGTGCATCATGTTCTGCTTGTCAAATAAGTTGGCTTCTTTGGGTTCAACCCTTCATGTTGGAAGGGAGGAGAAGAGCTGTGCTGCTTCCAGCCAGACTCATGGCAGCAGTTTGTTCAGTGACTGTGACTGATGGAAAAGCTCAATTAAGTTGTCAAAAAGAATAAAAATAATGACTTCCATTTAGTTTGCATTCAAAGTTAACCGCTTCTAGAATCTTTGTCTGGGTTTTGTGTTAGAATATAATGACAGCTTCATGTGGAAGCTTTTTTTAAATATATATGAAATAGTAGATATCAGCAGCTGTGCTCTCCTGAATTGTCAGACCTATTCCTTGGTATGTGTCAGCAACCAATTTGTTTGACTCAATTTGCTGTTATATTTATTATGTTGCTTTCAACAATTGCTGCTAAATAATACCATTGAATAGGAGCACTTTCAAAGCACTTCACTGCTCCTTCCCACTTGTGCTGGACAAGTATCTTAATTTACTGTGAGTTGTAAGACTGACCTGCCAGATTTGTACCTTCTGTGATTTTTTTCCTTTTCCAAACAAAAATTAAAAAAAAAATCTCAATTCCTTGGTTAAATGATTAATGACCAGAGATTGACAGGTGATTTTTAAACCACTTTTTGTGCCTTCCAAATTTCATTCACAAATGAACATAGTTACTGTGTTACTGTGGCTTTATACATTCTCAATCTACATTGCTCTGCATGGATTTAGTCTGTATTAGAGATGCATTGAAATGGAGTAACAAAATTAATTCATGTTAGCAAAATGGCAATGTGGGTGCATTCCTTCATGCTCTTGTTTAAAAGCTTTGGTCTGCTACTCTTTTCTGCCAGTACATCCAGTCCTAGCAAGTACACCTGTCACTGCCAAAAGTAGCCAGACATCTCTTGACCTAGCAAATAGCAGCTGTAGGCCAAGAAATGCTCCAGCAATTAAAATTTTATAGTAAATGCTGCCTCTGCCAGCATGCATGGTAAAATTTAGGTATGTCTAATTTCTGCCCTTGGATTAAGGTTGACACTGTAACAATGATACTGAATGAGTTTGTGTTTGGATTTGTAGGATATTAAAAAAGAGTATTGAGTTGCTTGAGCATGTGCAAAGAGCAACGAGGCAGTGTTTGCTCTGGAGAAGTGGCTAAGGAGGGTTGCAGCAAAGAGGGTGTTGATCTCATTTCTCATGTAACAGATAATAGGAAATGTTTTCAAGTTGTTCCAGGGGAAGTTTAGATTGGAAATGAAGAAGAATTTCTCACAGGGTTACCAAGTGTTGGAACAGGCTACCCACCCCTAGAGGTATTCAGAAGATCTATGGATGTGACACTCAGTGACATGGTTCAGTTGAGAGACTCCGTAGCTCAGGCTGATGGTTGGACTTGCTGATCTTGAAGGGCTTTGTGTTCGTCTGTGTAAGTATATATATTTGTACATACATATTAAAAATCTGTTTGTTTTTGTGGGCAGATCATGTGCAGATGATAATCCATGGGTGAAACTGGTGGTTGTTATGCTGCAGAGATATCCACCTGAGGAAAGGGACAGCATGGGAAATGAAATTTTGAAAATCTGCCGTTCTTTGTATGACACTAAGTACAAGCTTCCTGTTGAGGTAAGTTTTAATGCAAAGTATCCTGGATATGAGTCCTGTTTTGAGGTCCCAAGTACCAAAATGATCCATACTGGATCAAGTCCAGTGGACAGCTAGTGACGTGATTAGGTGGCTGATAAAAACACATGCAGTGAGGTTGAGAGAATTGGAATCATTCCATCTTAAGAAGACATGGCTGAGAGAGATAATATTGCTGTTTTTAAATACATGGAAGAGAAAATATGTGGAAGAGGCAAAAAAAACTCTTCTTAGGGTTGCTCAGAGACTGAACAAGATGCAGCAGGAACAATTTACATCAAAAGTTCTGATTACATGCTAAGAAAAAGTTCTTCTCCATTGAAGTGATGGAACACTGGAATATGTGCTTGCCTACAGGAGATTTGGGTTGTCCGTTGTTGAAAATAGTCAGAATTTGAATCGCATCTTGGGCAATTTTTTGAGGCTGACTGATTTAAGCGTGAATTAAGTTATATGAGCATTAGTGCTGTCATAGAATCACAGAATGACAGAAATTGGAAGGGACCTCGAAAGATCATCTAGTCTAATCGCCCTGCAGAAGCAGGAGCACCTAGATTAGGTCACCCAGGAATGCACCCATTCTTTCATGTATTTCTAAAAAGACTTCATTTATGCATTACTGTCAGTGTGGCAAAAGCTGTTAAAGTGTCAGTAATTTTCTCTCATAACTGTATAAAAGTTGAGTGAGAAATCCTTGAAAATGTGTTGGTGATAAAAATTTATGTTCAAGCAATTACTTTTTGATAATATTCTGTCTTCCTTAACTGTGTATGCATACTTCCATACAAGAATCTCTGAAGGATAAAATTATTGAAGTGTTTGTACATAAACAATGTATACTAACGAAGATGTGTTTGAGAAATGCTTAATAAACTTCATGCAGCTTTAGAGTAGTCCTGTGAATATTTTACTAGGTTGATTAATCCCTTGTAATTATCTTCACACAATCATAGCCTTTGTGATAGGAAAAAAAAAAAAAAGAAAAAGCTGATGTTAAGATTATAAGGAGAACAGAAACAATGTGTTCTGTTTAAAGTAGACTGGTTGGGGGTTGCTTTCTTTTTTGGAATAGTCAGACTGATTGCAGTTAAGTTCAAAGTCTGTGTAAAACACAACTCCTCAAACTGTCACTAAACTGAAACAATGCATACATTTATTAATTTACTCATTCCAAATACAAATTCTGGTGTAAGGCTGGTTTCTGTATCCTTGGGACTGGCATAAGTGTATGTAGCAGTTCTTTAGGTGGTGCTGAGTGGTTCATCATGGCTCGTAAACTCAATCTTTTGCATGAGAGTAGTCAAACCTTGCTGAAGTAGAATTTTCTAACTCACTTTATCAAACCAGGAATGTTAATCTTAGTGAAGGCTATGATCTTACAGCAATCAGTTTACCAAGAATAAATTGTGATTTCTGAAGTGACGTTTTTCCTGAATTCTGTAACTAGTCCATTATTTATTTACTCACTGTTTCAATGTTGTTTGGCTTTAGTTGGAGATGCCTTGTTTTTTAAAGGTACAGGATACGGAAGAACCCTACATATGGGTGTGAACATACAGATGTGATATGAATTTCATTAGTAGTAAAACTCATCTCATGTTTGAGAATCAATTTGTGAAACCTATGGATACTAGAATGTTGTATGGCAACAAGAGTTGCGCTATAATGTTGAATTGTGTAGCTACAAATGCAAGCTATGGTGTTTTAAGTTTGAAGAGGAAGAAACGTGGGTAAATTTAAATAATTAACTTATGTAATTTATGTATATGCATGGCTCCAGTGATTAAATGCACAAATTAGAGAATGGAGGCCACACGGCTAAATAATATGAAAATTTGATTGCTGACCATTAACCTACTGAGATGACTTCTTGTTTGAATAAACACACTTATTAAGAGGAGAAACCTAGAATGATAGAACTCCAAAAACTGAGAGATCATTTTATCAACATGGATAATATTTCTATTCAGAAGTCCAAATGTTGTGTTGGAAAAAAAGATTTAAGTCATTATGGTCTAGAAGTTAGAAAAAACATTTCTTTAGATGCAAATTTAATCAGAAAGCCTTCTTTTTTCCTTTATTCTTCCTCCTGCTGGTCTTTCTAGCTTTTTTTACAGCCAAACTCTTTTTAATGTCTTCTGGGGAATTGCACCGTTTTAATCTTTGTATCTGTGTATGTGGGCTTTTTGTTTTGGTTGGTTTCATTTGCATTATTCATGGATAGGTTTTTCTTCATTACTTCTCATTGAAGTAAGCGTTGTTTTACTTGTTTGGAATGCACATTTGAACTATCTGACTTCTCCTGTGTTTCCTGGTTAATTTCTTTAGAAAAGGGCAAGTCTTACCCCAACTGAGCGTTAAAGCTTGACTCCCCTGAATATCTCATGTTTTTCTATCAAGGTTTAGGTCATGGTCATGTGTCAGGTAACCTAAACACTTAAATGGGAGAATGCATCTAGTCTCTTCATTGTAATCTGCTGAGGTTCTAGTGGCCATAAAGTATTTATCTCCCAGAATAACATTTTTCTATTCTTAGCTGATTATTCCTGCTTTTTATGTATGAATTTACTTTGTATGTTTTTCTTTACTTACAGTTGATTCTGATCCTTTTTTTTTTTTTTTGAGGTTTTTGAATATCGTAAAATCATAGAATTGTTTGAGTTGAAAGAACCTTTAAAGGTCATATAATTCAACTCCCATGCAATGAACAGCGATATCTACAACTAGACCAGTTTGTTCAGAGCCCCATCCAGCCTGATGTTCCATGCTTCTAGGGCTGGGACACCTGGGCAACCTGTTCCACTGCTTCACTACCCTTATCATAAAAAACGACTTCCTTATATCCAGTTTGAATCTCCCCTCTTTCAATTTGAAACCATTTCCCTTGTCCTGTCACAACAGACCCTGCTAAAGTGCCATCTCCTTCTTTCTTAGAGCCCCCTTTAGACTCTATAAGGCTGTTGTCCCATCTCTCCTGACCTCTCTTCTCCAGGCTGAACAGCTCCAGCTCTCTCAGCCTGTCCTTGCAGTGGCAATGTTCCATTCCTTGGATCATTTTTGTGGTCCTTGTCAGGGTGTGCTCCAACAGGTCTGTGTCTCTCCTATATTGAGGACTCCACATCTGGACACGTTACTCCAAGTGAGGTCTTAACAGTGCAGGCCAGAGAGACAGGATCACCTTCTTTACCCTGCTGGCTATGCTTCTTTTGAGGCAGTCAGGATACCGTTGGCTTTCTAGTCTGTGAGATTACATTGCTGGCTCATGTTCAGCTTCCCAGCTACTAGTACCTCCAAGTCTTTTTTTGTAAGGCCTGTGCACTATCTTTATATCTCTCAGCTGGTTCTGATAATGGGAGTTGCCATGACCCATGTAATGCAGTGTAATGCAAGACAGCTTGATCCTGCCTAGGTCTCTCTGGATGGCGTCCTGTCCCTTAGGTGTGCCAACTGCACCACTCAGCCTTGTGTTATCTGCAAACACATTGAAGTTATCCATTAAAACTTTGAATAATACTGGAGCAAAAGTAGACTCCTGTGAAATCTGTTTTGTAAATCCTTTACAAAAGTTTCTGCTACTTCATGGCAATGACAGATGGAAAGTCACAGATACCCTGACACAGATACCATCCTCTCCACTGTACACACAGCCTCACACCACAGCACAAAGCGCATTCCACTGTTACTGCAGAGAAAAACCTGCTTGTCTTGGTCTTGAAGTGTTGCAGGTGTTGGCTTATTGCAGATGGGTTTGCATGTTGGACCAGTGTATTGACAGTGTTTCATTGACATTTTCAAAATCGTGCAAAACTGAAAATACACCATAGTGATGGCCTTATTCCTAACTATGAAACCTGTTGAAAGGCCCAGAGGAACATTTTTTTTTGTATGATTTTTTGCTTGATTTCTCATTATGTTTTGATAGTTTTCACAGACTCGGTATCTGATAAGTATCTATAATTCCTTTTCCTCTTGCTTGTCTTTTTTCTTCTATTTCTAAAGGACTATCAGTCTTACATAGCCCATCTTCTTATCAAGGGTGATGTCTCTTGATTTATCATTTTTGTGAGTGCTTCAGGTAAATTTTTCAGTCTTAGAAACATCTGTTTGTTTATTTATCAAACAAATTTTTCAGTGCTGAATTCTCACCCATTATTATTACATTATTATTACTGTTTATTTGGTTGAGATCTTTTAATAAAAACTAAAGCAAGAAAGGTTTGTTTTTTTGTTTTTTTTTCTTTACGTTGTGTTACTAGATTTTTCATAGCAGTGTGTCATTAATCATGATGCTGCATCACAAGAGTACCAGGAAAATAGAGGCTGTGTAAACCACTGATGAGAATATGATGCTTTGTTATTACAGCATCATTTTGAAATGATGCTTAAAAGTGAGGGACAGAACAGAGAGCATGCAAGAGTTAGTGCACAGATAAAAGTACCTGAAAGTAGAAGATTGAAAGAGTGCAGTATATTACCTTATGAAGGACTGAGAAGTAACTTGATGCGGATGTTTCTAGAGGGAAAAGAAGCTAATAAAAGGCTCTTTTAGTTTACGAAGAAGTGTATAACAAGAAGCATGACAATCACTGGAATGTACTTCTGCTTTAAGGATAATTATGGGTTCTCTAAATTTGAACATTGTTTCTGGATGTCTGATGTCTCCTAGGCACATTAAAATAAGGCACAAAGATACTCAAGTAATACATCTGGTAGCTACCTGAAGTCTAACGGCCTTTCACTTCAAATCTGCTAAACTAATTGGATAGCTAAGTGTGTGTGTTCTTCTGTGGAGGCCTTTATGCCTCTGCGATGAACAAAGCAGATTGCTTCACAAAATGTCCCATTAGAATGCATAACCAGTATTAGAGCATAATCTTGAAACATCTAAGATGCAGACTAAACAATGGCACGTCATCTGAGTTAAATGCAATTGCTTTGAAAATGAGGAAGTTAATATTATTGCATTTGCTTGCCAAATGATACAATTTTCCTTGTCTTAAAGCAGTGCAATGAGACAGCAAACACAGTCAACACCTGCAGCATTGGTCTCCTTGACCTGTTGCTTTAAGCGTGTAGTGTACCTAGTTACATTGAAAAATTTGCTTAGTTTCCTTTTCTTCCACACACCATCATAAAACATGATTTGGAGCTGTTTTAGAGAGCCTTTTTATGGGTAGTTTCTTATGATGCTGCTTCTCTGTTTAGCTTTGAGAGGCTTTCAGGTAGAAAAAGTTACTAAGTATGGTAAAATTGCTGTTTTGTTCAGTTTGTGTATCTTACAATTCATAAGTTATTTTTGAAATATTTGAGCATAAGCTCCATTTACTGCCATGGATACACCTTTTCAAGGAAAGGAGACTTTGCAGAGTGAATCTCTAAGATTGTGTTTAGTAGGTTTCTTGTTATATCAAGCATACTGCTGAAAAGAAATCCAGTGCAATGTGAAATTATCAAAAAGTTGCATGAGCAGTTGACGACTGTAGCTTTTCTAAAAGTTGTAGTGAAACAGGGACCCCTTGGATGATTTGGCTGCTATTTTCAGGGGGACAGTGTTGCATAATACTCAAGACACTCAGTGTAAGTTCCCTGTAATACAGGACATCTCTGCTGGGTCTCTGTGGAGAATGGTTGTAGTAAATGAACAGCATTCTTGGAAAATGGAAAAGGATACTGTAGTCTGATTTATTGTGTAATTTCTTAATCTAAATGCTTCTTGAAGTGGATAAATCATTGCACTGTTGAGAGAAAACAAAACTGCAAGTTACATGGTTTGATTGGTTTGTTTGCTTTGTTGCAAAGCTGCAGTCCAAGATGCAGATTCAGAAAGACATTGTTTTTAAAAAGGTTATTAATTCTTGATTGCATCAGTTTTTGATCCTAAATTTGTGCTTTTTTATAAAATATGAGAAATTATATGAAAGAGAGAAAGGTTGAATTGCTGTGCTTTCATCACGTATAGAACTTTGTATTAAGTTTGAAATAGTTTTGCAACAAAGCTTTATGGTGTTGCACTGTGGTATATACTATTTTTTTCTCTTTGATTTGTTCCATTTTTCTATTTGCATAATTGAGTCACAGAAGTATCAAAGGTGTCTGGTAAATTTCTTTCTGTACTTTGCACTATTTCACTGAGCACAAATGTATTAATCCCAGAGAGGGCTGTGATTTCTCTGTTGCTGTTTAAGAAACTCCAGAATGTAATGTAGGTTCAGTGCCTGTCTTGCTTTAATGTAACAAACACTCCACTTATAACCCTGTATTCTACATCGTTTTAGATCTGTCTGTTCAGCTTTCTAAAGAGTTATTTCCATCGGGGAGTTCATTTGTTTCACATGTTGGTTTTCATACTGCATTTGGCACAAAATTTTCATAAATTTTAGTATAAATGATGATGTTAATATCTCCAGAGATCTTGCTGAATGAGTTTACTTTTATTTCCAGTGTATAAAAGAACTGTGCTTGTTGCTGCTTGACCATTCCCTCTTGCTGCCATCCCTGAAACTACTGGTGGAAAGCATGGATCAAGATCTTCATGCTATGGCACTGAAGCAGATAACAGCTGTCAGTAAGGTATGAGCAGTTGAATTAACCACACTTCAGAGTTTATGGTAATAAATTAGTTCTCTTATCTTACCTACTATCTTGATAAGCAGAGACTGTTGAGGCCCTTATCATTATTAAGGTTTTCCACAGCTATTGTGTTGACAGAACAGTAGTAACACAGCACTCGTAAGATCTTTTATATATACTTCAGGTAATTAAAGCTGACGACACGTTCTTTAAATTATCTAGTATGCTATTGCAAGTCAATATGGTGGAACGTATATCGTGTTATATAAAGTAGATTGTTATCTCTATGAGGCTATTCTTGCTTGTTATTATTTTTTTAACTGATAAAAGTACAACAAATGGGTTAGCAGGTTTCTGACAAACTTGTCCTGTAGTGAGCTGTCGCAGCTCTTTTGTTTTGTAGAACAGATAGATACAGGAATGTATGCTTGAGAATTTTGTGCAACTCTAAACAAGTTTTCATTTGATTCAGCAGTGGAGTTTTTGGCAAAAATAGCTAAATAGCGCCTCTTCCTTGGACAAGAAGTGAAATACATTACTGTGCATTTCTCAGTTGTTGTATAAAATTGCACTGTTCGTTTTTTGTCCTGTGTGTTTCTTTTTCAGTTAAGAAGTAAAATCTAAAATTGTGGAAGTGAGTTTCCTAGACAGAAGCATTGTATTATCTTTTTCTTTTCTTTTCCCCTCCTGAAGTTTGAAACTTCTTCAAACATTTAAATGAACGTGCATGTACAACCGGAAAGACTTGCTTCGATTTTGTTAGCTGTAGTCTGCAATCTAGCTGTCTGTGGCAAAAGAGAAGGAATGGCTTTTTGGCTGGATAACTGCATTGAAGGTCCCCAGAAGTATAGTATTTATGAAAAACGATGTTTCTGAAATGTATATAATCTCTTAGAGGACTCGTAGTTCCTTATTAAAATGTAAAATAATAAACGAGATAATAAACTCCAGAACTTCATTGCAAGAAGTTTTTCAGATTCCTTAGTTACAATCACTGCAGTGTGATCCCCTGCTTTCACACCATCCTCTGTTCCCTAGGGAGGATATTCTGCACCTCACTTTTCCAATGATTCTGCTCTTAGTCTCACTCCTCTTTTATTCTCAGTTGCCTGAGGTTTTATCTGCTTCACCCAGATGTTTCTAATTTGCCTTCAAAAAAAAGAAGCGTTACTGAAACGTGTGAAGCACCGGCGTCATGGAACATAACTGGACATTTAAAACAGTTGCAGGAAAGGAAGAAAGGCATGTTACATGCAGTACACGTCTACTTGTATCAAAATGTCATTGTCATAATTAACATCTAGTATGAATTTGAAGTATTTCTTAGTTGAAAATGTTCTACAGAGAGAACCATAGGGTTTTGTGAAGGTGTTCATATTCCTTGGTACTTACACAAATGAAATACAAAAATTCTGATTTTTTTTCCTCAAAATATAGATATCTGAATATTGACCACCAAAACCAATTTGTAGTGAGGTTTTTTTGTTTGTTTGTTTTAATACCTAGATTTTGCTTTCTAATTGTTTTTAAGAAACAAGATCATCTTATAGAAAAGCATCTGGCCTTTTGATGCATCCACTTTTTCATCTGTATGTTCTGTTAACCTTTTAAAATTGACTTTCTTGTTAACAGATGAAAGCTGCTGAGTTAGTGACTAGCTCGCAAGCTTCCCAGCAGGTTTTTATGTCTGAGTACATTTTATTTAACTACTTTTCAAGCCCAGTGCTGTGCAGTAGAACCTTCTGAATGGCTGCTAATTGTATTGCTCTATTAACTGGCTTTTTCTTTCCAATGTGCTGCAGCATTCGATTTTTTACATTCTAGTCCGATTATGTTTTATTGAAGTTTTAGGAGTAGGAACCATATTATCTTCTTAGTAATATAAAACTTAGTACATACACCTATACGTTCCTGAAATTATGTTCTTTTTGATTAGGAGAAGGTAGTTTGATAAGCTGTTTCTAATTTTTCTTCCTAATTCAATATTAATATGAGCATATATTTCCATAACAATGATACATAACCTAGAATTTTCAAAGCATTTAGCTTTAGTCTAATATTTTATCATGATTCAATGGAAATGTATTATTGGTTTCATTCTATCAAAGATAGTTTACCCAGTATTTGAACGTAGGATGCGAGGAAAAGCAGCTAGCACAGACTTTTCTTGTATGCTGTAGGAATTATCATTCATTCCTTGTTATATACAAATCTCATATTGTTACGAAGGTTGGTGTGTTACCAACTACAAGGACTGCTCTGAAAGTAATGCCTCCTATTTTATCATTGTGGCCCACAACACCAGAGGTGGATGTTGATTTTGTGACAACAGAGGTTGAATCTTTCCACCAATATCCCATTGCATTTTGTTACCATGTGACAGATGGCAGCAGAGGGGCACTCTGACACAACGGCATCTGACATGGAAGTGTGTATGAAGCAAAGGTGTGTGATTGAATTCCTCCATGTAGAAAAAAATGGAACTTAATGGCATTCATCTACACTTGCTCAAATTTATGGAGACGCAAACATGGATGTAAGCACAGTGAGGTGCTGGGTAGTGCATTTCTGCAGTGGTGACAGCAACAGCAGATTGCTTTGGCTGGTGCAGGTGGTTATGATTGTGGTATACAGGCTCTTGTTCATCACTGGCAAAAATGCATAGCTGATGGTGGTGCTTTGTAGCTGAGAATTTGCTCTATTAAATAGTGTCATTGTGCTCTTCATATCTGTTGTAGTTTCCATGGTAAATAGGAGGCATTACTTTTGGAGCTAGCTATGTAGAAGTGCATACATATTCCATTTGGCTATGTCAGTGTTTATTCAGTATAATTTTGTATGCATAATTTTTTATTATTATTTATTTATTTATTTATTTATTTATTTATTGCTTTTTAACAACACTAATAGAACTGTTAATGCTTTCGTAAATTTTTTTTAGTGATTTTTTTTTTATAGGAAGCCCATTTCTGCTTCCATTAAATAGGAAAAGGACAAATAACATCTGGCAAAGGGAAATCATAGCTATTGATTCCCTGACATAGTGTTACAACAGCTCACAAACATGACTGTGAGAAAAATACAGCACTTGCTGATACGATGTATTAGTTAGCCATTTGTTTTATGTTGCTGACAGCTTTATGGATGTTTACAGTTAAAAGGATGATGCTGAAGTGCTGATACTAAGAGTTGTGTAGCTTTTGCCTGTAATAAAACAACCAAGATTTTGTGTAAGCTCTTTTGAAATTGCAGACTTCACTTTTTATTGTGCATCTTTTTATAAACTGCCAATTGCCTATTTTCGATAATAGAGATTACCAGGCTTCCTCTGTGTGGTATGTAAATAATTTTTAAAAATAATTGAAAATGTAAAAAGTTTGCTTAAATAAGCTTATTACTGCCAATGAAACTTAGACTTTATTCTTAGAAGCCGGACTTTTCTTTTTCCTAATAAAGGTTTCCATGTTGTCTGTACACTTGATTATCTTGCATTGATAAAGACTTATTTTTATACTTGAACAGAGCAACTGAATGTTCTCCTGCCTGTTGGTAGGTATATTGTTAATAAAGATAACAAATGAGACTAAAATAATCAGTGCAAATACATATTCATCTTAGGCTTTAATAGAAAGCAGGACCAGAAAATGTTTCAGTTAATTAAAAATAATACCTGTCTCCATTTACATCCTATACTTTCAGTGCTGAACTACTGAGACTACCTTTACAAAATAATTTATTGAAAAATGTAGTATGAAAAATTATGAAGAATATAGGAGATTAATAGAATTTCCAGTTATTTTTACTCTGTCTTGTGTTATTGTATGACTACTCTCTTTATACGGCTTATATTTTAAGATAAATATTGTGAAATTATGTATATTTCACCTAACATTTCTCTCCCTCTCTCATTTATTTTTCTAGATTTTTTTTTAGATCACTTTATTTTCTTACCCCCTTACTTAATTTGCATTGTAACTAAGCTGACTATTCAGGAATAAAATGTGTATCATTTTTGCATCCACTTGTGATGTAGAGCTAATATTCAAGAAGTAACAGACTCAGATCATTTTAGCAGTTACTGTCATCAGCAGCTCTTATTTTTCCATTAGTATCCATAGTTCATAATGCATGGGCTTTCCAGTGCATAAGCTGTGGATAAAATATTGCCTATTGCTATTACCAGACACTCTAGACACGTACATTAAAAAAAAAAAAAAAAAAAAAAAAACTGTTGAAATTGCCCAGACTTTGACCTGGCCCTTTCTGTGTTAAGTAAAGGGAACCTTCTGACCAGCTCTTGCTTATCTGAAGTTCTTGCTACAGAGAGATTTTTATCATCCACCTGTGGGTATAATATCTAGGTAGGCTGTAACAACAAACGGTAAAAATACTAGTTACTGATATGAGATATAGCATTAGTCCTGGAGAGTAGAACCACTTTTTTTTTCTTTCATTTATGGTCACTTGAATTTTCAGAGGCCTCAGTGATTACCAGTAAAACTTCCTAGGTGCCTCAAGTTACTCTTCCCAGTAAGTCAGAAGACCTGCCACCTGTGGCAAGGCTGATTTTCACCTACCTGTTTAGCATAGAAGGCTGTAAAAACTTGCAGATTCCCTGCCTGTGCTCGCCCAGGAGAGCTGCTATATTGGCAGAGCTGAGTGCCTCAAGCCTTAGCCCATTTGCAGTTGGTAACATCAGTGTGCTGATGGCAAAGCCCCAGGCAGGCATGCTTAAACCTTACTAATTATACACCAACAACACCAAGTTGAACATAAGACACCAAATGTCATTCTGATTCAGAAATACAGCTGTCAGCATAGTGGTTGTACAGCTGCTCCTTGTTCGGATCATTTGCCAAGGGTGTTTCAGAAACAGCTTGAATGTGTCCTCCCTAAGACTTGGGGATGAGGCTGTCTCCTCCCTGTCCTGCTGAGGATATGCAGAAAGAGATTGAGACTTGTGGAGAGAGACTGGTCTTCAATTCTGAGCTTGTCAAGGGAAGCCCTGCCGAGGCATGATTTATCATCAGTAGATGTAGACCCTTTTATAAATTCTGCATCAGAGGGATAAAATGTACAAACCCTGTTTTAAGCAGAATGCTTTAGCAATGCAATGGTGGAAATGATGAGTGCATCTATTGCAATTTTGTTTTTATGTGGCATCTGGAATTTTAGATGAATACACACTTCTAGCAGGAAAAAATTATTGATAGTCTATAGAAGTGAGGCAGTCATCAGAAATAAAACTTGAATGCCTGTATCATTAGTGTAGATTTCAGCCAATACCCAAGAAGGTATGTAAGACAAGGAAAAAAAATCAGGATTTCCTTTCCTTTTCTTCTGCTTGTACCTGTGCACACTGTCTGTGTGAACATTATGCTAAATTTATACTGTCAAAACCAACTGAAGGGGAAATGGGTTTGAAAAAGTGAAGCTTCTCCCATTTAAGCCTTTCAAAAGTAACAGACAGGGCTTTACACTAATGAAAAATTTAGCACAGTCAGCATGGTAGTGTCGGTAGATACAATGATTTTTTCTCTGTTGTATATACTGTATGTTTCACTTTAATGTGGTGTATGATTTACTCTCATGTTCACACAAGATGAAAGGTGGTTATGCATTTGTTTGGCAGAAGATGCCTTTTGCCTCTGAGATTTGCTTGAACTACAGTCGGCTTCATTCCATATCAGTGGAACAATGTTTTGGGGGATTAGCTGTATCCTACTAGAAGCCAGTGTTTTAAGATTCAGTTGTGATCATGGGAGAGTAAGGGCACTACATACGCAGGCGGATCAGAAGTGACTCATTAATATGATCCTGCTTTGCTGGCTGCCTGGGAAAAAACACAGCTTTTTATTACTAGGATGGTAGAGTTGCTTTGCAGAAATTGTCTTAACTGCATCCACTTTCAAACAATTTTTAAAAATAAACTACAGTAAATTTAGAGATTCTGTGTCTGCTATAGGTTAATATTTGGTTTGTATGCTAGGTTGATATTCTTGTAGTCAGTGTGTGCTAATTCAAAGAATATTTCAAATATAGTCAAAATCGTCAGCAAGCAAAAATAACATTGAATTTATGTGTAAACATGTAGAATTTTGAGGATCAGAAGTCCATCTAAACCAGTGTCCTGGTTCTGGGAATAATTACAAGTCTAGTGTCGAGTAAAAGCAGAAGAAATAGAATCATAGAATGGCTGGGTTGAAAGGGCATTAAAGACCATCCAGTTCCAATCCCCCTGCTGTGAGCAGAGTTGCCATCCATCAGATCAGGCTGCCCAGGGTCTGGCCTTGAATGCCTCCAGGAATGGGGAATCCACAGCTTCTCTGGGCAACCTATTCCAGTGCTTCATCGCCATCTCAGTAAAGAATTTATTCCTCACATCTAAGATAAATCTTCATTCTTATAGTTTAAAATCATTTCCCCTTTACCTATCACTGTCTGCTTATGTAAAAGTCTCTCTCATTAGATTCACTTGGGCCCACTTTTCAACCCTGTCCAGGTCCCTCTGAATGACATTCTTTCCTTCTATTCTATCAACAGCACCACTCAGTTTAGTGTCATCAGCAAACTTGCTGAGAGTGCCACAGCCTAGGTCACTGATAAAGACATTGAAGAGCATGAGTTTCAAGACAGAACCCTGGGGAGCACCATTGGCCTCCACATGGTCACAGAGCCATGGACCACAACCCTCTCTGGCTGTGACCTTCCAGCCAATTCTCCAAATAGTCCACCTTTCAAATCCATATCTTTTCAGTTTAGAGATAAGGATTTGTTGTGGGACCATTTCAGAGGCCTTGGAGAATTCCAGCTAGACAATACCAGTTGTCCTTACTTTATCCACCAATGCCGTTACTCCACACAGAAGGCTGTATGTGTATGTTCTTATTCTGAACTATCCTTGCAGCCTCCAGTTATTTTCAGACATTTTTGTATTTGTGCACTGAGTAACAGTAATCATTTTCTTCCTCAAATTTGCCCAGTTTTCCCTTTAAGTTTGGATGAGCTTTTACATTCTGCAGTATCATTTGCCAAATACTACAACAGTTTTTATTAAAACTGTTGTCTTCTGTTTATTCGGAATCCTATCCTGTTAACTTCACTTGAAGCTTCCACTTAGATTTACCAAAGTAGTACAGTACAGGAGTGGCCTTGGTCCCAGGAAATGTGTTAAAAGGAGCCTTTTATAGGATCATAGAACCATAGTGTGGTTTGGGCTTGAATGGACCTTAGAGGTCATTTAGTTTCAACTCCCCTGCCATAGGCAGTGTTACCTTCTACTAGAAGAAGCTGCCTAGGGCCTCATCCAACTGAGCCTTGAACACCTCCAGGTATGGGGGATCCACAGCTTCTGGGGCAGCCTGTTCCAGTGCCTCACTGAGTGAAGAAGTTATTGGTTAGTGCCTCTGAGTAAAGAACTTATATCCTTATATATTCCTTATATCTAATCTAAGTCTCTCCTCTTTTAGTTTAAAATCTCTTTCCCTATTTCTACACACCCTGATAAAGAATCCATCTCCAGATTTCTTTAGACCTCCTTAAGGTACTGGAATTCTGCTATATAAGGTCACTCCCAAGATCCTTCTCTACTTCAGGCAGAGCAAGCCAACTCTCTCAACCTTTCTTTGTAGGAGAGGTACTCCAGTTCTCTGATAGTCCTTGTGGCCTCCTCTGGACCCATTCCAACTGTGTCATGTTCTTCTCGTGTTATGGGCCCCAGAGCTGAATACAGTACTCCAGGTGGGGCCTCCTGACAGCAGAGCAGAGAGGGAGAATCGTCTTCCTCAACTTGCTGATCATGCTGCTTTAGGAGCAGCCCAGGATACAATTGGCTTTCTGGACTGTTGCTATCTTATGTCTCCATCCAGTCTCCTGCAGCTAAATACCTTTCAAAGATTTCCCCTTTTACCATACTTTCAGACAGCCTTGAATTCAGTTGATCAGTTTCAACCTACCGGGCAATTCAGTCTTATGTATGGGCTGTCAGACACAAACAAGAGCATTTTGTCTGCTCTTTTGTGGTGTATAAATACACAGCGATCTTTTTAATGCATGAGTACAGGCGAATTGCTCTACTTCTGTGTTACATCTGTGGACATCTTCATGTCCATAGTATAGCAGCAATGTTTTAATGTTTTTATGCTGAAAAAAAGGTGTACTACTTTCATACTCGTCTCTCTCCAATTTGTCAATTTTTGGCACATGAAATTACATTAATCTGTAGGACTTTTCATTAACAGAATAGTAGCCTGAAAAACTTAATTTAAATTAGACCTCCCATCTGTTGTTGTTCTCATTAGTGTAATTATTGTTTGTTGTTTATGTCCATAAAATCAAACAGTGAAGTGCTTAGTAAAGCTGTGCCATACATACTGGTCAAGAATAGAGCATATGGAGCACAGAGGTGTGGCAGAATATTCTTCTAACTTCTCAATTTAGAGAAATACTGAAGACTTGGAGGAAACTGTCTAAGATTTCAGTGGAAAGAAAAACACTTAAATGAAGTAGTAGGAAAAGTAGCATGAGGGCAAAGCAACAAACTATCTTCTTGAATAATATGATAAAGTCATTCTCTTTTTCTGGAAAACGTATAAACTAAAAGAAATAATCATGTGTTATTAAATATGATAAACAGCTGTCTGGAGATGAGCTGCACCTACAGCCTTATCTGAGGCTTTGTGATTGATGAAATATAATTTCTTTTCATGCTTTGATATTTAATGTATTCTATTTTTCCCTTTTTTAAATTGTATTATTGTATAGTGTACATTTTTTCCAAAATTGAGCAACAAATTACTGTTTCTTAGTACATACATGGTTTTGATTTCATACTGACGTTTCCTCTCACAGAAGACAAACATATTAATCAGTCTAAAATTGTTTAGATTCAGTAGACCTTTCTTCTAAAAGAATTGCTTTGAAGGAAGTTCTTTTTTCTGAAGTTAGTGGCAGTTTTCTCATCCGCTTCAATACTATGAGCTCTTGATGGTCCCTTATGAACGCAGTTCCTCTGCATACAAATATCAGTACTCTCAAAAAGAGGTAACAAAACTTGAGTCTTGTAATGCCATGCATTCAAGGGAAGGTCACACAGCTGATGTGATTTATGCATTGAGGATCCTGTTTCTTTGGCTTCCCCTATAGGGAAACTAGAGAGTCATCTCCCACATGACATGGTCCATGTTAACTGGTGTACATTGTACACGCAATGTATGTATGTGAGAAAGATACTCACCAGTAAGTTTGGTTTTCTTGACTGGTAGATTATATTTACGTTTGTTCTTTCTGGAAAGTACATAAGTTCCATGCAAATTGTTGCTATTACAGAGTAATGGTGGTGGAAGCTTCATGGAATAGAGAATGGGTTTATAAGTCAGAAGTGCCTCTTACAGTGTGTTCTCTTGGTAAAGCTAGGGGCAGGGAATCAGTGCTGCCCATTACATATGAACAAAGGAAGCAAAGCTTTGTACTGTTTTAGTTTGGACAGAGACAGAGAAATGTTAAATGTCTGAAAAGATTCAGGGTTAAATGTTTTTTCATGATAAATTCTCAAGTGTCATTGGCAAGTCTCTCAGTATACAGTTGTTGTAGCTGAATGGGTCTTCAAGTGGTGCCAAATCACTGGATTATTGGATTTTTATTATTTGCTGGTATGTGGGTATGAAGCATATAAGGCATCATTATTATAGGGGGAAAAAAAAAAAAAAGACAGTTTTAATTCAGTTTTGGTTTGGTTTGTTTGTTTTTTTGTAAATGCAAGCATTTATCTACTATATTTTTAAGTTGAAGGATGCAGTCATTAAATTCAGAAAGCCTACCACTGTTTTGGTCCTTTTTGCATTACTTGCATTGTTTTATTGCATTTCTTTGAGTGTCATGACACCCAAACTGATTAAAATAACAATGCATTTCATAGAACCTAGAAAATGCTTTGGTCAAAATTAGCTGAAACAGAGTTTAATGTACTCTGTTATTTGTAAAGTGACAGACTAGATTTTTCGAGTGAGTATGTACTCTAATGTATCAAATAGCCAGCTTTTTCTGCAGTGTCTCACAGAGAAGTGTGCTCCAAATGTTTTTTGGAAATATTCTTCTGGAAAATGTGCTGGATTTTGAGAGTGCTGTCAGTATAAAATGCAATGTGTCATATTAATAAAAGTAACTAAAATATAATGTGTTCTGCTCTGACCTTCCCAGTGTGTCCTTATTAATAAGGGGGTAAGTGATGTGGTCCATTCTGCACTTTGGGCACCAAGAACTTGATGTAAACCTTGTCATGTAATCCTACCCTGGTTATTAAGCATTCTTATTCATTAACTTCATACAGGACAAATATTTATCCTAATGTAATTAAATTGTTAAAAGATCACGGAATCACAGAATGGTTGAGGTTGGAAGGGACCACTTGGGATCATCTAGCCCAACCCTCCTGTGCTTCAAGTGGAATCACCTACGGCACATTGGCCATGATTACATCCAGGCAGGTTTTGAATATCTCCAAAGAAGGAGACTTTACAACCTCTTCGAAATGAAGAGGTTATAAATGTGTTTCAGTGCTCAGTCACCCTCACAGTGAAGTTTTTTCTCATATGTACATGGAACTTCCTGTGTTTCAATTTGAGCCTGTTGTCCTGTCCACCACAGAAACAGCGTGGCCCTATCCCGATCTCCCTTAAGATATTTGTACACACTAATAAGATCCCATCAGTCTTCTCTTCTCCCAGCTAAACAGGCCCTGCTCTCAGCCTACATAAAAATAGATCTTTATGTGTTCAGAAGTATGCAAAGTATGTATTGTTGTTATTAATCCATTCAGAGTACTATATCATCTTGCTGTCAAGGTCACACTGTGCAGTTAGAACCATCATGGCATGTCTGGTTGATAGATGTATCTGGTAATTCATTTTTAATTACTATGGATTTTTCATTCTTTGTAGGTGGATGATTCCAATTGTGATGCTGAAATACTTTCCTTGCTCCTCAATGCCAAATTAGTGGTAAAGTGCATATCAACTGCCTTCTATCCTCGCCTTATTGACCACTTGCTGGCTAACCAGGCAGAAGGAAGTTGGGATGTAGAAGAAATAGCAAAACAACTTAAAGAAGCAGGGTTCAACGCAGAGGCAGGATCTCTCTTGCTGTCTTATCGAGGAACTCATCCTGCACTCAGGACTTTTACTTCTGCCCTCCAGACTATTCAGCATTGGATTTAATAATGTTGGTTTTATTGATTTGTCTGGCTTTACTCTGGAGGCCTTCTACAAAAGGGAGAAATTGTTGTTCTAGTAACAAAATAACAAAGTTAGCTATCATTACCTATGTTTTGAAGAAAATGCAAATAGCACACTTACAGTGCAGTTCCATATACCTCTAATGGTTTAAAAAAATTATTGGTGTAGACAGTATAATTGTGTAATACGACTAGCACAACAATGAACTTGATAAAGTTTTCTTACCAGAGAAGAATGTTAAATGATTACACTCTGATGTATAAATGAAAGTTAGTAATCTGATGGGTTATATACAATTTGTCTTAATCTCTGTATGTAATTTACTCTTGTCATAATGTAAAACTAATGTAAAAATATAAAGATATATGGAGCAAAATATCACAATGAAAAGTAATTCCTGAGAATTTCAAAACCTTAAAGTTTGGTATTGTGCAGTGTTGTTTGCAGTAAGTAAAATGTTTTACATTTATTGTAGTATCTCTTTTTTTCTTCTTTTCTCTCTTTTGCCTCTTTTTCTGGAATTCCCATTTCTCCTTAGTGATGCTTATTTGTAAGGACAAGCTGGACTTTCCTATGATTGCATACTGCTTTAATCTTAGAAGCATTTTTCTCTGCAGTTTGGGAAGCCCCATCTCAAATCCATGACGTTTATTCGTACTTTTTGTGTGAAAGCACTTTTCAAAGTATTTTACTTGATTTCTGAAAAATTGCAAAGATGTGTTGGTTTCCAAATGCCTTTTTGTTTTAATAAGTCAAAGGATTGCTGATTTATTTTCTAATTTTTTTAACAATAGAGATGTTCATCTACGACATGCACTACTGTAAGGTTTTGATGTTCCATATGTTAATATAAATTTGTTGTTAAAATGGATCTGTAAATCTTTGGCCTAATTTTGTGTTCAGATATAGTTTTTATGTTATAATGCACAGAAACCTTGGACACCGTAGGATCACACAGGTTGGAAGTATCCATGCTCCAGGAGGAGATGTCCATCCTCTTCCTCAAACAGGGTTCCTTTGTCGGAATGGGTTGTTCAGGGCTTTATTCAATCAAGTCTTGAAACCTGCCAAGGATGGGGTCTGTGCAGCTCTGCCAGGCAGGATGTCCCCATGCTAAACAAGAGGAGATACATATATAAAGAGTTTCAAAGCCATTTTGTTGAAGCTTCTGCCATTTCTCTTATTTTCTCACCATGCATGCTGTGAAGAACTTGGCTCCACTATGTAGATAACCTTCTGATATGTACTGGAATGCCATATGGAGTCCTTCATTGACTGCTCTGCTTTCTTCAAATAAAAATGAAGAAAAATAACCCAGCAACAACAAACACATTCTCGCTCAGTGATTGCAGTTCACAGTTGAATGATGGATGTATTGTGCCTACAGTACAGACAATGGCGATAGATTCAGTTAATACTGGTAACAGTCAGAAATCAGTGTGGATGCAGCACTGCCAGTATATTTTACTTTTTCCAAGCTTTCATATGACATGGAGATAAGTGATATGTGAGTTCAAGCCAGAGGGATTTCAGAAATAAACTTCAATCATCATAGTCACTACCCAAGCAGCCAAGCACATCTGTGGGTCTTGGGCAGGTCTGAGTTAATCACCTTCAGTGCTGACTAAGGCTGAGCTCGAGCTGGTGACCTGGGTTGGGTGTCTTCATACTGAGCACTGTGGAAAGATTGAAATCCTGGCAAATAATGCTGTAGGAACCTGCAGTGGGAGCTCAGGGTCAGGCTGTCACTCTGCTAATAAATAAGCTCTCTGCAACCTCAGAATATGATATAAAAGTTTAAGCAAATCCTAGCAGCGATAGAAGGGGCTAGTTTGCTGTGTTTCCTCTGTGCTTCAGCAAAAACATTTGTTTCTGAACTTTCTGTTTTTTGGGATAGGCAGGCCCTTCATTATGCGGCGTATTAATAAGCTGACTATTGAGACAGTTTCTAAATCTCCCTTTTTCCTAGTGCCAGCTTGAATCATAAAGTGAGAGGAGTGGATTAAGAGCTTGAAGAGCTGTTTCATAACACATTTGTATTACTGAGTTCCTTCCTAGGTTTCACGGTTTAGCACTGGGTGTTATATTTGTGGAACTACAACTCATTCTTGTTAGCACTGTCTTTGATTTGGGATCTGCTTTGTTGTCTCCACTCATATACTTTGTGAAAAGTGTTTGGGTGTTTGCTTCCCCACCTTTCTTTAGCATTCATAACGAGATTTTTAGGAGTACGTTAATTTTTAAGAGTATTAGCTTCTTTTGTACTAGCTGGTCGCAGCTGTCCTTCCGTGTTTTAAGGAAGATGATCTCATTCATGTATCTGATGTACTACATACCAAATTCAAATGTATATTATTCAGTTATGTTGCCTTAATTTTGCTTTCTTACACAGTCTCAAGAGACCTGAGTCTGGTGCAGCAAAGTATACTCAAACTGCAGAGAAAAGAAGAGAAAAGCTTAGAAAAACACAGAATCATAGAAAGGCTTGGGACCCCAAGGATCATCAGGTTCCAAAACCCCCACCACAGGCAGGGCCACCAACCTCCACATTTCATACTAGTCCAGGCTGCCCAGGGCCCCATCCAATCTGGCCTTGAACACCTCCAGGGATGGGGCATCCACAGCCTCTCTGGGCAGCCTGTTCCAGCACCTCCGTACTGCACCTACTCTCTCTATAAAGAACTTCCCCCTGACATCCAACATAAATCTTCTTCAACTTAAAACCATTTCCTCTTGTCCTGATACTGTCTGCCCTCTCAAAGAGTTTCAAAAATGAAATGTAATTGAAAATCAGTAGATGCAGACAAACTGGATGACGTGTCTCTGGCAAGAAAACTTTGGATTATTCTATAGAAGATATTTCCGTACTTAATGATATTTTCTTTTTTGGTCTGTTTATGTTGTTCTCAGGTTCTTAGGTAAGCTCACAGCTGAGTTTTCGACTATGCTCTTTAAGGATCATGAAAAGTTAGTGTTTAGTGTCACTATAGAGCTGAGCTGTAGTTAAAGTTCTAATGAGCTGTATTGATTTTCTGTGTTCTGTTTTGCTGCGGTTACAAATCCATGAGAAATGCTTTCCCTCCAGCCACCACTGCTCTTGATTTATCCTGTATACAAAACTTGCACCAATAATTAACAGTTTAGTATATACATCCAAAAATAATTACCCTATGTTAGTATATCTTCCAAAATGAAATAGAGGAAAAAAAAAAAAAAAGAAAGAAAGAAAGCTCATAAAAAGGATATGTGTATTCCAGTGCTAGCTTTTTAATAGAATGTTTTATATTTGAGGCCATGAGTGACTAAGATATGCTAACAAATAATATTGTCTTGTTTCTTGGATATATTTTTTAAAGGTTTAGGCAATCACCTTGATAATATTAATAGTATTCAACACAGTACAAAAGAGCTGAACTGGCACGTGAGACTGCTCAATTTTGTCAGTTCATTTGATTTGTTTGTTTGTGGTGGTGAGGTTGTTTTTTTTTGTTTTTAATCCTATTTTGCTAGAAAAACACTGGTTAAGGCTTGCATCTTCAAGGACCAAGGTAAGTGCATCAAAGTAGCAAAATATGTCACATTCCTTGTGGATGAGTAGAACCGGAGATTTGGGAACAAAGATCATAACTCACAATGTCTTTCTCTGCTAGATGTCATAAGTGAAGACAACATGTCACAGCAACTCAATGCAGAATGCTCACTTTTGTATCTATAAACAGTGCAATTCAGTGCTTGGAGTAGCTGTGTTTGGTTCAGTTAGTTTCCTTGTGCAACAATTCCTAAATATGGATACCTTTATCATAAAGGTAAAAACTTCTACACTTGAGAAACACTCATTTTTCAAGCTTGTTTTAGCTACCTCTATTTTCCCTTCAAAACAGCAATCTTGTTGAGTATTCTCTACAAGGTCAAATTTCACAGTGGCCCACAGACATTAACTGTGCTTTCCTTAGCAGAAAACAGGGTGTGAGGTGACACCTTGGACCATTTGCTTATGGGAATGAAGATGCCTAGCCAGCTCTTGTACCAAAGGATGTGCTTATGTAAAAAGATAGCATGACAGTAAAACATGCAGGAACTGAATATACTACCCGCTTTCATCTGTCAGCAGGTGAGTACTGAACCAGGAAGCTCCAGTTGGAAAGCACACTGAGGTCAGGGCAATATCAAACAACCACAAGTGAAGTATATGGGAAAGGGGCCAAGGCAAAGATTTTGCTAAGGTTGTACTTCACTGCAAAACACAAAGTGCCTACCACCTTGCTGGTTTATTGTACTGACTGATGGTGATAGACAGGAGGAAGGGAATGAACGCAAAACTACCACTGCTTTGTATTTCAGAAAAGAATTATTGTAGCATACGTAGCCATATGTGTTGCTGCTTAAAAGTTTGCAGGTTCCCACATTTATGCAGTTGAAGATCCACCCTGCTGTGATATGCTTTCATATTCCATTTGTTTCAAGTTATGCCCCTAGTTTTTCTTTCAGAAAAAAAAGGAAAAATAAGCAATAACAATAATAAAAAAAAGGTTGTTCACCCTCTCTGTTTTTATACACCAGTAACATACTCAGCCATGTCTTTTCCAGCCTACTGAGTCCCCCTGTACTTCTTCATTTCTACATGCTATTTGGTCCTCTTCCTTTTTTCTCTGTATAATTTTTACATTCAGTTTATTTTTGTGCTGAATGTTGCAGACACATGAAATGTTCATAGGGTGCCATAAAAATGTTTGTTGAGTTGATTATTTGACTGTTACTGAGCATCTAAAAGCAGTTTTTGTGTAGCGTTATTCATTATGACCCTGAGCTCTCATTCTACATTGTTAGGAGTCATCTGGAGTTACATTCCTTTCTACGCTTGTGCAGCTTAAAATTTTCAGATTTTTTTCCTTTTGTTACATCATCCCGCACTTACAAATTGGATTCTATTTACCAGTTTATCACCCAACCAGAAAGTTTCATTAAGACTTCCAAGAGGTTTTCATGCAGCTGTCATTTTTAGTACAAAAAAATGTCTTTATCAGCGTGCCTTGACACCTTTACTATTAGTCTCTTTTTGTAGACACAAAATGGTAAGCCCGATTCAAGTGCAACTGCCTGCACTTGAAAGCATCTAGCTCATTTTGCTGAAGATTAGGAGTATAGAAGCAGAAGTGTATATTAGGGTCCCACAGATGGCCAGAAACAGGCTTTTTTAGGTTGGTTAAATGGCTCAATTCTCCATGAGAGCTCACTGCCCTCAGCTTTCATGTATATTTCCTCAGCGATGCTTTGTTACGTGAGGTAGAGATGCAGCGCTGCGTTTCCAGTGACTGAGCTTCCCACAGCAGAACAGGAAGCTTGTAGCAATGAGCTTCATTTTTCTTTAGAACCTACTATTTTTTAACTAGGTCTCGTATCTTCAACAGGTAATTATAACAGCAAAGAACTCGTAGAAAGAAGGAAAGAGAAACATATATATTCTTTCTAAGTCTGTCTGACTACTGTGACCTTCAGAAATGTGAAAATCTTGTTTACTTTGATTTCTTCATATAGTGATAAATTTGATCTGTCTTTTTTCTGGACTTGCTTTGGGCTTGGCTAACAAAGAGCATGGCTTGGTCCTCATGCTAATGGCTGTGCTATTTTTCGTTATTGATTGAACCATTATAGGATACACTAAGCTGTGCAAACAGAAGATAAACTCTGAGGTTATGTCTAACTCAGTCACAGCTAGACAAACTATTCAGCATTTCTACCTGAACAGAGACTGTACTTTCTGAAGCTGCCTGGGAGTGAATGGTAGAGACTATTAACAGCTTCCCTGTTGCACTTCATCACCCCCTTCTTGTGTCACCTATCAATACCAGATACATGACAGTGATTTTTTTAATCTATGTTCAATCTATTTATATGTGGTTGTTATTGAAATAGCCTTAGAAATGGAAATATCTAATTCTGTCATTGATCAGCATGCGTAGCTCCAGCAAAGCCGAGTACAAATTCTGTAAAAATTGAGAACAGATTCATTTTTCTGAAGGGATTCATTCTTCTGAAATACTATTCTCTGGTAGCAGGTGGGGCAAGCCAGCCTTTTTTCTCAGGGCACAATTTATAAGGAAAATGGAGGAAAAGATTAGTTAGTGTCAATCTCTGGCGAAAGTTGGCATGTATAAACCTTGTAATCAGAGTTAAACATGCATTGTCCACTTAACTTGTACTCCTTTCCCTCTGAAATCAATGTCCTCAAGCAATCTATGCTGACACTATGACACTGAATGTCTTAGCACAACATTTCTAGGTTCGTCTTGCTTACAAGGCACAGGAACAGCAAAACCAGCTTTGCCTGAGCTCTGATTTACAGCCCAATGTCCTTTGCAACCCAGATACAGAAAACTGCATGGCAATCTCTTTTTGCAAGAGTCTTTATCTGTGTAATGTGCATGTAAAATATTTATTCTAATGAGCAAAGCAGATGTATGCTGCTTAAAAAATATAAAGTAATGCTTGAAAACAAATAAGCAGAGGGAGTTTAGTCTAAATGGTAGAACAATGCAGAACAGAAACAGCACATGAATCCGGGGGGTGATTTTGATTAATCTGGTAGTACCATCTGCGCTGGTTCTGGCAGAAGAGGAAAAAAGGCATAACAGTGTCTGAATGCAGCTTTCAGCAGTATTTATGTGACACATAGGCACTATCTTGTATAATCTTCAAAAGGGACTTCAGGTGCAATTTAAGTCCCTTGATTTTCTGAAGAGTTCCATCCATTTAAGTGCTTAATGACCGTTTGTCATAACAGTGCTTTAAATCTTATTTCCAGTAAAGACATCATAGAGAGAAACTAACTTTGGCTAATTCGGACTTTCATTGAATCATAGAATCCTTTAAGGTCGAAGGAACCTTTAAATGTAACCTAGTCCAACTCCATTGCAATGAACAGGGACATGCACAGCTAGGTCAGGTTGTCCAGAGCCTGGTCCAGTCTGGCCTTGAAAGTCTCCAGGGATGGGGCATCCTTTTGTGCTATAATTGCTGCAGCTGCTCCTTAAAACAAAGCATTCCTATTTAGGATGCATTTTGTCAGTCTTGGGCAGTTTCTTAAGCTTCTGGACGTAAGTATAGATGCAAGATGATTGTGAGAGATTAGATGTATGAAGTTACTTCCTATATGAAGGATGATCCAGTTTGAAGCAGTTCAAGATTTGAAATTTTTCAAAATTTAAGTGTTGGGTTGTTGTTAGCTTCATATCCAGGTGTGATCTATATCTCTTCAGTGACTTGGTAGATCTTTTGAGGAATGAAACTCTTAGGAAAGCATTTAAATGGTAGAGTTTGTTCTTTCTTTTTCATAATGGAAGAATAAATGGTATGACCGCACCAAACAGATCAGACTCTAACTGTGGTATTTTCTAACATAGTTCATTTATCACACACGGTACTGGAGCTTTGAAGAGTTTGGTCTGGAAAGAGTAGTGTCCTGCTTACAGATATGAACAATTCAGGTACGTGAATGGAAGGGTCTGTAAGTTGCCAACTGTTTGTAATTAGAACTGTACGTTTATCGATCAGCTGTTGGTTCCCTCAGATTGTTTGGCATTTAGAGGGCAATATTTATTATGGTGGTAGTCCTCAGAGGCCCCAGTAAAGACTCATACTGAGAAAGCACCATTCCTGTCTGACCGTGCAACAGAAGTTTTACACTACGTATTAAAAACAATATTCTTCAGAGTTAGCAATGAACTCTCTAAGAGAGAGCATCTAAGAGAGAACATTCAAGGCTTGTGAAGGGCTTGGAAAATATGCCCTACAAGGAGCAACTGAAGGAACTGGAGCTGAGTTCAGTCTGGGGAAAAGGAGGCTGAGGGGAGACTTTATTGCTCTCTTCCACTATCTGGTGCTTACAGCAAGAGCAGGGTTGGCCTCTTCTCACTGGTGACAGGTGACAGGATGAGGGGAAATGGCCTCAAGTTGCACCAGGGTGAGTTTTGGTTGGTTATCAGGAAACACTTCTTTACAAAAAGGGCTGTCAAGCACTGGAATAGGCTTCCTAGGGAGGTGGTTGAGTGTTTAAGGTGGTGTTGATGTGTTTAAGAACTGTTTGGATGTGGTGCTCAGGGACGTGATTTAGCAGAGGGTTGTTAGAGTTAGGGTAGTATGGTTAGTTTGTGGTTGGACTCGATGATCTTTAAGGTCCTTTCCAACCTAAGCAATTCTATGATTCTATGGTCACAGTAAAAAATGCACAGATTCTGCTCAAATCTGCCTGGCCACTTTGTCAGTTTGGGTTTCTTTCTTTCCCCACCTTCATCTAATGATTCAAATCTCAAACAAAAGTTTGCTCTTTTGTTTCAGTTGGCAGGGAAAATTACTACAGGGAAGAGAGACCACATCTGATTAAATGTCAGTGCTCTGCTTATGCCTGGATCTGGGCAATCTGATTCTTTCATTCAAAGAAAATGAAGTCTTCCCAGTGCTAGTTTTAAGCATATATCTATTTATAATAGATGTTTGGAAATGAACTTCTGAAAGAAGTTATTTTCTCAGTGGCTTTCTGGAGGAGATGTGGAAAATAGGATGTTCCTTGAGACTTTGGTAAATGTCAGTCAGTGTTTCATCTGACACTGGATTTTACCTTTGGTATTTCATTGTGCTCTGTATTTCTCCTGGCTGAAAGAACTGGCAAAAAAAAAAGGGAAGGACTTATTTCTGAGTCATGAGAGTAGTTTGCAGAAGTACTATCAGAGTCATCCATCCTGTCTGAAGCCAGAAAGAGTAGCTCCTTTTTTTTTTTTTCTTACAATTGTATAATCATATTTCTGTATAAAACCAGCAGTACTGAGTAAAAATAAGGGTAAAGGAAAATTTTTATTTTCCTTTTATTTTTCACTTGGCACTTATCAAACTGCAGAGATTTTAATACAACATATTTACATCTAATTCCATGAAAGGCCAATAATGTACTTTACAGTTGCCCACATGAGGTCTCTAAAAATAGTTGGTCTTTTTGATAATTTCTCTGTATTGCAAGACCCTGCTTTAAATGTGGCAAATTATATTTACTTAGAAAGTTGTTTTTTTCTCCACCTTTAAGAGAAAATGCCAGATATGTAAGGAAAGACAATCAGACCTTGCTTGTGGATGTTTTGCTTGTCTTGGTTTTGGCTTTGTTATAGAGTAATGCTCCTGAAGGCTGAAGGGCTCTTACGTATCCAGAAAAGAAAAAGTAACTGTAGCTCAATCTGTTAAGTTTCATACCTGAAATGCAGAGATCATGTTCTAAAGTGTTTCCTTGATGCAATGTTCAGCGTCTTTCTTGTTGTTTTTTTGTGTGTTTTTTTCTTTTTTGCTGGCAGTTTTTGGCTTATGAGATTTTTAACATAGGTTTAAAGACTGTTCTTGACAGTTGGGGGAAAGGCCTTTGACAGCATGGACAAAATATTCTTCCTGGCTTGCCATACCAGTTTATCTATTGTCCTAAGGATGATAGAGTAAATCAACATCTAATTTATTTGGGAAGACTTCCACGATAGTTTTTGCAGTGATTAGTTTCAGCTTCTGGTTTTAATCACAATTCAATAATTGAGGATTAAATCTGCAGGAGAATAAAAATCAGCAAGCTGGGTTTTGTTATCTTGAAATACCTCTGTGTGATTGCTCTAGCTGCATGCAATTTCAAATCTACAAAGGCATCATAAAGCAACAACATAACTTTGGGGAAAAGAGTACTGTAACTCCTGATATCCTTAGAGTAAGTTTGAAAAACACATCCTCCAGTGTTTACAGAGCTGCCACTGGAGATTACTGAGAAGAGCTGCGCATCCATGCATGGGAGATGGTAGTGGACAGCCAACATCTCAAACTCCTGTTTTACTGATGAGATTGGCTTAACCCTAGACCCGAGATCCCTTCTCTCTATCAGAAGCTAGCATTTAGTGGTGGTGTGGAAAACAGCTTTTTGGGGCTGTTTGATGTCAAGCGTACTTGGAGCTGGCAGCTTGTCTGGCTCTTAAAAGCTGCAGATCAGTTTGCATTGCTTAATGCATTTGTAACTTTGAGATGTTGACCTTAGGGGATGAAATTTCACTTGCCTGCTCTTAGCAGTTAGTGGATTGTGCGGTGAACTGTAAGAAGCAAACTATGGGGCAAATAAAGAAGGACTTTGTGGTTGCTCATTCTCTTGCAGTCTGCCCAGATTTCTCCTTTCTGGGTTAGAGAATAACACTCATTAGCACTCCTCTAGCCCCAGTGATGTACAGTTACAGCTTCTAATATTTCAGATTGCTTAAGTTTTGGTAGAAGCTTACTTTTGTCTCAAAATGGTAACTGTAAGATTATTGATATATTTTTGGTTGTCATTTTTTGAAACGTGCTCTGAGTAAAAACATTCCCACAATCTTGTAAAGGGGGTGTGTATTTTTAGCATATTTAGCTGAACCAACCTGGTTTCTCTTTCTCCAATGACTCCATAAGATGCAGTATCAGTCCTGTTTTTGCTAATACTATATTCATGCATGCAGCTTGCTGTTTGTAAAGTTTATGAGTAACACAAAGGTGGCTGTCCAGAGAGCTCAGTCAGGTTGTGTCTGTTCTTCTCAGAGATGTGCCAGAAGAAAGAACAGCCCCTTTGGCTGGTCTTCCTAGCTCTTTTAAAGAAAATTGCACATAAGGTGGAAAGAAGATGAATGGTAAGTTATTTCTTTAATTTCTGAGTAGTTGCATGGTCACTTTGTTTTTTGCCTGCCTACTCCATTTGTTCTGCTTTGTCTGTTAGCCACAACATCCATGTAAAATGTCTGAGGGCTTCATATATTGTAGGACTGAAAAAAATTAAAGAAATTGTTTTTTCTAGGACTATTCCAGACATTTCTAAAGATGAAATTAAATGGATGAATGTTGTCTCTATTTCAGTTACTTCCAGACATGCTGGGACTTTTACTCATTTTTCTTATTTTGAATATTTCAGAGATTATTTTTAAACATGATCTTTGTTCTCTTTATTTCAGATTGCTTACCAAAAGCCATTACATTTTTAGGTGTATTATATTTTTAATCAATCTGTGGCTAACAGAATTTTAAGGCCAACTACATGCTTTTATTTTGCTCATGGTTTATCTAAATTAAGTGCTTTTAAATGGACAAGACAGTGATAGAAGTGCATTTTTAGGCTTTTTAAAATTTTTAATCTATTCATTTGATTAACAGTATTTTAAAGCCAAATACATACTATTATTTTGCTCCTGGATTCCCTAACTAGAGATGTTTCAGGGTTTTTTTTTTTTTTTTTTTTGTAAGAGGAAGATGAGACTGCAATAGAAGTGAATCAGAATCTGGGATATGTAAATTCCATAGACATCCCTGTGAATAGCAGCAGAAAAGCCTTGTACAGATGTTCAGAATAAAATGACTGAAAAGAGCTTCAAACCCCACTGCCATGAATTCATGGCTTTTATCCTAATGGGTGTTTGTGATTCCTTTATGTCTCAGCCTGGGAGAATGCTGTAAAATAATCTATCTGCCAATAATTAGATGATGTTACACAGATGCATTAGGTCTGTGTTTTGATTTGGTAATGATTTCTTTCTGGCCTGGAACTAACTCCATATGGTGCTTTTCCTTAACCTGTTTGAAGTGGCAGGACTCGCCAACCTTGTGTATGTAGGCTGACAGATGAAGTAAAGCTCATTCTCTCAAAAAGGTGGGAAGAGGTTGACAGAACACAGTCCTGTCTTGCTCTTTCCCATTTAGACCTGGTGATTTCTGCAAGTTTCTCTTTCAAAAGTCTGAACAGTCCTATGCACCAAGCGGAGCCTGTGCAAGAGTGGGGTTCTGCTCCCCAAGTTTGTGTAGCACAGCAGTGCAGCTCTTAAATGTCCCATTTCCATTTCACTCACCTCTGGTACAGAGCTGGAGTTGGAGAGGAAGAAAGGAGGGACTGCTTCAGAGAATGCTGGTCAACAAACAGCTACGCACAGACAACTTCTCCATTTGGATCACTTCAGGATCCATGGCTGAGGCTCAGGCCAGCCCTTGGGTATGCCGGTAGTAAAGAGTGCAGTTAGGAGAGAAGCAAACCCTGGGAGTTGTTTATAGCAGGGCTCCAGGGAGCTTTCAAAGGCTTTTCAAGGCCTCTCCTCTTGTACCAGTCCTGTACTCCTCCATGTCATAGTCTTAGTCCTAAATATATCACTTCACACAGATCAACTGTTAGTTCTATCTATTTAAAACTATGTTTATACCATTACCATAACTTATAATGAGCTAAATTAGACATCATTTTGCTGTTTAATGGAAACATGCTTTTGTAGCCAATAAAGCTAAAACAGAGCTTCATGCAGATAAAGGGAAGTTAAAGGAAATGAAAAAGCCTCAGTCCCAAAGCCCTGAAAAGTCAATCCTGAAAAAGTCAATCCTGAAAAAGACATGTGGGCTGTTATTAGGAATGGCAGTAGTGGGCTAGTGGTTCCATTACTCATGTCCAAACTTTTAGACAGAGAAGGAACGCATTAGTCTTACTTTATCTACTACTGATATAAAAACAACTTCTATTTTTTTTTCAATTTTTAATTCTAAAAAAAAAAAAATTATGAAGTCCAGTACTTATGGCAGATGAAACTGACATGCTTGATATTTTTATTTTTTTATTTTTTTAATCAGGCCTCTTGTTTTTATAGAAAGCTAAGAGCTCATCCCTAAGAAGGAATAAATTTACATGGGAGAGATGTATTAAAAATTCATTATAGTGAATATGCAAGGCCATAGTCAGTCTAGCCCTCTCATATTTCTGCAATGCAGAATGTAAGGCCCCTTAATGTAAGAGCAGGATGTTCACTGTGTTTTTGCCCTGGTTCAAAATGCATGCATTTGCATTTCTGTTATCTAATATGGTACCCTACATTTCCCTCCCCAGTATTCATCATCACTGTCTTGAGAAAAACAGCCACATTTCCAGTGCAAAGGTCTTTCTTTTTTAGTCTTGTTTGCTTTTGCCAAACGGGAAAAAAATCTGTTGCTATTTATTATAGTACATTTTACAAATTTTAATTCAATATGTCTTGTCAAGTATCAGTTTATCCTTCTGTATCCAGAACTCTTAAGATGCATCTTCCTTGCTGATTGAATGCTTTCCTCATAGCTACTCATGTTCTTGGAAGTGTTATTTTCTGTGATTTCAAATCCAAGTTTTCATGGATATTCTATTATGCTTATTTGACATAAAAATGAAAAATTCTCTATCACGGAGATAGAGATGAACTCCAAATCATACACCTTCAACACCAAGAAAGTCAAACCAGTGACAACAGACAGAAACCAGTCTCTGCATGAGAAGGCATCCTGTTTGAAGCAGTGATTTGACAATATCAATGGTAGCCAAATTAGATGCTGTAACAAGTTTCAAGATAAAGCCTTCTGTAAATTAATGCCAAAAGCTAAATAATATCTTTGGGCTAACATTGTAAAGTGTTTTCTTTACAGTGCACGTTAGCCACTCCAGTGATGCCAGCAAAGAAAAACGTGATAAGCTTGCACGGAATGAAAGAAAGAGTTGCAAGGAATGTCTTATAACACATGGAGATGTTGCAGAGTCATGCTATTGATCCCATAATTCCCATTTATTTTGTAGATATTTTCAGTGGCTGAGCATCCATGGAATTCTCTACATATTCTAAGAATAGGTAAAGCACAAAATACACACAGATACAATCATTTGTCTATCCTCAAGGTTGAAGCAGCAGCATTTATACCTAGAATATCTTTCAAGGATATCTGTCAGAGTTTTTAGTCCATTCTTAGATATGTCCTGTAATGATATTCTACACTTTACACAGATAATCAATCCTACCAATTTACTGTCATCTTACAGAAATCCTTTGTTTTATTCAATTTTCCTAAAAATGTAATAGAAAAAAAAATATCCTTTTCTCCAATTAACTGTTAGCATCTTGGAGAACATTTCAATGTTTTTTCCTTCATTATAACCTTTTATATTTTGAAAACCATTTAAAAAGATCTTCTCCAGCTTACAATTTTTTTTTTTTTTTTTTTTTTTTTTCCCAGCTCTTATGCTTCTTTTTCCTTCTTACATTTTAGAACTCCTTTGGATTCTCCTTGAACTGTCAAATTTTATTTGAAATATTGTACAACAGATATGGTCTTGTCAGTACTTAGCAGAATACAATAATAAGTTTTCATGGTCTTCATGCAATGTTCCTTTACCTTCCCGTTGCTCTTTTGACAACCATCTTACGTTCTCAAATAATTTTAATAATTTTGTTTGTGTTTTCCTGTAACCCCAGCTCTATTTCTGTATTAGTATTGTGTAAACAGTTATTCTCATTTTTGTGTTTACATCTTTTTTCTTTCTTTGATTGTGCCATTTTTTGTTACATTTCATGGCATTGATTCAATAAGAGGCTTTAGCAGAATGTCCTTGAGATCTTTAAGGCATTTGTAGCATCCACAAATTGTTTCTGGTCTATCAACCGTATCACTGCTGAAAAGTCAAAATACAATTCAAAACCTATGACAGACATTCCATTTCGTCTCCTACCTTTCCATGATAAAAATAACTGTTAATAACAATTCTCTGAACATGTTGGATTTTTTTTTTTATTATTTTCAATTGGCTGTGCCAGAACCTAATATTAACTCCATAGAAATGATATTTTCCTAGTTTTCCTATGTAAATGTCAAGTGCCAGAAGCATTACTAAAGGCAAGAAATGTATGTTGAACTACTTCCCACTAGTCCCATAGCCCTATCAGAGAAGCAAATTTGATTAGTGGGATACCATGTGTCTTAGGAAATCCATTTTTATATTTCTTGCCAAGTTAATATTATCAAGTAGCTTACAAAATAATTGTTTTATTTTTTCCACTTTCAGCTATCAGAGCTTAACCTTCAGTTCCCCAGTGAAGATTTTTGGGGTTATTTATTTATTTATTTATTGATGTTTAAAGATATGTATTGTGGTAACCTTTTTTTCTCTGGAACATCTCTTATCTTCCTTGAACTCATGAACATAGATTTGGAGGTTACTTTTGTTTCTTTCTTAAATACCTATTGTAAATTTTTGTGAGGCTTAGCTGCCCTGACTGTATCTCACTTATCTTTAATGAAGTCTTTCATTTTACAGCCTGTTTTACTGTTGGCAGTTAAAAATGCTAATTATGTTGAATATCTATTCACATTTAATCTTAGGAAAATTGGAGCAAAAAAACTTAAGTATTTCAGTTCTTTTCTTTATCTGCTATTTTTTGTCTTTTGCTTTATTTCTCTCTATTTTTCAAATGCAATTACTCATCTCTTACACCTCTTGCTTATTTTTGCTCCTCCTTTCCTTTTCATTTCTTCACCAGTCTTTTTGCATAGAGTAATCCACATCTCTTCAATTGCATTGTATCTTTCCTTTTCCCTTTTCTTGTTTGCTCAGTTGAAGCATGTTGCCTTTTTTTTTCCTTCCAAATGGAATTTTCTTTCTATTTATAACTCCAAATCCATTACTATGAGTGGATACATTGTTTTGTATTTCCCAAAGCTTATTTTTACTTGCCATTATGCATCTGCTCAGTATTACGAGATTCTTATGCAGCAACTATCATTCAGAATGTTAATACTTTGAATCAGCTTATTTGATTGTAATTATTGGAATTATAATTATGATGATCTTGCTTAGATCATTTCAGGAAAAATAAACATTCTGGCATAAGTTCCTAGACTGCAAAGATGAACTCCTGTGATGAGAACTCAATAACAGAAATGATAAAATTTACTTTTTTCTTTCCCTTTTCTCCTTAAGAGCTGCTCATACAATTTTTGATTCTTACAAACACCCTGAATGGATTTGGGAGGTATTATTCCTTGTCCAGGTATACTCATTGCAGCCAAATTTAGACATCTACATTATAGATGTTTACATATGAAATAATAATCTTGACCTTCTATTGAGACTAATAAGCATTTTGGGGAGTTAATTCAGTTTAAGAACATAAGTAAATGTCTGGTTTTAGATGCTGCAATCTTTACTCAAACTTGATATTGATCTCTCATGTCTATGAATTATTTTTAAGTTTCAGCACAACCTATGATACAAACACTCATCTTACCGGTTTGTCTTTTCTTGACATTTCATTCTGCCTCTCCGATTTCTTGTTTTTCACCATGTTCATGATGTTCAATTATAAAGAATTAGTTAAGATGTTCTGCTCTGGCCTCTGGCACTTTTTTTTGTACCTTGATCTTCTGGTTGCTTTAGAGATACAATTGTCAGTCTTTCTAATGACTTTCTACTTCTGATTTGTTTCAAAGAATAGTTACTATATGTTCTTTATAGACTAAGTACTGTTTTACTCATTTTTTTCCTTGTCTTAATTTTTTCTTCAAGAGTTTATTCTTTATTAATTCCTTGCTTTAACATTACTCTGAATATTATTTTATTTCTAGCAGCCGCACATACCCAACAACATAGCTTTATGTTTCATCCCTCAGCACTCTGCTCTTAGCTTTTTATGAGGAAAGGTTCACAATTTTTTCAGCTCTAGGATGATGTGCTTAAGCAATCTGTTTTTACTTGCAAAGTTCCAATCTTTTTGTTTTCATTTGTAAGCTGATATTAAGCATTCTTATTTTTATGCAGTGTTCCTTTAGAAATGAACAATCTATTTGGAGGAGAGGAAACTTCATTTTTTTTAATGCACCTCACCACCCTCTGAGTAAAAAAATTTATTCCTAGTATCTAACCTAAATCTCCTCTTTTTTAGCTTAAAGCCATTCCCCTTGTCATGTCAGTATCAGACCATGTAAAAAATTTGTCCCCCTTCTTCTTGTAAATTCCCTTTAAGTACTGGAAGGCTGCAATGAGGTCTTCTCTGGAGGATCCTTATTGTTTAGCTTTCTGCTAAACAAACCCAACTCTCTCAACCTTTATTCATAAAGGAGGTGGTCCAGTCCTCTGTTCATCTTCATGGCCCTACTTTGGACTCACTCTAACAGCTCTGTATCCTTCTACTACTGGTGGCCCCAGACTTGGACACAGTACTCCAGATGGGGCTTCATGAGGGCAGAGCAGAGGGGGACAATCACCTCCTTCTCCCTGCTGGCTACCCTTTTGTTGATGCAGCCCAGGAATACTTCTGGGCTGCAAGAGAACACTGCTGGCTCATGTTCAGCTTTTCATCCATCAGCACTCTCAAGTCCTTTGCTGCAGGGCTGTTCTCAATGAGTTCTCCCAGTCTGTATTTATACCTGGGATTACCTCGACCCAAGTGCAAAACCTTGCACTTGGCCTTGTTAAAGCTTGTTAGATTGAGTACATGAATAAAAACTAAACATTCTGGCTAAAGATTCTGACTTTTTTTTTTTCTGTTTTTTTTTTTAATCTCTATATATTTGTATGTACTGTATGTGATCCAGTTTCTCAATTTTTCAAGTGCTGTTTAGTGGGCAAGGCAGTATGTGGGCATCATGTGGAAAAGCTGTCAACATATATGTGGTTAGTTCTCCTTTGGAATTGCCACGATCTCACAATTTAACTCCTTTTTACATGAATATTGTGATTCCGGGGTGGGATTGCTCTACAGCATCTATGGAAAGTGTTTTTTCTTTTATTCATAAACTCTGCAAATAGGAAACTTAATGTATAAATACAATCAATAAAAATGGCATTACTATAGTATCCTGTAAAGACTTGAGAGACAGAAAGCTTTTCAAATCTTGGTGGGCACAGTCAATCTTAGAACTATAAACCTCCTTCACTACAGAAAATTTAGTAGGCCAGTATTCCTCAGGCAGGTAAGGTGAACATGAGGTACCTCAGATCCACTGATATGAATGTGAAGTGAAAACTCAAACTGCTCAGAAGCTGAGCAAATTCAGTTTCAGAACTCTGCATACCTTTGAAAGTTGGATCCATCAGCGGACCGCTGTTCTGTGCAGAGATGAACGAGCTTTTACTCCAGGAAAGGCTGCACTATATTTCTCTCCATGAGAGATCTGATGATCTCCCTCTTGATGGATTTTTTTTGTTAGAAGAGAACTAAAACTATGTTAGGAAATTCAAGATTTCCATGAAGTGGTCTTCTCCTTTTGTTGTTTATGAACTCAGTGACCTGTAATAGATTTTGTTTCTGTTTCAGTGCCCTCTAGTGTTTGTGGGTTTTTTGTTTGTTTGTTTGTTTAGTTCTGTTTTCTGTTTTCTTTTCTTTTCTTTTTTTTTTTTGGCAGACAGCAGGGTATTTTTTAGCTAAATTCCTTTGTCCTCTGCAGTGTTCTGCCTGACAGGTCACGTTTAACAATGCTATTGTGTCCTCCTTTCAAAAGTGCTTGCAATGCTTTTGGTTCGTGATATTTATTTCAGTCTGTTTTCTTTCCCTTTCTTCCTCATTTTTTCTTTTTACAAACTCTAAAAATCTGGGGTTTATTATTCCTTGGACCACACACCTGCAGTGGTTTCCATAGCAACATGATTCTGCAGCCCCCAGCTGTTTCATTCCTGATTCTTATTAGCAGTTTGCTGGATGCTGGTAAAAGCATTGCTGGTTTGGTGAGGTGACCTTGCAGCTGATATCACAAGCATTTAATTGCTTTGAAAGTGTGTGTCTGGTTGCAAATCTGTTCTCTTTGCCTGGGATGAGAAGTCAACTACAACTATTAAGTAATCTCATCTCATTAGTTGTGCTTTCCTGTTATCTTTGCAATTACCTGCTTAAGTTGATAACTCATATGCAATCCAATTATTTCTCATGATCTAAACACATTCACTTTTCTCCACGTCTTCCTCTGCCTTTCAAAAACTTGATGAATAACTGCAGGTTTAAACAACTTACTGTAGACAAATAGAAAGTGGACTTTTAAATCTCTTAAGTACCTACATTAAAATATTTCCGTCATTTTCCTGAAAGTAAAATCCTTATTACTTTGAGATGGGGTTCTGAGCAGAGATTGTATTGAATTATACCATAATCTTTCTGTCTGCTCTTTCTGTTTTATGCCCCTCATCACAGAGGAATCTGAATGGCTAATGAAGAGAAATGATCAGTGAGAACTCAAGGATAAAATGCATCTTCTATTTACATCCTTCCTGGTTTCTGGTGGAAAAAGTCTACTGGATTTACACCCATTAAATTGTTGCCAATAAAACCACAGTATTATGGAGACAGTGATGACTGTGGTATTAATAGGGCTGTGCTTATTCACTTTATTATTATCATAGAACAAAATAAAAAATAAAATCTGACACTATCAGAAATATAAATAATTTATGTTTGTGACTAACTTTGTAATCTCAGAAAAGACAAAATATGTAAAATTATGTGGCTAAAGAAACATAGATGCACAATTTGTTAGTACAAATAACAACACTTGTGGTTTTAGCTATGGGGACTGTTTCTGCCAATCAAACAAAAAGGAAAACAGAATAATAAACCAACAGAAACAAACAAATGAATAAATAACAGCAACAGAAACAAACAAGCAAGAAAACCCCCAAAATCTCAATGTCAGACTTTGAGGAATCAAGTTATAAGAGAAAGCTACAGGGAGGAGCTCTATGAGAAACTGGGAATTCTAAGATTGTTTAATAGGTATATTTTGAAATGCAGATAGAGACCAGATAAGGCAAGCTGAACCACATTTTCACCTTACCATGAAATACTAATTAATCAAAATTGAAATTTTAATGGAAGAGTGTTGTTTTACTGGTTTTGATCTTCAGAATACTTTAATAATGAATATAAGCTTTACTTAAAATTACTTTTCAACGTGAATTATATTGATTGTATTTACATCAACATTAAATTGTAAGAATTCTCCAGTAGAAATATTATCATTGATACAAAGATATTTATTAAGACTTTTGTTTTGTTTTATTTAAAATTTGTCTCCTTCGGAGTTCTATAAAATTATTTGACACAGAGCAGAATTTATCTCCTCTTTTTGGATTTGTTAATAATTTTGTGGATTTTTTTTTTCCTAGAACCTGTGAATGTACTGTACTTGTATTTACTTGTATTTCACATATAGAAATGGGATTCTGTCTAATTTTCATAATTCTTAATATAAAGATAGCATTTTTTTAGTAAAATTTTTGGTGTTTTCCAGTTTGTTTTTCCCAACTGCTCACATAAGATCATTAAAAATTTTTCTTTAATACTGTCCATGTATTTTGCTGTATATTCATCATGCCTTGGCCAATCAGATGAAAACCCCTGTATTTCCTTTCCATCTGTGGAGATAAGCCTGGCATTTCTGAATGTTCAGTATGTTGCTATTTACAGTAAAGTGTGTTTCTATATTCCTACAGACACTGAAAAAAAACCTGGAAATAGCTGAGGTGTAGGTGATAACAGCTTTAGCATCACTCGATTTTTCCAGATGCTATAAAAATGTGTGAGAGCAAATATCTCTCCAGTTTCCCACTCAGAAGTTTTCAGTAGACAAATAGAAAAAAAAAATACGTTACTGCTCTCTTCTAAGCAACAAACAAACAAAAAGGTTTGTATCTGCAAGTCAGATTTAATTCTCCTCTCATGTTGACTGATGAACTGTGAAAAGATTCAGCACCTCAGCTGCACTGAGCTGTGTGTTTTCCTGGGTTTGAGAGTGTGTTTCTCATATACACTTGTGTAGTCACAGCTTCTCTGAGTGAATCCTCAGATGTATTTTTGTAAACCAACACAAAAACAATTGTTTTGAACAAGTCTTGCTAAAGAAATTGTATGTAATTTTCAATGGAGAGTCTTTTAAAAGAGAAACCTTGAAAAGTATCTAAACTATGTGGCCAATATAGGAGTTTTCCAGGTTTGGAGTATGCAGCTGATATGTTTGAATGACTGGAAATTATTATTAAATGTTTTGTACACACACTAGAATTGAGGGCCCATAAGCATGATTTTTGACAACTCTCTGTTTTTTGAAGAACATGCTGTATCTTCCACCCTGACAGCAATTTTGAGTGGGAGACATCAAGTGAAAGGATTTCAGTAGGCTCAGCATACAGTTTTTGCTGAAAACTGAAGCCTTCAGTGAGGTTGAATGGTTGTAAACAAAGCTGAGGAGGTGAGCATGGTGTAGCTTGGGGAACGCACAGAGCTTTGCTGCTAATGATGGGCAGCTGTTGTCCAAGGAGCAGTGTTCACAGACTGGAGGAGAGAGAATACAGATTTCAAGGCACAGATACGTTCTGCTCTATCTGTGCTTTCCAGGATTTTCTTGCTATTCTGTGAAATCCATTTTGAGTGGAAAGTTGGTGTGCTATTCTGATGGAGTATATAAGCGGCCAAGATCTCACTGGCTGCTTTTTCAGCCAATGTTTATTCACTGAAATTACTTATGTTTTCAGAAAGATGTAGTGTGAGATTTACTGCCCTTCAGTAATAGCTTACCATGATCAACTTGAATCCACTAGAGCTTCTCTGCTTCTGCAACATCCTCTTTTTTTTCTTAAGGGACTGTTCATTAGAGAGGTATAGGATCTGAACATGGGCTTCTTTAATTCTTCTAATTCTTGTTCTACTTATGATGAGGTCTGCAAGTTTTTTGCATATTGCCTCTATTTCTGCCCCAGTATTGATTAGCAAAGCTGGAGTGTATTGAAATACATTTAGTTAACTGAAGCGTAGAATTGTGAAGCCTCTGTAGCTCTTACTAATTGTGGAGCATCATGATTTGTGTATGTATTCGTATGTGGAATATGATGGTCTATTATCTGTGTAACTTCATTCAGCAGAGGATTCAAAAGTTCAGCACTTGCAAGGAGAAGCAGCGCATCTATTCAATCTCTCCTTTTCCATCCTGAAAATCCATAAACATTAGATAAGCGGATATTGCAGAGGAGAATGCTTTTGAAATATTTTGTCTATCAGAAGATTGGAAAGAGCCACAGAAAGCAAAAGAGATTGGTGTGGGTCAACCCTCTATGATCCATACCATCTTCTCTCCTGGTCCCTCCCAGCCTCAGCCTGCTGTTGTTGATGAATGAGTTGCATCTTCCAGGAAGGAGCAATTAGAATTCGTGTGGTCAAGAAGTCACAGTTCAGCACACTTGGATTCTTACTGATGAATTTTAATTGTTAGTTGGAAATAGATCCCATTGGCAGTGCTTGCAGAATCCAAGCCTTCTGCTGGAAAAGAGAGAAATAATTTTTAAGCTGACAAATTAGGCTCTGAAATAGTCACACTTCTGTCTTATGTGTCTGTGTTTCTACAGATTTTTTATTATTATTATTTAATATGAATGAAAACAAAAATGTTGCAAGAAAGACTTTGCTTCTGACAGTATTAGAAATGAAAGTAGCTATAAAAAGCTACAGACATCTTTGGGGAATTCTGTGACTATTGGATACATACACATCTCCGCCTGCTCTCTGAACTAATGTCATGAACCCAAGTTTTCTGTGGCAATTTTTGTTTTATTGTACTGAAACAAATGCTGCTTGCCATGTGTACAGAGCACTGGACTTATCTGCCAGGGAGGGAAGGATATTCTGCATGCACTCCACACACTTTGTACAATATGGAGAGTATGTGGCTGATGTGCTGCTGGGTCTCATACAGGCAGGCTGTGACAGAGCCTTCCAACCAAAATAAATTTAAAAAAATAAACAAAAAAGAAAGCCCCAGGGACTCACTGAGCACTGCGGAATAGTTGTAGAACCACATGTATGATGCGAGAGGAACAAAAGCAGTTACTAGTTAATTGGTTTGGTGGAATAGGAAGAAAATGGCGAGTAGCATGGCTGATTGTGCTGAGTGGCTGGTAGCAATGTGTGCACATACGGGGGAAGGAAGGCAATGGCTTCAGCTACTTTAGCTACCTGTCACCTTGATGTAATGCTCTCCATCTCTTCTGCCCAGTCAGCTGGACGCCTCACCACAACAGTCAGTTCACCTTTACACCTCTTTGATGATAAGTACATAAAAAACTTCAGTTGGAGTGAAACTACTAACGGATAGAATGGCTGTGTAATGAGTACTTATACTCAGTGGCTTTCTTGGTAGAAACAAGAGGTTTGCCTAACTTAGCTACTAGAACACAGTGTGTGCTCTCTTAAACCGCTCCCAGTCTTGGTTATAACAAAAATTCATGCACATTCATGAAAACTTGTCAGACGTACTGGGACGACTTTTTGCATTAAGCAGGAGATACTTATCTTGATTTCAGACGTGGATGAGAGTTATGTTTATTTGAGTACGTGCTGTCTTGATGGAAGGGCTTTTAAAACAAGAGCTGTTAAAATCTGAGGCTAGAACCTGCATGTCCTCACACTCAGGACTGTGTCCCATGCAGGGAACCTGTCTCAGCCTTCCAGAACATAGCCCTAGCAGCTAAGTTTCTCAGCATTTTACGATGGCCTTGATTTACATGACTTTGGACATCCTGTTAGGGAAGTCAAGAAGGGTTATGAGAAATGTGTTAACAAAGTAGTTAGTAGTGCTGATGCTTCTGGAAGGAAAAAAGTTCATTCTTATTGTCTGTTGAATATCTAGTGAAATTCAGAACAACAGCTTTGTGAAAGAGAAAATGAAATAAAAACATGATCTTATTACCTGAGAAACAGCCTTACTTCAGAGTCTTACCTTCCTATAGTGGCACATATACCTTCTGTATGATTTGGCACGAGAAACGTGTAGCAATGAGTAGTAGTTGGTTGTTACGGTTTTTGCAAGGACCATCTGTGCAACAAAATGTAGATCTACAGAAATGCTTACATTGTGGAAAATGGAACTGGGAAATGGAATTGAACTTTCCAAACAGTTGGGTTTAATCTGCATACAGCAATTACTTTTGCTGTCAGCACGAGTTTAAATTTACCACTTCAGAAAAGTTTCTGAGAATCTGGTTTCTTCTTTTAAAATGAAGCATAAGCTACATGTAAATGAGTCTGTGTTGCCCAAAACTCCCCTTATGTTCTGTTGCATAAGAAAGGCTTGCAAGAAATCTTTATTAATGACGTGACTGTGGCTGTGGCAGGATGTTCCAGCTGAGCTTGCAGGTCTGTTAATATTGGCTTTATATACAACGACATTGTCCACTGCTATGTGTGCCATGAGGAATTAATTCAAGGCAGGATAGACAGAGAAGGGAAGTCACTCCCAAAGACCTTCTTGCAGGAGAAATCAAAATGCAGTTGGAGATGTGTTGCACAAGTGCCATTTAATTCCTATGTGTTTTTATTAATGATAGCCCCTAGTGTGAGGCTGCTGAATGATGTCAGAAGGAGCAGAGATGCTTTGACAACACACAGAGGGGCCTATTTTATGTTCAGTAATGTCTAGTGAATTAATCTGGGCCTCAAGACTTAACATTGATTTAATTGTCACTAAGGGCAGTGCTCTTCAATAAAAGTGTGTTACTTTACCACAAATGGTACATGAGATACTAAACTGCATTTTCCATATTTTCAATGCTCAATACATGAATAATAGAAAAGCTCTCTGTCACCATTCCAAATTTCTGCCATGTGTGACTAAAACAGCATCTGTCATATTTCTGTAAGACAGGCCAGGCATTGACATATCTAACTGAAGATCTTCATGGATGAGTGAGATGTGAAAGTCTATACATTATAAAGAGAACCCAGTAGAAAAAAATGTGGCTTGAATCTCTTTCACCGTTGTATTGCACGTTTGTCTTAAGTGTAGTGCAATTCAAATCTTCCAAGGGACCTTTGAAAGGTGAAGTTGCCATCTGTACTGAGAGAAAACTCTTGCACTGGAACTAATTATGTAACCTCAGGGATCTGCAGTAGAAACATCCAAGGGATCCCTTGGTGATCTGTTCTTTCCCCGACATTGAGGAAAGGGAAGAGAAGAAAGCCTTGTAGCCAAGCCAGTGGCTCCACAAATAATTTGAAACAAAAAGTCTTGTTTCTGAAGAAAGCAATGCCCTGGTCTGCTGCTTCAGCCAAAAGTGGTTGTAAAATGGAATTATTCATCTTTCCTTGAGGGGACTAACCCTATCAGCCAGCAACTACTCTGGATCCAGCTTAAAATAGCAGTATTGAAAGTAGACACTGTAAGTGTTACACAAACTTAGTCTTCCATAAATAAGTTGAACAAAAGTCATCTGTCTGGAAGTTCCTGTTTCCTGGGCTCAGGAGCTGACAGCATGCAATGTCAAGTTATGCAAGGCAACAGTGTTTTCTTCACCATATTTGGGGTACATCTTTACTATGAATATGACGACTGTGAAATATATTTAGAAGTCATCATTTTAAAAGTTTATAACAACATGTTCTGTCACTTTAAATGTTCAGTTTTTGACTAGATGAAGTGTTTCCTCCTCAGGCACTTTTCAGAGCAATAACTGAAATGAAGGGCTTGATTCACAAAACAGAGCTTCTTCCCAGCTTCATCCAACAGCACTGTGGTGGCAGTACTTTGACTGGAGAAGAGGTGGGTGAATGCCTTTTTTTATAGGCTGTGAATATATATAGGCTTTCAAATATATTTGAAAAATCTCTTAAAAATAGTGTTGGAGAATCATGAAGTAATCTCCACTAACAGTTGTTTGAAGGGAATTTTGTGAGAAAATCCAGTGTCTGACACAAAAGTATTTGAGTGTCCTTATCCTTTGAAGAAAGGCTGAAGTAGCTGGGCTTGTTGAGCCTGGAGAAGACTCCAGGGAGACTTCAATGTGGCTTTCCAGTATCTGCAGGTGATCTACAAAAGCTGAAGAGGGATACTTTATCAGAGGTGGTAGAAACGGGACAAAGGATAATAGCTTTAAAGTAAAAGAGGGTGGATTTAAATGAGACATTAGGAAGAAATTCTTCTCTCAGAGGGCGGTGAGGCAGTGGCACAGGCTGCTCAGAGAAGCTAAGGACGTCCCATCTCTGGAGGTGCTCAAGGCCTGGTTGAATGGGGCTCTGGGCAGACTGAGCTGCTGGGGAGCAACCAGCCCACAGCAGAGGGCTGGAACTGCATGATTTATATAGTCCCTTCTAACCCAAACCATTCTATTTTTCTATGCCCTGTATTTTTAACCATGTGTAAAATCAGGAAAAATGTGTTCATTGCTCAAGCATTGTATCACTTCTGTTTTAGTTCACAGGGACAATTTCATAGAAATTTTTGATTTTTTTCTTCTTTTTGTCTGCTTGGTGTGATTTTTATCTGCTGAAATAAAAACCATGACACTTTCAGATTATATTACCTGTGTTCATGCAATATATTTACATACTCTTTTCCACCTAGAGATTTCATTGCTCACTAAAATCAATCTGTGTTATTGCAGCTTTATAACCAAGAGAGGCCCAGACTATAAGTTTTACTTTGGGATGTGAGCTAATACTCAGAAAGAAATATTATTGTCAGAATAACTTAAAAAATATGTTTGTAATGTTTAGTAGAAATAGCACTTTGATTTGACACAGCAGCAGTCCTGTGGTGTCAGAATAATGCTGTTACAGCTGGCCATGGGGACCCTTCCATATTGCAGGGCTACTTAGGAAAGGTTTTCTGTCCCTTGACACTGATTTCTGTTTTGTTCTTCACAACTGTGACCCTGTAGTCACCCAATAAGACTATCCTGGAGGAAAAACTCTGTAAGAGAGGAACAGAGTTGTAAGCATCATAATTCATCCCTGAGAAACTGAGCAGGAGGAATAATGAAAGGCCTGGCCCCTTTCCTTTCATATACTAGAGGTCCAGACACATGTGTAACGTGTGCCTTGTAAGTCACAAAAAGAAATCATTGATCCAGAGGTTAAATAGACAAAAGAAATAAGAAGAAAAATGAGATCAAATATTCACTTGTTCTGATACCTGATGGAGAAGGAGTGCTGCCTCTCCCCTCCTCTCAGGACTTCCAGAGGTCAGAACCACTGCACTGGAAACTCAGTGGGATGGAGAAGATATGACTAGTTTGATTTGCACATCTGTTTTATTTCATCTGTGTGTATTTCTGTTAAAGATAGCTGGGATGTAAAGGCGAATGAGATAAAATAATTATAACCACGTTGGAAAAAGCTTTTTAAACAGCTAGTCTGCTTGAACATGCCTGACCAGCAAGGCAGGAGCTTTGGAGGGAAGAGCACACAAGCAAGAAAGATCAAAGTTGTTTTAGAAGAAAGTTGTAGTCTATCTAGAAAGTTATATTTTTTTTCAGTGGCATGCACTGTGTGCACGTTGGAGGTAATTTCATGGCTTAAATAGCTGGATAGGCTTCCTTGAAGATTGAAATCATAGAGTGGTTTGGGTTGGAAGGGATCTTTAAGATCACCTGGTTCCAGCCCCCTGCTATAGGCAGGGACACCTCCCACCAGACCAGGTTGCTCACAGCCCCATCCAGCCTGGCCTTGAATGCTTCCAGGGAGGGAGCATCCACAGCCTCTGTGGGTTCCAGTTCCTGTTCCAGTGTCTCACCACCCTCACAGTAAAGAATTTCTTCCTAATATCTAGTCTAAATCTACCCTCTTACATTTATTTTAAAGCCATTTCCCCTCATCCTGTCATTACATGCCTTATCAAAATTTCTCCCCAGCTTTCCTTCAGGTACTGGAAGGTCACTGTTAGGTCCCCCCAGAGCCTTCTCTTCCCCAGGCTGAAGAGCCGCAGCTCTCTCAACCTGTCTTTGTAGGAGAGGTGCTCCAGCCCTCTGACCATCTTCGTGGCCTTCCTCTGAACTGCTCCAACAACTCCATGATTGGGTGTGCAAGGATCATTCCTGATTGGTGCAGTTCCTTCACTATTGTATCAACCTCTCACTTAACAGGATGTTTTAATTTTGCCATCAAGCTGTGCCTTGCTAATTAAAGCAGATCTGGCAAATGGTTGGAGTTCAGGAAAAGGAAGGTTATGGACTTACCACAATAAAAAGCTGCCAGACCTCTTGGTCTCCAGGTTTTAATCTCCAGTGGTAACAAAATCTATAATGGTTCTCAGCTACTTGCATGTGTAATTCATTTGTTTCTGAGTGTGAAACCTTCAGAACTAGGATCATGCTATTTTAAAGAAATGGAAGTATTAAAGGAAGATAAGAAATAAAATATGAGGATTTTACCCTGGAAATCTTATTCTGTAACAGAAATTACCCACTATATATGTGTTTAACCAAATCTTTATGAGGCTCTTGAAAATATTTATAAATATATTTTATTTTTTATATATAATATGTTATTTATCACATATATCATATATATTATAAGATATATAAAAAATAAATATTGATTTTCTTTATGAAAAGCACATCAGTAAAGCCAGATAGGGTCACAATTGTGATTTTACTGAGATTCTAAAATATTCCTTTTTATGCTAAAGAAATTATTTTTTGCTGTCTTTGAAAAATGACACTGTTTAAAATGCAGCACCACAAGAGTGAACTTGGAACAAGAATTTGGAAGAAAAAGTAGTTAGTCACCTGCTCCCCTTTGCTTGTCCAATGCTATTGTGTTCCATATAATTAACAATAATATTGTCTGCATGGTAAACTGATTGTATTTAATTCTATGGATCAATAATAAACAAGATGTTATATTTCAAAGGTGTGATAGCATATCTGCGTAGGCATTATTTAGAATAAATGAGTTAAATTTGAGGTCTTTGTTCTAGCAAGTCACTTGGCAAACTGTAGCTGTTAAGAAGCATCCCCCAATACATGAAAGACAGAGGGCTGTTGGAGAGGGTCCAGAGGAGAGCCACTAAGATGATCAGGGGGCTGGAGCACCTCCCCTACAAAGTCACAGTGAGGGAGCCGGGCTTGTTCAACCTGGAGAAAAGAAGGCTGCGGGGTGACCTTACTGCAGCATTTCAATACCTAAAGGGAGCCTACAAACAGGAGAGGAGTCAACTCTTTGAAAGGGTAGATAACAGCAGGACAAGGAGAAATGGTTTTAAGTTGAAGGAGGGAAGATTTAGGTTAGATGTCAGGGGAAGTTCTTTAGAGAGAGAGTGGTGAGGTGCTGGAACAGGCTGGATGGGGCCTTGGGCAGCCTGGTCTAGTATGAAATGTGGAGGTTGGTGGCCCTGCCTGTGGCAGGGGGGGGAGTTTGGTTGGTGCTTCATGATCCTTCAGGTCCCTTCCAACCCTGGCCGTTCTGTGATTCTGTGTGATTCTGTGATCCTTTCAAATGTTTTTATGAACCATGAATGAGAAGAACTCTAAAACCTTTTAGGGTGGACTTGAAAAAAATACTTACTAGGTACTATAGCCAATTAATTCCACTTTACCATTAATTTCTGTCTGTTTGAAAATGAGTAACTCGATAATTTCTGTTAATAACAGAATAATATTAATAACATTCTTCACTGAATGTTTCTGAAAAACTACTAGGATTTCTGCAGTCAGAGTTGAGCCATTTTAGTTTTAATGTGTTGAATATTTTGAATATCACTGAAAAATTTTGTTATATGTATACATGTATATATTTATTATTCCAAACATATTTGTTTTCTCTACTCTTTCTTTCCAACAAACTTGCTTGTGCTACAGATATTAGCAAGGTTAGCGTATCAAATCAGTATCACTGATGCTGGGCTACAAAAATTAAGCCAATAATTTGCTTTTTTTTTTTTTTTTTTTTTTTTTTTTTTTTTGAGATAGTATTCAAAGAGAATGTTATAAATGGAGTTTGCATTTTCCTTCTTGCCTGAACTGAATCTTGATCTGTTATGCACAAATCTTTATACTGTTATGCATTTTTATTATTAGAATGAATTTCTCCAGAAATGCTAGAAACTCCCAGGGAAGTTTTGTATTTTTTTATTTTATAATGGAATGGGTTCCTCTTCAGCTGTAAAATAGGTGTCCTGATTTTGGCTGAGATAGAGTGGCTGATGTGGTACTGTTTTGTGTATCGGGGGTGGGAATAATGGTACCATGCCAATGTTTTCCTTGTTGCTGAGCAGTGCTGCACAGAGCTAAGGATGTTCCAGTTTCTCAGCACTTGTACTGCTCAGCCAGCAAGGGGCTGGGAACACAAGGAGCTGGGAGGGGACAGAACCATGACAGCTGACTTAAACTGGCCAAAGGGGTATTCCATACCATATGGCAACATGCTGAGCAATAACACTGGGGGAGCTGGCTGAGGAAAGGCTGCTGTTTCTTGGAGACTGGCTGGGCATCAGTTGGCAAGTGGTGAGCAATTCCATTGTGTATCACTCTTTTTGTGTGTGTATAAACACCCTCTCTCTCTTTCTCTCTCTAAATTAATGCAAATATATAATAATAACTTAAGTGTATTCTTTATTTTCCTTTCCCTTTCTGTCTTATTAAATTTTCTTTATCTCATCGCTTCTACTTTTTTTTTTCTTTTCTTTTTTCCAGTTCTCTTCCCATCACACCGGAAGTGGATGAGTGAACAGCTGTGTGTTCCTGAGCTGCCTGCTGGGTTAAATCCCCCCAAAAGCTGAATCAGTTGGAGAAGAAAAGGTAAAAATCCTAAACCTTTGAATACTGAAATAAATTCACTGCCAAGGGATGGAGTCGCCGTCCCTGGCAGTGTTCAAGAAGCGTCTGGATGAGGAGCTACAAGATATGGTTTAGTGCTTGTGGTAGCAATGGTAATGGGAGGGCGGTTGGACTAGATGATCTTGTAGGTCCTTTCCAACTTTGTGATTCTATGATTCTATGAAATTCCTCATGCAAAGACTAGAAAATATTAGCAGATGTCTTCCCAAAATATTAACTATCTTAATCTTAAATATTTCATGCTGAGCATTTCAAAACTAAAACATTTATACTGGAAATAATGACAGTTTTCTGTAGCAGTAGGACTTTTACAAAATGGAACCTGTGTTGTATCAGGTAATGTAGCATAAAAAGATTTTTTTTATCATAGCTTATACACATATAATTAGAGATTTCATTCTGCAGAGATCAGTATGAGGCAGAATAGTGACTATCATCTTCTCTTGTGCTTCCAATACGATACTTTTTTTTCCCCTGTTTCTTTTGCAGTAAGAAAAATGTCAAAGAATAAAACAAACTCACTAATAATGTGAGGATATGCTAAAGAATGGAAGCTATTTTGTAAGCTTACTTGTTTTAGAGATAATTTGGTATGTTTATTTCTGACTTTAATGTTAAATAGAAGGACATAAAACAAATAAAATGGGACAGATGATTGCCACTGGAGGAGTCTGCAAATTCTGTAAAAGCACAATTCAGAGCAATGTTGTTGAACTTCCCCAGGTGCTCAGATCTGTTCTTGCTCTGTCAGTACATCAGAATTTCCCCCGTAGAGGAACAGGAAACAATCTTGGGGCAGGATACACAGAATTGCAGAATTATAGGGGTTAGAAAAATCTATGACTGCCAATTCATGCCCCTCCCCAGGCAAGTCATTTTTTTTTTCTTTCTTTTTCCTTGTCATATCATCTTTGGGTGGAACTAATGGTTCACAGCTGCCAAAACTGTTTGAAAATGGATGTTCCTTACTCTTGGCTTTGTAGTTTGGTGATCTCAGAGTAAACTTTCATCTTTCCACACAAAATTGTGTTAGTTGACCCCAAACTGGCAGAGGATGGCTACATGACGTTACCGGATCAGTGGAAATGCTGATAAATAGAACATATGCTCCAAAAGTAATGCCTCCTATTTTTTTTATATTAGCCTATGACCTCAGAGGGAGATATTGGTGGTATGGCAGGAGAGGTTGAATCTTCTCACCAATATTCCATTACTAGTTGTTGCCATGTGACAGATGGCAGCAGAGGAGCAGTCTGATAAAATGGCATCTGATGTGGATGTGAATATGAAGCGAAAGTGTGGAACTGAATTCCTTCATGTGGAAAAAAAAATGATGCCCACTGACATACACTGATACTTGCTGAATGTTTATGGAGACCAAACAGTGGATGTGAGCACAGTGCCATGTTTTAGCCCTCTGGGGCAGATTTTTGAGTGTGGCATGCAGGCTCTTGCTCGTAGTCAGCAGAAAAACATAGCTAATGATGATGGCCGAGTTGAAAATTAGTGTTTTGTAGCTAATTTTCTCTATTAAATAGCGTTATTGTGCTCTTTGCATATGTTGTATTTTTTGTGGAAATAAATAAAAGGCATTACTTTAGGAGCAAGATATGTACATTTGCTTATGTATTGTGTGCAAAAAGCATGAATTTTGAAAACTGTGAGCACAAAATAATTTTGCACTGCAAGCAAGCCCCGCACTCCTAGAGAAACATTGAAGAATCCTGCACTCTCCCTCATCCTTCTGAAGCCATGAGCACAACCTTCTCAAAGTATAACTTTCATCTCTGGGTATCTCCTGGGCTCCATTTCAAACACTTATTTCATTCAGGCACTTCTACAGACTAGGTCTGGTCTGCTGTTAGAGTGCTTTAGAGCGTTAGTAATGTCAAAAGCAGGTGCATTTTTGAAATGTATGTTTATAAGAGTATATATTTAGAACCTTTAAATACACATTGTGAAATCCCCACATTGGCAAAATTAACTTACTCTTGCTATATACATTCTGGCATCTCCTCAATTTCTCTCCCAGCACCTCTGGTGTATGAAGAACATCTTTATCACTTGCCCTGGATGTCATGGTATTTGTTTTCTTTAAGGCAGAGGAAGAAAGTGTGAACTCTGTAGAGTTCCTGTAATTTAGCATACTCATAACAGTGGCTGTTGGGAAATGCTCCATACCTTACAAATTCTTGATAATAATGGCAAGCAATACTTTTTTTCATGTAGCTTATTCTATATAATTTCTGAGATAGTTATGTATCCTATGACAAGCTAGGATAATGAAAAGGCTTTCTTATTCTCATGGTTATCATCTACTGTAGCAATTATTTAGTCACTGTAATTGTTCCATGCCATGTTATTTAAAAGCAGCATCACGACATCTTAGCTCCTATGTGATTTGAGAAGCTTTGGTCTTCAACAGCAAGTTGCTTCCTTTGCATCCACAAAGGGTTTTTGCACACACAGGGATATTCATCTTCTCTATTGCTTTGAACAGAAAATGACAGTGAAAAAAAACAGCTGAAGACAACTCAGAAATGCTGGAAAACAGGTATGTTTTACTGTTTCATTGGCCATAGACTTTCAGGTGCCTTTGGTCCCAAGCTTCTATAACCAAATCCCAAGCACTACTTCAAAAGAGCTCATAAAGCCATTAGTAATGCCAATAAAAGGGTGATGTTTGTTATGAACTCTGGTAGAAAGAGCTGAGTATTTCCAGAGCCTACTTTAAAAATAAATAAATAAATAAATAAACATTATTATTTTTTAAAATTTACTCACTTTGGAACCTTGCTTCTAGAAGCGTGTGACAGAAGTGAACCACACCAATGAATGTGACTTTGTTCCTTGCTTCCAGGTGCAATGGCTTGAAATAGTGATGCCTGATTATAGAACTTCAGAGTCATAATCATTTTTTATTCCTGTTCAAAGACTTGATTCCAAGACAGAAGTCAGCTTCTTTGGGAAAATTTTCATTAATATTTACAGCCACATACCACTTATTCCAGGAACTCTCCCTTCTCTGGATTGGAGGCACAGACTTATACAGCACCTTATGCAAATAGAGGTCTGAATAATGGCTGCATCAGTGTGCCAGTTCCCTCAACAAACAATTTAGAACCTAACTTTGCAAGCTTTGCTGATCACCCTGTCTACAGTGAAATCATAACTGTCCTCTCATACTTGCCATGCAGAGCCTTGTCTTCTGTGAGTGGAGGAGAGAGAATAAACCATTAAAATTTGCCTCTTGCGCATAGAGTGATTTTTCATTTGGTAGATTATATATATTAAGTGTATATGCATTTAGTCTAACAAATCTGTGTTCATATCAGAATGATATCAAATGCATATCAGAACCCTCTTTTCATCTTACAAGATGGTTAGATCAACTTCCCACTTTCCAGAAGCTGCCAGAGGTGCTAACTGAACTTGGAGTCTGTTAGAGAAATTCCAAAAAGAAAACTGAAAGTGAAAAACTGTGGAAGATACAGCTGAATTGTATATATCTTCAGTTTTTCACCTTTCACATGCATCTTTGCTATACATTATTAAAACAAACCCATTTGACTAAACGGACATAATAAATATGCCACCGTTGAAAATATCCAGGAATGAATTCAGACAACAGAAAAGTAAATGTTTCCAAAACCGAAACACCTTCCCCCTTCTCCTCTCAGTGGAACAAGACTTCTTTTAGTATTGCTTTTTTTCTCCCTCCCCAATTCAGTGAAGAATTTTCTTCATGAAAGGACATTCAGATTATTATTATTTTTTGTATTTGTGTTGTTGTTTGAACTGAAATGAAACGTCTGCTACTAAAAACCTTCAACAGTGAAAGAATTTGGCTTAAAGACAATTCAATTTCCAACCCCTCAAGACTTTGAAGAACTAAACTTGGTTTAATAATATTCCTCTGTACAGGATTCTGTGAAAGAAATTGAAAGTATGTTATGGTCTAACTTAATGTTGCTTCTAGAACATAATCTCCTGTTTCTAGCCAACATCTGTTTTATTTCTATTAACATACGTAGACATCTTTCTGGTCACAGACGTTGAAAGGGGCTGAACCTATTACATCAGTCTTAGCAAAGACTGAGTGTAATTAGGAAGTAACTATATACGTATGAAATATGTCCTTCCTCTCACCACCACAGAGGATGTAGAGCTTTTACATCTTCTGCATATACAGCTTGATTTGTTAGCTTAAAATGTCTGGGTTCTCTCCTCTCAGAGACTCTAATGTCAGTGAAGCAGGCAATCATCCTATAAACAATGTCATTCACTTCTATTTAAGAGAACCTAATATTTCTTTTCTCTGTGTGATTTTTGTTACTTGCAGGGAAGTAATCCTGTAGGCTAGTTTTGCCCAGGAGGATTAATGTTTGCCTGGAAGATCAATATTAGACTGTAAATAAGTAATTCCTGCCCTTGTAATGTACAGTACTTTGCCTTTTTTTTCTTCTTCTTTTTTCCTGCTGCTCAAGCAGTTAAAAATGGACATATCTTTCTCAATCTAATTTCAAAGAATTTGCATGTTACGTATAGGAAGAAATCTATGGAATAATGAAACATACTCTGAATTGTCAATTTCTTGTTTTAAAGATTGATCAGATAAACAACAGATTTTACATTTTATGGTACGTTGAAAGTTATTTTCCCCATATTTGCTTTATGTATTCTCCTAATCAAGGTAAAATTTAATGCATTTTGGACCTGAAATGAACTATTTATTTTCTGAAATCTGTATTTATAAATTGAATAAACAAATTTCAGTAAATAATATTCTCTAATTTGAAATTGGTTTAAACATAAAATGTAATGATAAAAGATATCTGAGTAAGCAACTCTGATAATCTAATTTCTAAGTGACAGAGTTAGTATACCTTATTTCACCTTCCTTTTCTTTTTTCAAGGTATATTTGAATATCTTCTTCAAGATCTGCAAGTGAAACTTTATAAGAGAAAAACCAAATCTCAGTGGAAAAGAAATTATTCTTTTCTTTTATGATCGATGATCTGATATGCATTTTCAAGTAAGCAAATAGCAACAGTTGTCACAGATTGGCTTCAGCAACTATAGATGCTCGGATGACTACAACTTTTCAGACAGCTTCAGTAGCTGAATCTCATCCCATTCACTTTGTTGCATGTGGCCTTTAACTATCATGAAACTAGGCCCTCATTAATTTGTTTATTCATTTATTTATTAGGTTTTGCATTTTGCTTGATTTTGTTTCTTCAAAATTTGTCTAGGCTGCCAAATTCATATGCTCTGTTGAGGCATAAGCAGTCCGTGATAAAATTAATCAAGTTTGGGGTCTACGTTTTAGGTTTGCAACTAGAAGAAACTTCCCAGATTCAGTATCTCTGTTACATATTTTCCTGCCCTTGGATAGATGAAATAAAACTAGTCCTTAAGCCATTTTAGAAGCTGGATGTTTAGAATCTACAGCTTCGCAACATTAATTCAATCTTCCTTGCTCTGTCTCCACTCAGAAGCAGGTAAGATTAAAGATATGCCTACATTCAGGCTCCTAACTACTCTCAGGGATAAAATAATTATAAAATAATTTAAGGTGGATGAAATCTTCGGAGTCATCTAAATCAACCCCACTGCTCAAAGCAGAATTGGGTTCAAAATCACACCAGCTTGTCTGGGGCCTACTCCAGATGAGGACTGAATACTTCCAGGAATGTTGAGTCTGCCATCACTCTCAGTGTGAAATACATGGCCTTAAATTTAAGATACATATTTTATATATATGAATTTATATGCTTTATTTAAGTTATATTTTGATTTAGGGTTACGAGGCTATGAGAAACTGCCACCCAGTATTAGGCTTTTAAGAAGTTACTGGACTCTAAATTTACCTCTAAAAGTAACTATAGACTATTCTAATATACAAGAGCTGCACTGAAACTAATGACTCCTATTTTATGATGCTGGCCCGTGACATTCAAGGTGGATGTTGGTGGGATAGCATTAGAGATTGAACCTCCCCATCAATATCGCATTACATTTTATTGTCATGTGACATTTGGCAGCAGAGGGTCAGCTTGACACAGTGGCATCTGACATGGATGTGTGTATAACAGTGATGTGGAAATTCCTCTATGTGAAAAAGAATGAACTTACTGGCATTTATCAACATTTACTGAATGTATATGGAGACCAAACAATGGATGTGAGTACAGTGAGGCGATGGGTGGTGTGTTTCAGCAATGATGCTGTCACAGCAGCTGCGGAAAATCGGTCACCTCCACCAGTGCAGATTTTCACCAGTGCAGCACGCAGGCTCTTGTTCACGGTTGGCAAAAATGCATAGCTAATGCTGGTGAATGTGTTGAAAAATACTGATTTATAGCTGATAATTTGCTTTATCCAGTAGTGTTATGCTCTTTGTACCTGTTGTAGTTTCTATAGAAACAAATAGGAGGCATTACTTTCAGAGCAACCTATGTATATTTTGACTGCATTTGTCAATGACTGATTATTTTGTGGCTTCCAGTCCACTTATGCCTAGTGATTACTTCTTTGACATTACCTCTGCTGAACTAAGTGTTCCCTCCAAGTGCTGTCCTCCAATGGAAGAACACAAAATGGAGTGGAAGAGATGGAGCCTCATCACTAAAAAAGTGAACAACCTGTCCCTTACTTAGGCATGTGGAGGCTCAATCACAGTATTCTTAACCACATGAGTAGATAAAAGATGAAGAGGTGGGTGGCTAACCTGACAGGATGTATACTGTCTGGAAAACTGAAGTTGTAAAAGCTGAAGGTGAGAAAATCTGAGAAGGAGAAAGTGAACTGAGGAGAAATGTCAGGAAGAAGAGTAAATGGAGAAAAATAAACCAGTGTTTCGGTCTCGAAATGTAGAATCGTAAAATAGATGTATACTTGATTTCATAAGTAGATGGTTTCACTTTTCATAGCACAATCTATAATAAATGAGAAGTACTTGCAAATACAGTCAGCTATATTTTAAATACAAATACAGAATGAAGAATCGACATTCCTTATACATATGACTTTAAAACTGTGATTCTGCCAAATCTGAGAAATATAAATCTTCATGCAGCATGCTATATTATAATCCAAATATTTTGACTTAAATGGGATGTGTGTCTCCTTCCTCCTGCAGCAGTGCTAAGTAAATGTGTTACTGAAGGTGTAAGATGATAGAATTTATTTGACTTTCTTCTTGGCTGGTCTCTGTTATTGTTTTCACTAGATGTGAAGCACCACATGTTGAATTTCCTCTAAGGAATTTACTTGAAATTTGTATTGCCAAGCACCTCTGTGCAGCTTGGAAGAGAAATAAAATATAGACTTTATTCATTTATTCATGGTAATTTGGATTTAGAAATCTGCAAGTGATGCCAAGATAGAAATTATGAGGGCTGCTCTGAAAGTAATAGAATCATATTAAGGAGTCATAGAATTGTTTGAGTTGGATAGGATATTTTCAGTGATAAAGGAAGCAACAGAAAAAAGAAAATGGAATTTGCATTATTTTTCAGGTGAAATATAATAATCTTGATTCTCTATGTAAATCATGGGTATTTTTTCTGTTGTTGCTTTGTATTGTTTTTTTTTTATTTTTTATTTTTTTATTTTTTGTCTTTTTTTTATGGGTCACTAACTGTTTTGCCATATAAAAGTTAAAACTCATACAACATCAAAATAATTGCTTAGGCTTTTGAGAAATTATTATTCTCTATGAGTTTGTTCTGTAACAATTATACTTAATTCTAGTAAAAAAAAAGTGATCTTTTTCACTAGAGATCGAGTGATTTCTTAGCTAAATATTTACTGACTAAACAAGAGATAAAGAAGTTTATTTATTTTTTAAAATCAATGTTGGAGAGACATTAAGAATCCTCTCCATTCATCTTTTTGTGTCACGTGAAAACAGGTTCATGAAATTATAAAAACAGAACAACGGATACTTATCATTTCTTCAGCAGAGATTTGTTGTATTTTTATCCTTTTATGAGCTGGATCTCTAATGACACTATTTCCTAACCCAGCTTTTCTGTAGAAAGTTGGAACATTCAGACTCTAGGCTTCCCTTTCTTTTTTTTACGTATTTTTTCAGTTTGGAGCAATACTTGTATCTGAAGTAAGAATGGCTGTAGCACATAGATACACAGCTTGTTTGCTGATGTTGAGGCTTTACAACAAAATGTGTTAAATGGTAGCTGGATACTGAGTTAGGAAATGACTTTTAAAAAATGTATATCATTTTGAGGAAAATGGTAACTAAATATTTTTCACTGTCTTGGCTTTGGTTTGGCCACCAGATGATTTAGCACTGAGTGAAACACAGGTAGTCAGGTAATGTCTTACTTACACATGATGAAAATCACACTAAGTGGAAATAATGAAAAAAATTAATTTTTGTGCTCTTAGTTTTGCCACTGTCTTCACTGGTATGGTTTCCTTTGCCTCCTTTCCTAAATTTTCCTTCTAATAATATTTTATGAGTATCTGCTTATGTATTTCTTCACTAGAAAATCATTTAATTATGAATAAATTCTAACATATAAATTATGCCTTTTTCCATTCACACAAATTTTCCAAGCATTCCTATGCATAATTTTTAGTTATATAATAATTTGTTGTCAGAAAATATAGATGAGTTGTTAAGGAGTGATATATCTTCTATTTCTGTACATACTTCATTAAGCAAACCAGCTAAAAACAAATCACCAACACAGTCTTAGCTCTAAAGATTAAAGAGTTTCCTTCTGTGATATACTGCATCCTTCTTATTTACCATATATAGATTTAATTATGTTGCATACACATTATCCACCTGTAAGACTTGACTTACCCTGGCATATGGATTTATAAGTGTTTTTTGGAAAGAAAACAAAAACACAAAAACAAACATTATTAAATATTTCAGTATGGAAGTTAATAAAAGGGCTCTTCCACAGTCCAGGAACAATTTCATGGGAATACGAAGGTCTTACAATTCTCCTGCAACAGTGCAGACAACACTGTGTTTGCAGATCTCCCATTTCCTTGTGGTCTTCAATCCCAAACTTCTGCCATCACAGTTTAAGCTGCCTGAGATGAGCTTCATGTTACTGCCACAAAGCATGGGCTTGACTTAAAGTTTTGTGTTTTCTAAAAGGAAGTAAGAGGAATTGAGTAACTAAAACCTCTGATGTCAACCATGGAAAACGATACTCCTATATTTTTTTCCATGAACATGATTTTGGTATTGAGTGCATCCTCAGCAAGTTTGGGGTGAAGGTGTACCAAACCGAGTGGTGCTGTTGATACAGCAGAAGGAAGGAATCCCATCCAAAGGGACTTTGAAAAACTTGAAAAGTGGGCCTATGCAAACCTGATGAGATTCAACAAACTCAAGTGCAAAGTGTTGCACTTCGTTCAGGGCACTCCCAGATACGTATACGGAGTGGGAGAAGTAGCCCTGTGAGATGGAGAGTAGCCCTGTGAAAAACAATTTGGGGATCCTCGTAGATGAAAAACATAACATGAGCAGAAATGTGTTCTTGAGCCCTGAAGGCCACCTGTACCTTGGTCTACATCAGAAGAGGGTGGCCAGCAGGGTGATGAACGAGATGATTGTCTCCCTCTGCTCTGCCCTCGTGAGGCCCCACCTGGAGTACTGCTATCAGACCAGAAGCTCCAAATCAGGAAGATGTAGAGCTTTTGGAGAGGGGCCACAAGGATGATCAGAAGGCTGGAGCCTTCTTATATGAAGATGGCAAAGTGTTCTTCAGAGTAGAATATCAGCAATAGGTGTTTCGCCACTCAGGACTGTGCAGTATCTCCTATCACACCAAGAGCCTCCATATAATGAAGACCAGTGAGTTGTGTTTGAGCTGCTGACCTCGAGGTAAGAACCTACAGATCTGAACATGAATCTCTAGAATCAGCTGATTCTTGACACTTCTGCTCCTCAATCTCCTGTGTTTTCTCTCTGCCAGGAAAACTGCCAGCTCATTCCCTTCTGGTGAGACCCAGTCTCACACACACAACTTCCATGCACGTCCCAGAGCTCTTGCAGTGATTGCAGGCTGTCATGCTGTCTGCACATCTGCAGGTGGCAGCAGGACAGATCTGTGTGGCTTGCAGGGCCCAGGGACTGATCCTGCCATCCCAAGTGTGCTGCAGAGATCTTGCATTCAAAGGCACTTTTGCCTTCAAATGTCAATTTCAGTCTTCACAAGTGTGAAAATTGTTTTAATACTTCATTCATTCTTTACTTATTTCTTGTGGGTCTTCTCACAGTACTACTTCTATGATAGTGCCTTTTAACCTTTTGTAGAATACAGCAAATTGAAAATGCACAATCTTACACAGTCTTACATAAAAAGCACACAGCTTAAAGGCCCTGCTTCTATTCTGACTGCTGCAGAAAGGCTCCTCTTATGTCTGGTTGTAGGTTGTCTAGTTGAGGTGTCTTCTCTTTGGAGGAAATCAGGCTTTTTCTGTGTCCCAAGAAGGAAATGTGGGCAAATCTCACTATCCATCACATTTTGTTAATGTATTTTGCTTTAAATGCTAATGGTTGTAGCCAGACTGATAAAGAAAGAGAGGCAAATGGCATGACACAGCTGCACTCTCTTACAGCTTCAAAACAGGACATATGCATAAGAAGTTTCTGTTGGCGCTGCACCGATCCCGATATGTGTGGGCATGGGGGGAAGTATGTGCTCATGTTTTGACATGTAGCTAAATATCAAACAGTATGGACAACAGCACACCAGCACTTCTGCCTCTGCCTTCACCTTTTTATTTTCTGGGATAGATGTGGCTAATTTGGATTATCACACCCATCTCTTCCCACATGCTCCCTTTTAATTTAGGGTGTAATATAATAAAAGCTATATTGCTTCAGCCCTAGGTCAAGGACTAAATACATAAAAGCTCTAGTAATTTTATTTTTTATTTTAGCATAATTTATCTTTCTCCCTACAAACAGTATCACACAAACAATTCCCCCTGTCCCCCTTCCCAAACTATTAGTGGCTAATCTGTAGAAAGAACAAACGTCTAGCACTGCTTAACAGTTATCTCTGCCAAATAGTCCACTTCAGTCAACAGGTGCATTTAATTTCAGTGTGACTGCCTTCCTCATACTCTCAGGGAAAAGGATAGATATATATGCTCCTGAATTAGACTTTGAAGAAACAACCTCTAGCTCTGTTGCCTGGCTGTGTGATTGAGAGGCAGAGGCTGATGCAAGGAGAGTGCCTGTGAGTGACAAGTGTACGTGTGTCAGAACAAAGAGATAGAAATCACTGGAAAGAAACACTAATTAGCTCTTATGAATGTTTTTGTTTTTAAATTACCACTCGAGGAAAAAAAAAAATAATCTCTTCCTAGATTATAATTAAGCTCGAGAATAAACACATCTCATTTCAGATGTTGGGAAATTTTTTGATAGTACTTACAGAGAAGGTTAATATCTCTCTGATAAGGAAATATTAATCGTGTCTGTGCCTGTACGCAAGGACAAGTATTTAAGGAATCACATTTTTAGAGTAACTGCATGGGCAGCAGTTTATATGATGTAGCATGTAGATGAAGTCATTTAGGTTTTATTCAGTATGCCAGCAAGGCTATAAATATAAAATTTAATATGTCTCTATCTGTATTTAGAGCTGTAAAACATGACTATAGAGGAAATGAAAGAAAAAACAACAACCATGGCTTTAATTTTATTTTCTACATGCCTACCCATCTTTGAGCTTAAATATTAATGAAGCCATTTTACATAAGTAAGTTATTAAAGCTTTCAGACCTGGTGAAAATAAAGACATGCCAAAGCAAGTTTTTGATTTTAAGTTTTGTCACTCTTGAATGCAACACTCAGGTTTTTTTCTTTGTCATTAATCAATTTTATCATAGATTCTCTGTCAGAAAATTCATAGGTACTACTTATCTCCTGTAAAACAGATTTTGGTACTCACTCCACCTGGCTGAAGCTTGTTTACTAAGAGAATCAGTGTACAGTAAGGGAGGCTATGAAACCACAGTACCCGAGCCAGATGGGGTTGGATGGCATGCATCTCAGGCTTCTGAAGAAGCTGGCTGCGGTGGTTGCCAAGCTGCTCTCCATCATATTTGAAAAGTCGAGGCTGTCAGGTGAGGTCCTGGATGACTGGAGGAAGGGTCACGTCACTCCCATTTACAAGAAAGGGAGCAAGGAGGACCCCGGGAACTACAGGCCGGTGAGTCTCACCTCTGTGCCTGGGAAGATCATGGAACAGATCATCCTGGATGACATGCTTGATCACGTGAGGAGTGAGCGTGTGATCCGTGACAGCCAGCAAGGCTTCACCAGAGGAAGGTCATGCTTAACCAATCTGGTGGCCTTTTATGATGGAGTGACGGCATCGGTGGACAAGGGAAAGGTGACTGATGTCATTTACCTGGACTTGAGCAAGGTCTTTGACATGGTCCCCCACCACATTCTTATCTCCAAATTGAAGGGATGGGGATTTGATGGGTGGACCACTCGATGGATAAGAAACTGGTTGAAAGGCCACAGACAGAGGGTGGTCATCAATGGCTCCATGTCCAGGTGGAGGCTGGTAACGAGGGCGTCCCCCAGGGGTCTGTCTTGGGACCGGTGCTCTTTGACATCTTTATCAATGACATCAATGATGGAATCGAGTGCACCCTCAGCAAGTTTGCTGATGACACCAAGCTGAGTGATGCAGTTGACATGGTGGAAGGAAGGGATGCCATTCAGAGGGACCTCGAGAAGCTAGAAAGGTGGTTGGTGCTTCATGATCCTTGAGGTCCCTTCCAACCCTGGTCATTCTGTGATTCTGTGATTCCCAGCCGGCCTGCTTCGATTCCCCATTGGGCTCTGCTTGACTTCATAGAAGTAAACCAAACATAGGGGACAGGCCTTGGTGTGGGTGTGTGATCACAATTATAAACAGTTATTGTGGTCCCTAGCATATATATTTTTGGCTAGCTAGAAGAAAATGTCCCAACATTTATTTAGGATTTAACAATTTAACAATGAGGGGCAATTCCCATACATAGATCTTGTGTGATCCCACCATTTGGGTGGGAGCAAGTTTGCCTCTACCTTGCAATCCATGTAGTATAAGAATGCTTGCTTTTTAAAAATTCCTTGCATAAATGTACTCTGTCATTCCATGCTAATTCCAAACTAACTTCCTCCACTTTAAAGTAGACCAATGTATTTCATAAAATGAGACTCTGAAGTGTTAGGAGTGTTTGCAGGAGGAACCACTGCAGCATAATAACTGTAATAACATTTCAAATTGCTGCAAATGAATTTTTAGGTGAAAGCAAGACCTTAACAGGTAAAAGCCAAAAATCATCTTCTTAAATGTGAAATGGTTATTTTATCAGCCAGTTAAAAAGAACAAAATATTGTACTTAATTTGGACGTTTTAATGAGAAGGTCCAATCATCAGTGATAACACATGACCATTATAATTTGGTTTTATAGGCAGCACAAATTATGTGTTTCACTACTTAATTGAGAGTTTTCTCTCTCTTTTTATTTTTTGAAGCTCAATGAAAAGTGGATTCCGTATCATTTCTCCATTTTCATGCCTTTCTGCTGATGGATAGCAAAAGTTTGGGAGCTGTGTGCTGATCTTCTAATGCCCTGTCTTGCATTTCAGAATCTTGTACTCAGTATCAAGATGTGCTGAATGCCTTGTCATGTTGTGTTAGCTCACTGCTGTGTTATCCTCTGTCTTGCTGTGTTAACGTGCTGCTATGTTATTCCAGCCCTACCTCTGTCTGCAAAACTTTGTTCTTGGTCTTTCCCACAGTTCATGTTATTAACTCACAGAAGGAACTGATCGAATTTAGTCTGAAGATTTTGAGCTGACAAGTCCTCAGGTGTCCACATCTTTTCTTCCCTTCTGTGTTTCCTGACACTGAAGGTGAAAGCTAGGGCAAAAATAAAATATGTATGGTAGGCTGTGAGATTTTTTGCTTTTTAGGCATCTTCAAGTTTTGTGTCCAAAAGACTTATTCTATTAAAGTACTCTTGATGATTAGGGGAGAAAAATTAGGAATGGTTCAGGAAAAAAAAACAAAACTATCCCAGTCCATTGTAAACATATTCTAATAGTAGGGTCTCACCTGACTTAAGATACTTTATTGTAGAATTCACTCTCTCTGAGTTCTTGTTTTGTTAACGAGAGCAAGATCATCCATCTAGTTTGGATTTTTAACAGGAAAAGAATTCCTGAAGTCATGAAACTACTGTGAAAACTGTGGTGAGGAAGACGAAACAGTGCCAAAGTATCGTGCCTGCTGCAGAGACTGTGGAATGGGCTCTGACAGGGAGCAGTAATTCAGATGTGAGACAACCCTTTTAAATATTTCCAACTTTTAGAAAAGATGCAGTCAGAATATTACCTAATTAAAGACCTCTAGCCAGACAACCTTGGCATTACCACCTTCTGCAATGGAACTATTTGTTTTTGTTTTTATAGCAAAATCTGTGGTTCAGATTATCAAAAGGCGAAAAGTTCCACGTTAAACAAACTGGTTTAAAAATGTGGTTATCTTGTGATCAGATTTACAGTAGATTGGGATACACTTTTACAAATATAACATTTCATATAACACCATCTTCCCCCTGAGTTTTTCCTGTCTCCCATC